>NC_089580.1:29770377-30084985 GCF_019320115.1 Miscanthus floridulus | reverse complement strand
CCGACGGCGGTGGCCGACGCCACGATGCTAGTACGCTCCTACGAGGGATGCCAGTACTATGCTCGACAGACGCACCTCCCGGCCCAAGCCCTCCAAACCATCCCCATCACATGGCCATTCGCTGTATGGGGGCTGGACATGGTTGGGCCCCTGCAGAAGGCACCCGAGGGCTATACCCATCTGCTGGTAGCTATCAACAAATTCTCCAAATGGATCAAGGCTCGTCCGATCGCTCAGATCAAATCCGAGCAAGCGGTGCCGTTCTTTACGGATATCATCCACAGGTTCGGGGTTCCTAACACCATCATCACTGACAATGGGACACAATTCACCGGTCGCAAATTCCTAACGTTCTGCGACGACCACCACATCCGGGTGGCCTGGTCAGCCGTAGGGCACCCAAGGACGAATGGCCAAGTAGAGCGTGCCAACGGCATGATCCTACAAGGCCTTAAGCCAAGAATATTCAATCAGTTGAAGAAGTTTGGCAAGAAATGGCTTGCCGAACTCCCGTCAGTCATCTGGAGCCTAAGGAATACCTCGAGCCGAGCCACGGGATTCACACCGTTCTTCCTGGTCTATGGAGCCGAGGCCATCCTCCCCACTGACTTAGAATACGGTTCCCCGAGGCTACAGGCGTACAACGAGCAAAGCAACCGCACTACCCGCGAAGATGCCCTCGACCAACTGGAGGAAGCCCGAGACGTCGCGCTGCTACACTCAGCCAGGTACCAGCAAGCCCTACGACGCTACCAAGCCCGGCGCGTCCAAAGACGAGACCTGAAGGTGGGCGACCTGGTGCTGAGATGGAGGCAGAGCAACAAGGGCCGCCACAAGCTGACCCCACCCTGGGAAGGGCCGTACATCGTCGCTCAAGTGCTGAAGCCCGGGACCTACAAGTTAGCCAACGAGAAGGGCGAAATCTTCACCAACGCTTGGAACATAGAACAGCTACGTCGTTTCTACCCTTAAATTTCCAAACGTTGTTTACATTGTTTCTCGAAATACAATAAAGAAGCGTTCTTAGTTGTTATAATCTTTCGAGGAACCCCCTTATAGACAAGTCGATTGTATAGAACCTAAGGACCGTACGATCGTCTCAAAGGTGAAAAGGCCGGCCGAGCCGTGAGAACGGCCTACGCCTCCGGGCTACGGCAGCTCCCTCACCACCTTTTCACCCAAAGGGCAGCGTAGGCTCCGAGGAAGTTCTATGCAGAGAGCTTGTCTATCAATAGGGGCTCGATGTCACAATAGCGCTATAAGGGAGACTCGGCTCTGCCTCTGCAAAGCCGAGCCTCCCTCGGGGGCTAAAAAGGGGGAACCCCCTAAGTCCCGAACACCGTTTGTTAATGGTCTTTCAAAAAATTTCTACGCCAAACTCTCTCGCGCTCCGACGGGACCTTCACAAGAAACCCAAAGACCAAAAGCTTGTCCGAAGGCCAAAGGGCCGGTCGAGTCGTGAGAACGGCCTACGCCTCTGGGCTACGGCAGCTCCCTCACCACCCTTCGCCGAAGGACGGCTTAGGTCCCGAGGGATTTCTTTGTGGGTTCCCAAAATCGAGACAGAGGGCACAGGCTCGGAAGTAGAACAGAAAACGGTTAAAAGACGCACATACGCAAATACTTTAAAGGCCTCGACGGCCACAAAGACGTCATGGTATGACAACTAACCCAATCCGGTTACATGGCCCCTTTTGGCCCAGATCAAAGCTCCAGGATCGGCGGCCGGCGCGGGAGGGACCACCTCTTCTTCAAATAGACCGGCCAGCGCTGTGCTAGGTGCCTCGGCCGCCTCCAACAGCTTCATTACCTCCGCATCAGCCTCCTCGTCATCTTCTGGCAACACGTAGCCGTCGCTGACAGCCTCGAGGTTGATGGTGTAGTGCGAGGAAATGACGGCCAGGGCGCGCTTGACACCCGTGTGCAACGCCCCTCGGAGCCTCTCGTGGACGCGACCGCTCAACGCAATTTGGCGGCTCCCAAGGGAGCTGGCTGATTGGACCTCCTCGACGTCCAGGGCCTCGCAGGCGGTACGGACAGCGCTGCGCAGCGCCTCGTGCTCCCGGACCTCAACATCCAGCGCCGCTTGTGCTGCGACGGAGGCCTCAGGCCGCCTAGGAAGCCTCTTTCTCCAGATCTACGTCGCAACGAGGGGTCAGGAGTCAAACGCGAACCGGAACAAATGAAACAAGGAACACGGTTCAGCGGAACTTACCCTCGGCCTTGTTCTTTCAGGCTAAGACCTCGACCCGAGAGGCCTCGGCCGCCTTGGTAGCCTCTGCCAAGGCGACTTTCGTCGCCTGATGCTCGCTCTGCTCCGCACCCAGCTGCCCGGCTGTGGCCTTCGCAGAGGCCGTCGCTTCTTGGGCCCGAGACCTGAAGGAGTCTCGCTCCTCCTCCAGTTCCTTGATCTTCGCCACCAGAGGGGCAGCCTGCCCCTTAGCCGTGACCAGCTCGGCCTGAAGGTCAGCACAACGAAGGCGGAGGTCCTCCACTTCCGCACTCCGCGCCGACAAAAGCCCCTGGGCATCGGCAAGCAGGCCCTTCTGCCGCCAGAGCTGGTCCCAGATATCCCTCTCCCTTCGTAGGAACACCGATTTCCCAAGGGACCGGGTCTCGAGCTCCTAAAGAGGTAAAAACACACGTCAAACACTGCGAGGACAACTCTGCACGAGACACGAAAGTACTTACCCGAGTGACACCAGGCAAGTCCCCTTCCATAACAGTCATCACTGTCTGCAGCGACCGCACTACCAGTTGGCGGTACTGCTCGAGGGTATCCCACCGCCCCCCCTCTGCGATATCTTCAAGGGCGAACACAGGCTCCCCCTCGGGATCAGCCTGGTTCCGCCAGAAAACACGCGGGAAGTTCCACCCACGGGGCTCGGACCGTAGCCGAGCAAGGGCCGAACTCCCCTCGGCGGGATCTGGGACTGGCTGCTCCACGGTACTGGCCGCCTCGACGTCTGCCGCCTCCTTCCCTCGGGAAGAATCATCAGACGAGATTGTCTGAACTAGGGGCGGCGCCAAAATTTGCTCCGTCTCCACCTCCATCGCCTCGGCCTCGACGGACCCGGGGGCTCTGGCCTCCGCCATCTCTACCTCGATGGCCCCGGCGTCCACCGCCCTGACTTCGGAGGTCTTGGGGGCTCCGGCCTCACCCTCAATGGCCTCGGCAATGGTAGACGCCCCAGCCTCCTTCGCCCCAAGACCCACGACATCACGAGGCGTGGGCTCCTCCTCCTCCACTCACTCCGCGGCCGCCTCGGCACCCTTTTCCTGGGCAGCCGCCTCCTCCAAAACGGCCCCACCCGACGCCGCGCCACGCTGCACTCCAGCCTGCGCCTCCGCTGCCTGATGGGCGGAGGAGCTAACGCTCACCTTGAGCGCCTTACGGGGCGCCAAGGCAGGATCTTCCACCAGATGCGTCTGGCTGGAAGCAAAGACCCTCCCAAGGTCAGCATGCGACCAAGGGGCAAACAAGAAGTACTACGGACTCCACCAGAAAAGACGCTTACCGCAAACGGGGATGCAGCCGCTTCGACACCGCCAGCCTCCTCTGCAACGGCGGCGGTGATGGCAGCAGCGCGGCCTCGGTGTCCACCGGTGCCAGCTGGCCTCCGCTGAACCCCGGCACCTCCTCGACCCTTCGCGAAGACAATGGGGTCGCCCCCACCGTCGCTCGCTCCACCTCCACCGTCGAACCCATCGGGCTGACGGCACGCTCCTCCGACACCCGCGCCTCGGGCGCGTCGGCATCGGCCCCGGGACGGGCCGCCACCGGCCCCGGGACACCTCCTCCTAGGAGCGTCAGGCTCCTGGCCGGCGCCCCAGGCACCATCTCCCTAATGTCGGGGAGGTGTTCCAGGCAGGCCGTCCCCACCTCGCGCCCGCCGCCGTCGCTCGAAGAATCCGACACCTACGACGAGGGAGACGGCTCCAACGGGAGACCGTCGAGCTTCTGACGCCGACGACGGGCGTCCAGCTTTTCGCGCGCGAGGAGCTTCTTCGTGCGCTTCGCCTCCTTGGCATCTTTCTTCTTCTTCTCCTCCTCGGCACGCGCCCTGTTCACGGATCGCCACCGGGCGTCCTCGGGAACGGGCGGCGGGGAGCCTCGCACGTCTCTTATCCCCTGCGGGAACGACGAAGTAAGACAACAGACAAAAAAAGGCGAAAAACAAGAAGGCCGCGAAAGCCTCGGCAACATCCAACTTACCAGCGAGACATACCCCCGCGACAGGCGCATCGGGAATGGCATCAAATCGTCAATCTTCGGCTTCCCGTCTACTGCCTCTCTCACCCGACGCAGGGTCTCATCGTCGGTAAGGGTGAAGGCGGACATCTTGACACCAGTGATCGGATCGCCCGGGGTCATCTCGAACAGCCGCCGCCGCCGGGCCATCAGCGGCAACACCCTCCGGCGGTGAAAAGCCGCCACGACCACGGCCGCCGAAAGGCCGTGGTCACGCAGCTTCCCCAAGGCCCTCAAGAGCGGTTCCAGCCTAGGCTGATCGACCTTGATGATGCCGTATCCCCATTTCTCTGGTTGACTCTCTACAACCCGCCCGGTATAAGGGGGAAGTCCTCCGCCGTCGTTGCGGAGGTAGAACCAGCCGTCATACCAACGACGGTTGGACGATGACAGCTGGGCCAGGATGTAGAGGGACTGCCGGTCTTGGCGCACGTGAAGGGTGCAGCCGCCGGCCCTCTGCACCTTCCGAGCCCCCCTCGTTCCCCCCGGATTGGTGGTGAACGTCGCTCGGAACAAATGGAGCCACAACTCCCAGTGGGGAGCGATCCCCAAGTACCCCTCACAGACGGCGACGAAGATGGCCGCCTGCGCGATGGAGTTGGGGCTGAAATTGTGAAGCTCCACGCCATAGTAGTGCGGGAGCGCCCGCATGAAGTTATCCACCGGCGACCCGAGGCCTCGCTCGTGGAAGACGACGAAGCTCACCACGTAGCCGTCGCGCGGCCTCAGCTCCGACTCGTTCCCCAGAGCAATCCACTCCGGCTCGTCAGGGTCGGTGACCGGGCGAAGAAGACCGGCCTCCACGAGCGACTGCAGTTTCTCCTCGGTGACGTCGGACCGCTCCCAGGGATCCGCCGGGAGGATGACGGGACCACCAGCCATTGCGCGGCGGAGGATGCTGCTACGGCGGTAATCTCTCTCCCTCCCTCTTTCAGTCTCTCACCCTCGCCCTTCTCCTCCTCGGCGCTCTATGCTCTCAGCAACGGCACGGAGGCAGCAAAAGCGAATGCGGAAAAGGTAAGAAGGGGAAGGGCGAGGTTCTTTGCGTATTTATGCAGGGACAAGACGAAACCACCGGGCGACGAAATCGGGGAAGTTTCCCCCAAAAAATCTGGCGCGGTTATCCAGATCCGGTCTTACCACCCACGCGCCCACTCCCTCCTCATTAAATCGCGCGTGCAGATACGTCCCGTCGGCTGACGCCACGTCACGTCCAACCGCAGCAGCAGCAGGCGCCGTTTCGCCTCCCCGAAAAAGCCGCCTCAAAAGACGCGCCTGCCGTTATTAGCCGTAGGGAGAGAAATAACCCCCCCCGATTCCTTTCAGGCAAAGGATCTGGGCACCGAGCCCGCTACGGTCCAAGGGTTCGAAGGCTGGGCCCTTAGGGGTTTCGACAGCCGCCCCAGGGCGACAGAGTCAGGGGCGACTACAGGCGAGCCTATACGAGGCCGAGGCCCAAGCAAGCGAAACGCTTGGGACGCCCTGTGTCGTGTCCGAGACCGGTAGGGAGGTCTCCGAATGGGATCCCACCGTAGGGAGGCACCGAGCCACCGAGGCCCAGCGAACGGCCTCGGCACCCACTAGAGAAACCCTCCGGTACTCTTGGAGCGTGTCTCCGGACCGCTAGCCGACCCCCAGTGAACGAGGTACGGGCCTCCACTCGGACTTACCCGATAACAGCTCACCGGAAATGCCGTCGCTCGCGCCCACCGAGGGTAGCATGGCATCTTCCACCCCTCCTTCCGAGCGAAAAGAAAGCGCGAGGGTCGAATAAAAAGTCAGGAGAATCCCTGACGGCCCTCTTGCCCCACGCAGAGGCTAAGGGACTCTTCCTACAAAATATTGCCGAGGCCCAGCGACTTAGGCTCACACACGAGGGGGCTCGGCAAAACAAACCCTCCTTCCGAGCGAAAAGGAAGCGCGAGGGTCGTTCAAAAAGCCAGAAGAACTCCTGATGGCCCTCTTGCTCCGTGCAGAGGCTAGGGAGCTCCTTCTACAAAAGACGCCGAGACCCCGCGACTTAGGCTCGCACCCGAGGGGGGCTCGGCAGACAGACCCTCACGCGCGAGGGGCGAACCAAAAGCCAGGGGGACCTCTGACCGCTCTCTCGCTCCGTGCGAGAGACTCGGGGGCTCCTCCTGCAACTTTGCCGAGACCCAGCGGCTCAAGCTCGCACACGAGTGGGCTCGGCAAATAGCCCCCCCGTCCGAACGAAAAGGACGTGCGGGGGACGGACAAAAAAGTCGGGAGGATCCCTGACCGCCCTCTCGCTCTGTGCAGAGGCTCGGGGGCTCTTCCTGCACCCAAGATAAAGACAAAGCGACCCAAGCCCGTTACGGTCCAGGGGTTCGAAGGCTGGGCCCCCAGGGGTTTCGACAGCTGCCCCAGGGCAAAAGAGTCAGGGACGACTACGGGCGAGCCTGTACGGGCGCGCCCTGTGTCGTGTCCGAGACCGACAGGGAGGTCTCCGAATGGGATCCCACCGTAGGGAGGCACCGAGCCACCGAGGCCCAGCGAATGGCCTCGGCACCCACTAGAGAAACCCGCCGGTACTCTTGGAGCGCGTCTCCGGACCGCTAGCCGACCCCCAGCGAACGGGGTACGGGCCTCCACTCGGACTTACCCGATAACAGCTCACCGGAAATGCCGTCGCTCGCGCCCACCGAGGGTAGCATGGCATCTTCCACCTCTCCTTCCGAGCGAAAAGGAAGCACGAGGGTCGTACAAAAAGCCGGGGGAACCCCTGACGGCCCTCTCGCTCTAGGCGGAGGCTAAGGGGCTCTTTCCGCAGCATCATCGAGGCCCTACGATCCGAACTCGCACCCACGGGCCCGGCAAACACAATGAAAACGCCTCACTCGAAAGAGAAAAAAGCCCCTGAAGAAGTGAAATCACTCCTCCAGGGCCTCGGGGGCTACACCCGGCGGGTGCGCTCGCGCGCACCCACCGAAACCTCGAATACAAAACACCATCCCGACAGGAACTATCAAGAGCCAATTCTCGTCAGAACCTCGGGGGGAGTGCCTCCACTCCCCCCAAGGCTCAGGGGCTACTGTCGGATACCGTGAGAAGGGGTACCCTAAGCAAGACCCAAAAAACGACTGCTTAGACTTCGTAAAAATCGAAACCAGCTAAACACCGCTGGCCTCGGCCGATTCTCCGACTCGCCCGAGGCCCCCTCACCACTGACCTCGAGCGATCCCCCACCAAAGGCCTCGGCCGGGCCACCGACCCTTCGTCTCGCGCGAGGCGGGCTCGGCAGCACTCCGCTGCCTCTTCCTTCTCCCGTCCCTCTGACAAAACGTCGTGTCGCATTAACTCAGCCAACTGCTGCCCCTGACATCGGCCGCATGCTCGGCACAGTACAGCGGAATGGCCGACGGGACAGGAGGCAGGACTGGGCAGGGGTTACCCGCCACTGTGCTAACCACTATGCACATGGTTGATGCCCATGCCTCACTGAGCTGCCAACTCTTGCTCCAAGGACAATGCAGCATGAGGAGCCACGTCTAGGCTACTGTGGCCTCGGAATCAGTACCCAGGACCAATAATTCCCTCCAAGGCCTCGGTAGTTTGCTTCAGGGGCTCGGTAGCCTGAGGATCTATGTCCGCCGAAGCCCCCCGCGATGGCTCGGCCTCGGCACCTGCAGAGCCACAGCTCCCTACGACGTCATCACACGATGACCTGCACGTCGCCCGGACTGGGCAGGGGTTACCCGCCACTGTACTAACCACCATGCACATGGTTGACGCCCATGCCTCACTATGCTGCCAACTCTTGCTCCGAGGACAACGCAGCGTGGGGAGCCACGTCTAGGCTACTGTGGCCTCGGAATCAGTACCCAGGACCAATAACTCCCTCCAAGGCCTCGGCAGTTTGCTTCAGGGGCTCGGCAGCCTGAGGATCTATGTCCGCCGAAGCCCCCCGCGATGGCTCAGCCTCAGCACCTGCAGAGCCGCTGCTCCCTACGACGTCATCGCACGGTGACCAGCACGTCGCCCGCCATGTCCTACATCAAGCTGTACTGGAGCCCCACGACGCACAAAATCGAGTATGACCGGCGCGTCACTTCTGCACGACAAGGACGGGGCCACTCCATCGACCATACCACAACAGTGGCCGGCTACAGGGCTCGGACACGCCACCCCATTTACAAAAAGCGCTATGTAGCAACCTATGTACGGTCCCAGTTCTCCCTTAGAGTATAAAAGGGAGGGACCGGGGCCATTTCTGGGGGGGAGGGCAAGAAGCAGAAAGACGAAAACACCGATAGAACTACGCACTCCTACGCTGCTTGAGAACAACGCCTCAAGCAGCCCGCGCCACCCTCACCGAGACCTGGGGCTAGCTCCCTCTCTCACCTAGCTTGTAACCCCCTACTACGAGCACTCCAGTGCAAGGAATACAAGATCGATCTCTCGGACTGGACGTAGGGCCTCGATTGCCTGAACCAGTATAAACCTTGTGTCTCTTTGCATCACCATCCGGGATTAGGGGCACGCAGCACAAATTCACTCGTTGGTTGAGGGACCCCTGGTTCCAAAGCACCGACACTAAGTCTGCCAGTGTCGTCCTCATCCTCGTTCTCCTCATCAGACAACACAATCAGTGATTGAACGGTGCGACCAACTCGCGATCTATGCTCATCTAACTTCTCCTCATACCTTGCACGAGCCAGCTCTACGGCATGTTCCTCGCTGCAACCAATCTCTTCATGTATAAAATACAATAAGTTAGCAACGTGATTATATTATATTTAAAATCATGCAATAAAAAAAATACTTTCAAGCACTCACTGCCGCATAATGCAACAACATGCTCGCTCAAGACCTACATCTGTACTCTTGTCTCCTCCCTTACCTCATTCCTTGCCCTCTTCTCCTCTAATGTCATCCATCTCTCCAATCCCCATTTGTTAAGCCCAACATCAATCGGGTTACAAATACCACGTTGTCTAGCAAACTAACGCATCTTTTCTTTGTGATGTTTAACGAATAGGTTGACGTAGTCAGGTCCATATCCCCTCTTCCATGCAATTACTTGCCTCTTCTTCAGTTCATCCAAGAACTTAGCTTGACCATCATAACATTCACACCTGCATTTCCTAGTGCTCTGTTCAAACGGAAAATTCTATCATATATGTCTTAGCAAAAGAAACAAAATACGATTTCATGTTTACCACAAAAATAATCAACCTCATCATACTCAACCATATGGCCACAATAATAACCTATTCCAAGCTCCGAAGGGACTAGACCATAGTTGGATTTAACACCACATTCGCATATGACAGGAGGTGCTTTGTAAATTACCCTTTCTTTCTTCTTTTCCTTAACCTTTCGCGGTTCTTCCGGCCATTGGTTCTTAGGACCATACAACCACTCCTTGAAATGACACTTCACCATTGAAAACACCTAAATAAATAGACATTAGTACATGAACACATATAGCTCAACATTTCAACACATACACTTTGCACTTACTTCATGTTTGTTTGGATACACAAACTCCAACGTATTCTCAAGGTTTATCATAGCTCGATCTCCACAATCGCACAGAGGATGTTCCTCGAGTCGTCTAACTGTGGCTAGGTGCTTCTCCTTAGCCGTCATTGGCGGAGGGTTGGGGGGGTGGAACCCACCGCTTGAAGTGCTCACGTGGATGTCTCTCTCTAAACCAATTGTCGAAAAGGAGGTACCTAGGATCAAACTTGTCTGCACCGTCGATCCACTGAAAGAAAAAGCACCTCTCATGGTCCTACACAACGAGATTCCAACATAATATTTGTCGGTGTAGAAAGTGACCAATTAGTAAATATTTGTAGTTTTGCTGTATGTTGTGATCGGAGGTGGCCTAGCACTCAATGACACGGGATTTATATTGGTTTAGGCAACGTGCCCTACGCCTAGTGGGGGTCGGTTGGTGACTTTATTCCCGAGCCTAGGTGCTCAAAGTCTGTAGTGAGGGTACAAACGAGAAGGAGAAAGGAGGGGGTGTGCAAAAGGTTCGGTTGGCTCCGACCGGAAGGGTCACGGTCGGAACTTGGTGGTCCTACGGTTGGGAGTATTGATGTCGATCTAGTGAGTCTGAGCTTGAAGAAGTCGATCTCTCCTCATTGGAGGGAGCGCATCCCCTTTTATAGATGAAGGGGATGGCTTAGCAGGTGAGAGGGGGAGAGTACAGATATTTCTAAGCCTTGCTGCCTACGATGATGTAAACTAGATAATGGTTGACGCCCTCCAATACTATCGATGTCGCTGTAGGATGTCAGATGTGCATGGGGGGTCGAGCTATCTTCTTCAGGAAGGATGGATGCCGGTACCTGCAAATACTTTTGGATGCCTAGCGGCATGTGAGGAGTCGTGCTATGTTCACCCGGTATGGCAAATCATCGAGCCCATACTGCGATTGATGTCCAGAGACGCGGGGGGGGGGGGGGGCTTACCATATGGGAGTTTCTAGCGTCCCCTATAATACTTTGTGATAGGGTGGCTGTAGAGCACTGTTTCGCACAGGGTATGGTCCTTGGTACAGTGGTGTTGACTTGTGGGCCATGCCTTGCCTTTCTCCGCACGCCTTCTGGTTCTTTCCGAGCGGGCGTCCCCAGTCGGATGGTCCCCAGTCAGTTCTGGCGTGCCAGTCAGAGAATAGCGATGAGCAGGGTTTTCTATGAACCCCGGTCAGAGACACAGGGTCGAAGTCAGAGGCGGTCCTCGGGTCAGGCTTTCCGAGTAGAGGCCGTGCGGAGGCAGCCGGGGCTTGACACTAGCACTCCAATCAGAGAGGCCATTCAGAGTTGGCCTAAGCCTGAGCTAGTGCTCTGGTCGGAGAGATGGGCCGAAGGTGGCCTGGGCCTGAAGCGAGTGCTCCAGTCTGTTGAGTTTAGACTCTTGGGCCGGTCCAGAAGAAAGAAAGGCCATTTTCCTGGGCCGAGCCCTGGCGTGGAAGCCGGTCCTCGAGGGACCCTGGGTTTATGAACCCGACAGGAGCCCCCGAGCCCCTGGGCGATTCGGGTAGAATCGTCCGGGGGATTTTTGTCTTGCCGGCGGGTGCGCGCGAGCGCACCCGCGGGTGTAGCCCCCGAGCCCCAAGCGGTCCGGGCTGAACCGGTTTGGGGGTGTTGTCTCAGCAGGCGTGTATGCATGTTTTTTAGTTTGAGACGGAATTTGTTTAACCACAGCGTCGTTGTGCAGCCGAGGTGTTTTTAAGCGCGGGGATTGGATTGAGACAGAACTTATTGATCCCGACGTCGGTGCTCGTCGGGGATCGGACAAGGAAGTTTTTAGTTTTTGAAACAAACCCTGGCGTCGGTGCGCGCCGTGGATGGAGACAGCTTAGTTTTGGATGCAATAGAGTTTGATCTTTGACGTCGGTGCGCGCCGTGGGATCGGGTAAGGTGGAGTCGCGAGTAGTCCTAGGCGTCGGTGCTCGCCGTGGACCGAGAGAGTTAGTTTTTAGTTAATTCAGGAAGCCATTACGTGAGTTTAGGAGTCGTTGTCCTAGGAGCCGTAGTCGGATGTCGCCGATCCTGTCGACGCGAGTTTAGGAGTCACGATCCCAAGAGCCATAGCCGGATGTCGCCTATCCCGTCGACGCGAGTTTAGGAGTCACGGTCCCAAGAGCCGTAATCGGATGTCGCCTATCCCATCGACGCAAGATTAGGAGTCGCGGTCCCAAGAGCCATAGCCAGATGTCGCCTATCCTGTCGACGCGAGTTTAGGAGTCATGGTCCCAAGAGCCGTAGCCGGATGTTGCCTATCCCGTCGACGCGAGTTCAGAGTCACGGTCCCATGGCATTTAAACCCCCGAGCCTTATCGGGCCTTCGTGGGGGTTGTGAGTTGTTTTGCGCTACCCCATCCGGTTCCTCACAACCGGAGGGGTTGAGTTTCATCGCCTGTCCTGGTCGCTAGGGCTCGAAGACTAGCTCAATGAGCTCGCTAACGGGTGTGATCGAGTGGAATCTGGGTCCATCATTCGCGACGGGGTCGACATAGCCCTCTTGTGGCATTCCACTACTCCTTTACTTGCAACCCGGCAGATGCCTAGGTCGTTCCGCAGAGCGACCCGGGTGGCCTGACGGCCTCCCCTCGATGGGGATTCTGTGGGTCTGGCGAGAGGTTTAGGATCGAACGAGAAGGTTGAGATGACCCGGTTTGCCAGACCGAGCGAAGGCCGCACGGTGCTCATCTACGGTTTTTTCCCCTGGCTCTGTTTGGTTGCTCATGTCGAATGAGGCAAGCCACCACTTCGTGGCACAACACGGAGCGTTCTGGTGCATTTCGCTACACGTGCGATGCTTAGTTCCCGAGCCCCCGGGCGGTTCATGCCCTAACCATCCGGGGGATTCAGGCGTATGGAATGAAATGCACGTATGGATGTATAAATGTTTTTAAATTGAAATAGAGGGGCTTTGATAGTGTTTTACCTTGAAGACTGGAGAGACGGGGTTCGTCGGGCTCCAGTCGGAAACGTCCGTCTAGGACCTACGCTTGTTAATCATGGGTTAGTCCTCGTGTGAACAGTTTTGTATTTAATGAACATATGCTTACCTTGATGACCTGAGAGACGGGGTTCGGAGAGCTTCAGTCGGAAATGTCTGACCGGGACCTGTGCTCGTCATTCAAGACAGAGTCGGCATGGAGGGGTGTGAGTTTGCACAGACTCCGCAACCACCGGGGTTGTCGCGGAGCGTCCGCCATAGCGCACTCTCGGGACGAACAGTGGTGGGGTGCCATGTCACCGATGCTTGAACCGTCGCTCTCGCCATCACCATCCGGGAGTTTGTGCAAACTTGGATGTGAGGGGGGATGGTGCCAGCATCCTTCGAAGCCCCCGAGCGTAGGCGTCCGCGGAGGACGCAAGGCCGTAGGGGAACCGATCGTATGGCGCTTGTAGTGTGGGCGGTACATTTCCTCCGGGTGACTGGTGAGAGATAGTAAATAAAGAGCGAGTAGTACGCATATTACTTACAGCGGGGTTTGAGCAGAGAGTTTGCTTAGAATAAAGCGCAGATGTCGTGCCGTTGAAATCGCGTGTCCTAGAGTCGATGGAGGACGTCCCTCCGATGGGTGCCGGGTCGTGAGCTTCCTCGAGGAGGTGGAGTATGCCGAGCCGGTCGGCGATGAAGTCCAGGCTCCCAAAGCGGAAGGCCTGGGATGGCTCGAAGATGGGTGGAACCCGCATCCTGGCGAGCGAGAGTGCGGGGAACTCCAGCGAGCCGAAGCGAATCATATCGCCCGAGCCCGCCACGGCGGGGGTGGCAGAAAAATGGGCCATTCGGTTACCAAAAAAGTGTTGAACGTACATCGTCTTCCCCACGGACGGGCGCCAACTGTCGGTGCAGAAAGTGACCAACTAGTAAATATTTGTAGTTTTGCTGTACGTTGTGATCGGAGGTGGCCTAGCACTCAATGACACGAGATTTATACTGGTTCAGGCAACGTGCCCTACGTCTAGTGGGGGTCGGTCGGTGACTTTATTCCTGAGCCCAGGTGCTCGAAGTCTGTAGTGGGGGTACAAACGAGAATGAGAAAGGAGGGGGTGTGCAAAAGGTTCGGTTGGCTCCGACCGAAAGGGTCGCGGTCGGAACTTGGTGGTCCTGTGGTTGGGAGTGTTGATGTTGATCTAGTGAGTCTGAGCTTGAAGAAGTCGATCTCCCCTCGTTGGAGGGAGCGCATCCCCTTTTATAGATGAAGGGGATGGCTTTACAGGTGAGAGGGGGAGAGTACATATATTTCTAAGCCTTGCTGCCTACGGTGATGTAAACTAGATAATGGTTGACGCCCCCAATACTGTCGATGTCGCTGTAGGATGTCAGATGTGCACGGGGGGTCGAGCTATCTTCTTCAGGAAGGATGGACGCCAGTACCTGCAAATACTTCTGGATGCCTAGCGGCATGTGAGCAGCCGTGCTATGTTCACCCGGTATGGCAAATCATCGAGCCCATACTACGATTGATGTCCAGAGACACGAGGGGGGGGCTTACCATATGGGAGTTTCTAGTGGCCCCTACAATACTTTGTGCCAGGGTGGCTGCAGAGCACTGTTTCGCGCAGAGTATGGTCCCTGGTACAGTGGTGTTGACTTGTGAGCCATGCCTTGCCTTTCTCCGTACGCCTTCTGGTTCTTTCCGAGCGGGCGTCCCCGGTCGGATGGTCCCCAGTCGGTTCTGGCGCGGCAGTCGGAGAATAGCGATGAACAGGGTTTTCTATGAACCCCGATCGGAGACGTGGGGTCGAAGTTGGAGGCGGTCCTCGGGTCAGGCTTTCCGAGTGGAGGCAGCCGGGCCCTGACGCTAGCGCTCCGATCGGAGAGGCCGTTCGGAGTTGGTCTGAGCCTGAGCTAGTGCTCCGGTCGGAGAGATAGGGCGAAGGCGGCTTGGGCCTAAAGCGAGTGCTACGGTCTGTTGAGTTTAGACTCTCGGGCTGGTCCAGAAGAAAGAAAGACCGTTTTCCTAGGCCGAGCCCTGGCGTGGAAGCCGTTCCCTGAGGGACCCCGTGTTTATAAACCAGACAATATTAGTAGCATACTTACACAAATAAAGAAAAATAATAGTGGAAACAATTTCTTACATTAAACGACTGCATGTGTAGAAGCAACGCGTCGCTGTGTCCGGATGTTTCGATTGAAAAACATGGGCCAGGAAACCACAAGCACAATTTGGGACAAGGAGGTCGGGAGAGACGGGGGCATCTTTGCTAGACGCGTCGGGGTATAATTCTCGAGGACGACCCCGTTTTCGCCAAAACTCCTCCCGAAACATTTCTTGCATCTAACAAAACGGATGTAATTTAATAGACATAAATCAAAACATCACAAATAAATATCAATGAGAACCATAACTACAATACAACTAATTTCGTTCTAAGAACCCAAAGCAGTTAACGTTAAACCATAAACCTAGGGTTTTTCATTTGATGCACAATAATGAACACATAACATAACTACATGCGCCTAGGTTTGCTAGCTTTTTCACGTCTTGGCATCATCCTACGGTTGTATAATACATATATTGATGGATACAATGAAACCCTAAGGGATGACGATTATTACGTTCAAAAATCTGACTAATACATACCGAATCGATGCGAAAAAACTATGAGGGGAGCGAGGATATCTTGCTCTCGAAGATCTACGGATCAAATCAAAGTTTTCAAGGTCCAATATGTCGATTCGTGAGGTATGGTGAAGTGGGGAGAGAAAAAACCTGAGAGGGAGGAGAAAGAAGAGGAAGAACGCTCGGGCAGGAAGGTTGGCCGAGGTTAAATGACAGTGAGCTCGGCGCCAGAGTGACTGGCGCCGACCTCGGCGCCAAGATCTACGGCACCGAGCTCGATGCCAGTCACTATGGCGCCGAGCTCACTGCCATGTCATCTATCGTGCTCAGGAGCTCAGCGCCAGAGACGCTGGCGCCGAGACGTGTTAGCTCGGCGCCAGCACCAATGGCGCCGAGCTAAGAGTCCATTTTCTAAATTCTTTTCGCCAGAGGTCTATTTGTGAGAAACTTTCAAAAAAAAAAAAGATGACTAAAATGTAAAAAATTCGGACGTCCTCCGTGATGTCTGCACGATCTCCGGCGGCGCCCCGTCCGGTTGCCGCCGCCGTCATGCTCCCATCCCGTGTCAAAAACCTAGCCCAGTGCATAAGAATAGCACAACGTCTTCCACGACGAAGTCAGTTCCTGATGTGCCGCCGTCCACGCCGTGAGCTTTTCGTAACCTTTCTGCACAGGTGTTCACTAGCAGCATCCGTTTGTTTCTAGTGTGCCTCCATTTGTTTTAATGCAGAAGCGTACGAGCTGCAGCGTCGTTTATGTGTGTTGAACGCACGCATCTGCAATTTTGTCTACCACGCCGCTCCAGGCCGGCGGTTTTGGAACGTTTCGGGGCATCCGGAATGCTAACCCAGCAGTCAGCGGTCGATCGTGATGGCATATCGTTTTTTTTATTCTTGAAAAGGTAGCAACAAATATTACGAACAAAAAAAAACGAGGCACTTTACATTTACAAGGCTACAAGCAAACACGAGGTGTCCTACCAACTTAGTACTGTAACAATGCTAACCCTATCACAGATCGCGATCAGAGAGTGAGAAAACCCGACACCGAACAATGGCGTGTCGATACGTACCCACGCGTGTAGGGCACCCCGGGCCCGAGTCACCGTGCGCGCACGCACGAGAGAATGAGAGATGCATGCTCCTGCGGCGTCGCGGCTGGCTGATGAGCTGAGCAGCGAGGCGCCACGCGACACGCAGCGCTCGATTATTACCAGCAATCAATCCGAGATCCGTGGCACTGTTAACCGGATCACCGGCTGCGCTGCGCAGCTCGATCAGCCGTGTCCATGGCAGCATTGATCAGAGGTGCCCGGAGACAGGGCCAGGGCCAGCCATGGAGGGATGGCTTCACTTCATGGCGGGGCTGCTGTATCCGTGCGATGGAAATATATCTGCTTCTGCTCCGTGCAATGTACTGTACTGTACATGCAGTGGTCCATCATTGCCTTGAGGGGGCCTCCTCTTCCATTTCCATGCCGGGCTCGGGCGCTTGGCGACGCTGTCGTCCTCTGTGTCGAGGGACCAGCAAGCCTGGTAGCGGTTTTCGGATTGGTTGGGCGGCGACGCGCCAGTAATGCTCTCCTCGTGACGACACCCTGGTTGAAAAATCTTACTATTATTAAACTGGAGGCTCCAACGGACTACACGTTAATTCTCATCAGATACGATAAGAAAAAAATAAATACTAGAAATTTTCACCATCCAGTCATCAAATCTAAAGTGTGTAGTCACTCCTAACCATTGGATCTATTTTGTTATTTAAAAAATTACCCACATCTGCTATTATAGATTAAAAAATAGACAAATATATCATTTTTAGGAGAAAAACAGATTCCGTCATTCTGGGAAAATCCATCCAAATACCGACGTCATATAGTATAGTTAATAAGATACCGTGGTAGTACGTCCATGGTTGGCCTCTGCCATTATTATAGATTAAAATATAGACAAATATCTCTATGGTCCTACGTCCATGGTTGGTTATTACATCCACGCCAACAAATCCATCCAACCGAGAACTAAATGTATTAACACAAAATCTGGATAAAAGATATCGAAGGCAATATATCGACACCAACAAAATAGATACACATCTACTGGACTCCTAAATATAGGAACCCATCTAGCCAATCTAGACCGCCTTTACATATTTTGTCAACCACCAGCAAACAAGAGTCCATCTATTCACCGCTGGAATCCATCTATTCACGCTGTTCGCCCGGTTGTTTCCATCATCACCATCGATCTATTCACCGCAGGAATCCATCTATTCACTGTTCATTAGGTTGTTTCTATCATCACCAACCAAAGGTCTATTGTTTTCATCATTCATCCATTTGCAATCTAATCTGTCTCCTGCAATCTACATGAATCATTATTATTTTTAGTTTACAAGTTGCAATGATTAGCAAAACCTTAAGTGAGATTAGTCCAGGAAAGGAATTGTGGAAAACCAAAAGCACGGGTCACTAGAATGTCGGATGCAATCTTGCTAGGTAGTGGCAATCAAATCAGTCTCAATATGATTCTTATTGACCATCAGGTATAATTTTCCAGTTTACATGCTAATGATAATAATAAAAAAACTAGGGGACCAAGATGCATGGAGTTATCAATAAGGCATGTATGGAAAAATTCAAAACACTGATCGCTGCAAATGTCAGTCACAACAGCTGCACACAAAATATCGACCAATGTGGAGAATGATAAGGTACTAAACTTCTTCCCGACAACTAATATAAAGAAGATCAAAGATACACAAGACATTCCAAAGTATAGTTTCCAGTTCTTTGGTACAAACATGCTTTCTAATAGAGTACAAATAACAACATGTACCTCCAGGTAAACTTTTGCTAATGTTATATTTTTTTATGCTTTTCCTCATTTGATCACTATTTGATAATAAGAACTCATATTTATTTATCATAGATATCATAGGAGTTGCAGCACACATTGGACCGATGGAAGAAACCAGGACATACTTTGGAGCAAGTGACCAAAATCTGTGATATTGATCAAGTAGGATTTTTTTCCTTCCCAAATGCTACTGCAGCAACCCTGATGAACTAAAGATATTTCCTTATTGTTTTTCACACGTTAAATTAGATTATTTTCCCTAATGTTTCAGTAATCTTAAATTACATTATTTTTTACTTCAAAATTTACAGTGGACAAGAAGTTAAGGTTCGATTTTAGGGGTCCAAAGTTGAGCAAACTGATGAGAGCGCAAAATCTCATGTCATTGCAATAACATCTACAACCATGAAAAAAATTGACAGTAAGTCTTCATTTAATATCAATAATTCAATAATATTAGTCATTCAACAAGCATCTAAGGAAAGTAAATAATTCTTATTTTGCAGAATATTCTTTGTCATCAACCAATGCAACACAAGTTTTTGTAGATTTACCAATTCCTGAAGCTATGGATGCATGTAACAGGTAAATCAAATTAAAATAGTGGTATTTATATTTTGTATATGTAGCTTACACTCTAACATGGTAAAATTTCTTTGTATAAAAAAAGCTTATCTTCAAGTGGTATAGTATAGAAGAGATTCATATTGATGACCATTTAAAAGGGAAATTGGAGGAGCAAATGCAGTACAATAGAAGAACTTGAGAAGAATTAGGTTTGATTTTGTATGAGTCACCAATTAATAATAATATTTTTCGCTTGACAACTTTCATGACACACTAGGAAAAGCTAAATCCTAAAAATTATCAATATTAGCTATATGATATAGTATGTTTTATAAGAAAGAGAATCATGTATCTCTACCATTATGAACTACAATTCAAAATAATCCTTAAATTTGTATCTAAATTGTTGACATCTGTTATTTAAAAAATAATAATCTTTTAATATTGCTATACACACGGTTCAATTACTAAAGGGAGATATCCAACACGTCCAAATAATGTGCGAAGTCAGTTGGGGCACAAAACAAAAGAAAGAAAAGAAAATATCCAATCGTGGAATCAAATTAATGAACACTATTAGCAATACCACGGCGATCTCTCTCAGACATACCAATGCCAATTCTAAACATTTCTATAACTCTGGATTCGAATAAAAGTTAACTGAATGAAGTATTTTTTTTTATTAAAACATATATTAAACATGGTTTTCTATTGCTGAAGTATTCTCAAAGTTAGCCCATATCGAATAATTTAACCTGTGCGACAGCACGGGTTGATGGACTAGTTTCCTGAATTTGTGCTGTGACGATTTGGATCTTGTTCATGTACGTGAATGGAAATGGGACGCAAGCCGCACAGAACAAGGTGCCAAGGGCAACACGATACTGAGATAAAATGGCTCCTAGTCCACACAGCTAAATTAAAATGTCTCCTCATGGGCTGGGCCTCCTTTTCCCAGTTTAAGTTACAGAAAGAATCAATTCCGAAAAAAAAAGAATCAATTCCAAAACATGTTACAGAAAGAATCTTGTTTGGTAGGTTGTGGTGCAGTAACAAAGTAGAGGAATTCCACCACATGATTCGCAGAAAAGAAATGATCAGTGTACATAAGTCAACAAAATCCAGAAAACGAATTCGACGCCGTAAATACAGAACTCGTCGTTGGAGCAGACAATAAAACCATTGTCAACAGTCTCCTCTCTCCCTGATCCTGCACGAACTCAAGCAACTGTTGTTTGGAATCTCGACAGTTTCACGGTAGCCTTCCTCTCCTTCCCAACCCGGGAAGGTGCCATAAGGCCACTGCGCAAACGGAAAGTGAAATGTTATGTCAGGCGTGAGGGGTGGAAGTGGAACGGAAAGTTAGACTGTTTGAACTCAGCGAGGAGTCCTGCAAACCTTGCTGTTTTGGTTGTTCGTGTTGATGATGATGCAGCAACCCTAGAAACTGTCTGCGGTTTCACAGCTTTGCATTGGATGCTGTTGAAGGCCGGCCTGGACTCACCTAGCTGCTGCTGACCCGTTACAATCTGGGTGCTTTGTTTCTTCTGAACAATATGGTAAGCACAGATCAGCATGAAAACTCCAGTACTTGTTTGAATTCGAGCTGAAATGTTTGGCAGCATCAATGCTCACCTGTTTCTTGCCGCAGGTCGGCTTGTCTCGTCCCTTGCCATGGGTGTGTTTGTCCATTTGCTGCATCGTATTGCAAACATACAGAGCAGTCAGCGACCTGGCTGTTGAAACTTGAAAATGCTGGGAGTATAGAAGCTGATGAACTTACCGTCACTCCTCTATTCGAATCCTTGAGTACTGCCATGGAGTTATTCTCAGTGAACGGCTGCCTTTTCTCTGGTTTTGCTTCTTTAAGCACTCCTCTTTCCTATAGAGAATGGACCAGTGAGAGGCAAAGATTTTTTACTAGTAACTAATCCTGCAGTACAATGAGAATCTGAGGGTGTAGAAACTCACATCGGTCCTTAGCCTGAATGGCCTAGGATTGGTAGTTTTCTTGAGCTTTCCTGCTTGCTCTTGATGCACTTTGCTCTGCAATTTAGCCACCTGCATTTGATCCACAACAGCATGGCAGGTTGTTCACACCCGAACTGCAGGAAAAAAGCTCCATTTCTTTTTCAGTACCATTGTCATAGTTACCTTCAGAGCAACATTCTCCTTCAGAGGAACATTCTCATTGTTCTCCAACTGTCTGTTTTCACTTTCAGAATGTGAACTGTCCAATGCTTCTTCAGTCGGAGCACTCGACAGATTTTCCTTATTGTCATCGGAATTGTCAGATCGCGATGTATCCACCTCAATTCTCAATTCCTGCAGCACCACCTTCCTTTCCTGATCGGAGCTAGCAGTTTCTGCGAGTGAGTTCTCGTCTGCAACAGTGCTGCTACAACCATTTCGGTTCTTTCTACCAGATTCGGCATTAGCACACTTCACTGAGCGTCCTAAAATTTTCTTCTTGGCATTCATCTTGGATTCCTGCCCCCGGTTCTCGCTCTTGGCCACCGTCGTCTCCTCGCCCTTCTTGGCAGCCTTCGGATTCTTCTGCTGATTCATGTACCTGCTCGGCACCTCCCGGCACGCCAAGTTCAGCTTCCTCGGCTTGGAACAGGCCTCGGACACCGTCTCCTTGCCCTTGTCTGCCGCCGGCGTCTGGACCGGCTCCTTCTTTGGCGTGCTCATGAACAGAGCCTTGACCACCGTCCCCTTCCTGGCCGCAGCGGCGAACGGCTCCTTCTGGTGCTTCATGCTGTGGAACAGCTCCGGCCTCGGCCGGACGGCCTTGCTCCGCGGCGTCGTCAGTGCCTTCTTCCTCTCGCTGGGACATTCGACCCTCGCAGCCTTGGTACGGATTGGGGATGCTCGCAGGGCGCAGATCCGCTGGACCCTTGGCTTGGGCTTCGCCGGTGCCTTCTCCGCGGCCTCCGTCCCCGCGCTCAGCCTCGCGAACCGAGCCCTCGGAGGCTTCGGCGGCGCAGAGTGCGGGCATTTCAGCATCGAGCTGCAACAAAATTAGAACCCGGGATATAAATCTGACTCTAAGACTGTAGAGTTCAAATGGAGCATCCAGCTCAAGTGGATGCTGTCGGTACCGTACCTCTGGTTCTTCCTGCTGATAGCCTTCTGTAGCCGCACGTTGGGGCTTCTCGCCGCCATGACCTGTCAATTAGCATCCCACCATTGATCAATCGACGACATTCGCGTTGTACCCTAGGTTGATTGAGATATGGGAGAGAGAAGGGGACAAACCCGCATAAAGAAGCTCCTGTCCAGGGCCTCCGGATCGACCTGCTCATGGTTCTGGTCGCAACCTGCGTGCCACGGCACAGATCAGGACCCTTCGCTAGCGCAGAACCCGCGACGCAGCGAAGAACCGAGACGACTTGCGAGGGGGTTTGTCGATCACTTACCGACTCGGAGGCAGAACCAGGCGGGGTCGTCGTCGGGGCGGCCGGCGTCGAGCGCGGTGAAGTCAACGAACTTGGGCGCCTGAATGTCCTCGTAGAACAGGGCATCGTCGTACTCCTCCTCCTCCTCGTGGTCCGGGTGCCTCGACGGGATCCCCATGGAGTTTTTTTTGGATCCTCGACGGGGTCGGCCGGCGGGCGATCGAGCTGGCAGCTGAGCTCGCTGGCGCGGCGGCGGCGGCAAGGTGCCGGTGCTTGGGCTGAGAATCTGAGATGATGCCTGGTGGCGCGGGTGCTGGGTGAATTTGAGATCGCAGAGGGGAGTTTGAGCGGGTGGAGGGTCGGCAGGCTGGGCAACTAGCCGTTTGAGCGGCGGCGTTGCGTTGGATTGGAGGGGATTATTATTACTTTTTGATTTTTTTTATTAAATAAAACGGTGGGTGTCGGCACATGGCAGCTCCACGGCTACAGAGACGTTGGCAACGGCTGCAACTTGAACTGATTGAACTCGATGGATCGGTGGGATTACATTTACATGTAGGGAGGGTCAAAACTGCTTCAGAGTTCAGATCTTCAAAACGAACCGGGTTACTGGAGTAGGAAAACAAGTAAAGCAGACGGTGATGATCCATAGGGTTGGAGAGAACTAGCCGCGTGACCGTATAATTACATGGCTTAGCACATGGTTCATACTCTAGTGAAAATAAATTAGCAAGTGTCCTCATCACATGTTTTACTATCTTGTCCCACTCCTATAGTAGCTTCGTCAATGAATTTTGTTATTAGAAGTTAAGGTTGTACCCTCGTGATTTGTAAGCTACACATCCTTTGCTTAATGGTTGAATAACGACGCGACCTTAAGCGCTCTAGGCTTTGAGGCCTGAGGGTGGTGATACAACTTGTATCCTAAAAATACTATCATTGAGAAAAAGGATGCTTTGTTGCTCAGGCCGTGTTGTTAGTGGCGAAAGAGGGCATCTACTGGGTGACGGCGAGAAGCGAGACGAGGAAGAGGTAGAAGAGGAGGGTGAGGGAAGCCATGAGCGGTCTCAACCTGGTGCGGCACACATGCCTCCTCTATTGCGTGTGTGAAGCCTCAATCGCCGATGACTTATGTGCCTCCATCTCTGTTGAGATCTACATGGACAAAACTAGCTCATGGATTTTCTGAAGTTCCTATTTGGTGACTATCGCCTCTTATCTCACTCTATCTACGCCTCTATGTTCGCAAGGTCCATCATGCTGCCTCGCCAGCAAGGTCCACACCTTCTATCTCTCACCCTTCGTTTACCTCAGTGACCCCAATATGGTAGCCACCCCAATGCTGCATGCTCTAGCTCCACCAATTTAAATCGGTCATAAGATACAACATAGAAGGTAGAGAGAGGAGGAATAAGATAGAGTGAGGACATAATCCTCCCTCTCTCGGCTATTGAATAAATGACTATTTTAATTGTTGAGGTGTCCACCGATGAAGATTCAAGCTTTATGGGTGTGTTTGGTTTGTGGAGTCACCCCATGTATCATGAGCTGATGCATCATGAGTTCATCCCATGAATTTTGGTAGAGCCAACTCATTCACCATGCATATACTAATTATTAGCTTGTGAGGAATGAGGTGGTGATGGATCAACTCATTCCATTCCACAAACCAAATACAAGGAGTGAGGAGTGAGAAGATGATGAACCACCCCATTGCTCAAACCAAACACACCCTATAATGGTATTAGATAAATTCGAACGTTGGTCGTGTGCTTCAGTAAATCCTACACAAGAATACTGCCCGTGAGCAAAATTTACCTATTCATTTTCATGTCTAGAGATAAATTCATCACTGGCAGATTGTATCTTTGTGTGCCCCTCGATATTTTGGTCCAAACTTCACTAGAAATGTACATGTGATTTGTGAACCGCAGCGTGGCAGAGAAGCCCAATGTCAATCGAGCCCAGCGCAACCTGATTACCTGGGTCAAACCGATTCCTCTCTTCACCGCCACTAGAGTCTTCATAATTCGCCTTCTAACATGAAGCCCAAGAAGCCATTCCACTCGAACACTGGAGGCCTTCTAGGCCGAAAGCATTCAGCCCATCAGGATCAGAGAGCCCACGCAACCCTCCGCTTCCCCCACGCGGCCACGCCGCTTCCGACGCTCGGTTCCCCGCTGGCCTCTCCGTCGTGCCGCCAAAGTTTTCGCTGCCTCGTCTGTCGTCTCGATCGGGCAGGCAAGGGGATCGTGGCGGCGGCCGGTGGGAGCTCGGAGAGGCGGCGGAAGACTATCCGATTCGATGATTCCCTAGCTCGTGCTGACCCGACGGTGCCATCTAGACAAATTCCCCTCTAGAACATCACAACAGGTGCCAAAGTTTCATCCAATTTGTTATAAAAAAAGTTTCATCCAATTCGTCATTCTCTAGTTCGGCTGGTTCACGTGATTGCTCGCAGTCTCTGGGTTCCTGCTCTCGATGTACGGTACACGGAGAGAATGGATAGCTGTTGTTCGCGAGTCGATCGACGAACGAACTCTACATTACCAGGGTTGTTGTAGGGGTCGCAAATCGATCAAGTCGTGTATCGATGAGGGCAGGAGAAGGGGGTTGTTCGACTTTCTAATTGCTGAACAGGCTGAGAAGGGGGCAAGACTGCTCTGCATGGTACAGTAATATAATAACTTGAACAGATGTTGTACCATTTGGCGGCCACAAGCTATTCAGTTGAAAGTGGATCTTGCCATCGGACTGTGCATTTTATGCATCTACTAGAACTGACATGCTGCAATGTTCTTCAGAGATCAGTACAGGAGTGTTTGGTGTAGCAGTGTTTCAGAGTTCAATTCAGAACTGACATTTGACCCATAAGCTAGCATAGTTCAGTAGTCTAATAATTTGAACTTTATTTGCCATTTCGTACTCTCTTTTTTATTACTGAAACATTTGTGTTTGAGAGAGATTCCTTACATTGCATGTAGCAGTTTTGTTAGTGTCCTAATTTGCTTGCATATACACAGTACTGTTGACATCTCGTACTCTCTTGTACAGCTAACGTGGCAAATGCTGGGTGGACCCATTGGTCACCAGAGTAATTGTCTCCATTAGGTTAGGTTTTCCCTAGAAAGAAATGTTGATGAAGCACGTTTACCAAGTAAAAGGGTGCATCATGTCCACTTTTTTATTTCTTTTTTGATAAGTAGGGACCATTTGATTATCCTAGATCATGAAAAGAGGTTCCAATCTTGTGCCGAAAGAGCAAGTGGTAGATCCTAGGTTTATTGTAGCATGTCAAATGTACAATATGTGGTTCAGGGATGAAATCAATTACTCTGATTGAGAATGCATGACAGTAACTTTGGATTCCTTTTTACTGGCATAGATAACTTTATTGGCTCAGATGCATCTTTGACCAAAAGGCCCAACAGCACTTCCACCGGTTAGTATTTTGGTCCATGAGAAACTAGACATGGCTGACATGGTTTTGGATAGAGTAGCGAGCTTATTATAGCTCACAAATAAGAAAACTAAATCAACCATATATTGAGTAATATAAGAAAACTCTAAATCATTTTTTGTAACATGAATATGTCAGTGTTATGCTTTAGACAGGCTGATGAGGACATCACTATTTTGTCGCATACAAGCCAAGGAGAGGAGGAGGTCCAGTATGGGCGTCCAATTCATCTTTCTCATGGTGGAGGCCCAGTCCAACAGAAGTTGGAGCACATCTCGGGTTCCAGGACCAGTCTGTCATAAAACTGGTCACACGGGCGCTTCCGGGCTCCGTTTTCGACGATCCACATATGGATGGAAAGCTACTTAGATAAGGAAGCCAATGCAAGTGGTCTCACGTCAAAAGCCATTCGGAATCAACGGGAAAACAAGTCAGCGTCCAGAATCTGCCATGGTGCTGCGACACCGTCTTTTAGTTCGTTGGACCGTGTATCGTGTTTGGGCCCATTAGGGGCCGCGTCCAGAGGGGTGACGCTCAAGACTCTATAATTAGCAGCCGTCGCTCTCCTTAGGGTTTGAGGTTTTATTTAGTTCTTGATTTCCTCGTGAAACAGACGTCGTTTTGCTGCAACTGTGCCGCCAAGGCCGCTTGTTGTGAACTAGAGCCCTAATTCTTGATCTTGTTCGCATGTGGCGATTAGTCTTTTCGAATAAAGAATTGAATTCCTTCTCGTTATCATAAGCCTCATATTTATTTGTAATTTCAGATTGTGTTCATCCCGTTCTTGCTTGTGTTCTCGATTCGTTTGTAGGAAAGCATTCTCAGCGAGGTCAATCGCGTTCGCGTGGTTGATAACCAACAGAGCTGTGGTGTAACGGTTGCGAGGGTCCGAATCAGTCTTGGTTCGAAGAGTAGATTGTGAACGTCAAGTCTCCACCAATCGACGCTATCGTACCTATCGGAAGATCGGGCCTTGTCTACATCAAGTGGTATCAGAGACCTTGTTGCCCGTTAAGTATAACTTTATTTTTCTATTTAGATTGTTACTGTTTTTGCATTATCTATAGTCCACAAAAAGTAAAAAAAAACACCGCCACATATTCCCTGTCCTATAGCCTCGTTGTGCCGTGCAATTTCGTCTCTGTTTCGCGTTGTTGAGTTCGTGTCCTAGGGTAAGTTCTGGTTGCTGGTTTTAAATCGTTTTTAGTCCAGTTTGTGTCTTTTCCTTTGTTGTTCATCATAATCCGTGAACACCTTTTAAGTCTTGCTGTGTTTTCTTTGTATCCATCAAACCCTAGTTCACGCCATCTAATTTGTTACACTTATCTTCACTGTTTGCATCTATCCATAGCCGCCGCAACAACTTTTGAGCGCATTGTTCCATACAAACTCGGATTTTAATGTTCCATATATCAAAATCGATCAGATTTTTTTGGATCCGCTCGTCCCCCTAGTGTCGGGTTTGGAAAATTTTATTTTGGCCAAAAACTGGTCACAAGATCCTCTTTTCGTGGTCACAAGTTTTTTTTTAATTTTGAGCATGTTTTCTGAATTTTCCACAGGCCACATCTTTCACCTGTTTAAGCTCATATTTTCTGTGGTTACTTCTTTTGTGCTCCTAAGTGAAGAAAAAATATCAAAAAAAGAAAAAGTCAAAGAATCCCCAAAAAACAACGACAACAAAAAAATAGAGAAAAAAGAGAGGAGCAAAAGTAGAACAATATCTAGAGGAGCACATAAAGAGCGCCATTTGAGCTATGTTTACATGTGCTGATTTCTGCCTTGTTTCTAATCATATTCCTATTGTTCACATCACTTGATACATCTGGTACTTGGAACGTGAATAGGCCAGCAACTAAGACAAGTACTCGGGATACTTATTCAACTTTGCTATTCAGTTGTGAATATTGCTATTCCTTGCTACTATATTATGCCTGTCCAAGCTCCACTTTCTTCTAACCAAGTACAGGTTCGCCTTGCAACTATTACACCCAAGCTACGGTATCACAGTCACCGACCGATTGCACCTCCTGTTGCTTTGGTAAGAACACTTGTAAGACCGTGGTAAAACGCTTGAGAGTTGAGTGCCTTGTTTTTCTTTGTCTACAACCTAAGTAGTTGGTAGGGATAATACTATTTGTGTTGTCTTCTTCTTTCTACTAACCATGTCACGAAAAGCCAGAGACAGCGACAAAGGGAACGAGGACATACCTACAGATTTCAATGATTGTGTTTCCAAGAATGAGCTTCGTGCCGTTCTTGATGACAAGTTTAATGAGATCCTTCGGCAAATCACCAACTTGGCCAAGAGGATTGAAGATGTTAAACAATGACATCCTAAACCACGTCCTGAAGATGCTGCTGCTGATGATCTCTCTGAGGAGGAGGATGGCGATGCGGAGGCTGAAGCTGATGCTAAGGATGCACATAACCGTAATCGGTTGAACTTTAACCGACACGGTATGGGAGGTAATAACCAAGGTAATAATGATCCTTTCTCTAAAACCAAGTTTAAGATACCTCATTTTTTCTGGTTCTGCTGATCCGAAAGCATATTTAGATTGTAAGATGGCTGTAGATAAAAAATTTAGCTCCCATCAAATACCCGAAGAATATAGAGTTAGACTTGCTACTAGTGAGTTTACTAGTTTTGTCCTTTTCTGGTGGAATGATATTTGCAATAATGCTAATGCTAATGCTAATGCTCAAATACCTCAAATTTAGACCGTACTTAAATGATGAATGAAATTGAGATTTGTTCCTCCATACTATCAGCGTGATCTGTGATTACAACTGTAACATTTAAATCAAGGTAGTAAGACTGTTGAGGAATATTATCATGATCTTTTAATTGGTCTAGCACGTAGTAAGATACATGAGGATGAAATGGATAAGTGTTCTTGATTTTTTGGAGGTTTGCGTCGTAAAATACAGGATGCTCTTGACTATAAAGAATAAACTAGATTTTTCCAATTATATCATTATGCTCTTAAAGCTGAAAGGGAAGTACAGGGACGACAACCTAGGAGTTCCACGACTCCGTCCACTCCTTCATGTCCAATCGAGGTGAGTAAATTTTCTAATGTGCAGACACCACCAGCGCCTGTAAAGAAGAGTTCTCCTATCACACCTTCTTCCAGTGGATTTGCTACACCTTCCTCTAGCAGCTCTTCTAAAGTTATTTGCCACTGCTGTAAGGGCATGTGACATATTGCTAAAGAATACCCCAACAAACGTGCATATATTGCTACTGATGATGTGCTGAAGAATCCTGATGTCACTAAAAATCCTAATGAGATAATTGATAGTGTGGCATGCACTATAAACTACAAATCAATCATTGTTCAGCGTGTTTTGAGTATACAAGTTGAGTCAGTAGACAAGCTACAACGCCATAATTTGTTTCAAATGTTTCTCATTGTTAATAATTTCCGTGTTCATGCTATAATTGATGGAGAGAGCAGCAATAACTTGATAAGTTCTGAGCTTGTCAAGACCCTTGGTTTATCTACACGTGTTCTTCAACATTCATACCATATTCAGTGGTTCAACAATAGTGGTAAGGCAAATGTAACACAATCTGCTCGTGTGTATTTTTCTATCGGATCATACCATGATTATACTGATTTTAATGTCGTGTCTATGCAAGCTTGTTCACTTTTGTTAGGCCGCCCTTGGCAATATGATAATAATGTTGTACATCATGGTAGGCAAAATAGATATACTTTTATGTTTAAAGGAAATACAATTGCTTTACTTCCTTTAACTCCTGTTGAAATTGTTTAATATGAAAAGGAACTTGCTGAAAAGAAAAAGAAAGTCCATGATAAAGATTTTAGCAAACCAGCGAATGAACCATCAAGTAACATGAAAGAAGTTTTATTTGCTCTTAAATCTGCTCTTGCTGATCATGATGAACCATGTTATGCTTTAACTTGTGCATCATCTATATGTCCACTTGGTCCTACTTCTAGTGCTATGCCTTTTGTTGGTACTAACCTTTTGCAGGAGAAGGAGAATGAATTCCCAGCAGGGAGGCCACCATGGCAGCCGTCTTTGCGAAGGATTAGGCGCCAAGATGAACGTCTTCTTTCGGAGCCATCGTTGCTGTCATCCAATGGAGGAGACGATCTACTTCAGTCGAGGACGACTTCAATTCAAGACAGGTAGGATGATGAGGACATCACTACTTCGTCGCATACAAGCCAAGGAGAGGAGGAAGTCCAGGATGGGCGTCCAATTCATCTTTCTCATGGTGGAGGCCCAGTCCAACTGAAGTTGGAGCCCATCTCGGGTTCCAGGACCAGTCTGTCATAAAACTGGTCACACGGGCATGTCCGGGCTCCGTTTTCGACGATCCACATATGGATGGAAAGCTAATTAGATAAGAAAGTCAATGCAAGTGGTCTCACGTCAAAAGCCCTTCGGAATCAATGGGAATCGTCGAAATAATTCAGTGTCCAGAATCTGCCAGGGTGCTGCGACACCGTCTTTTGGTACGTTGGACCGTGTATCGTGTTTGGGCCCTTAGGGGGCGCGTCCAGGGGGGTGACGCCCAAGACTCTATAATTAGCAGTTGTCGCTCTCCTTCTTGATTTCCTCATGAAACAGACATCGTTTTGCTGCAACTGTGCCGCCAAGGCCGCTTGTTGTGAACGAGGGCCCCAGTTCTTGATCTTGTTCGCCTGTGGCGATTAGTCCTTTCAAATAAAGACTTGAACTCCTTCTCGTTATCATAAGCCTCATATTTATTTGCAATTTCAGATTGTGTTCATCCCGTTCTTGCTTGTGTTCTCGATTCGCTTGCAGGAAAGACTTCTCGGCGAGGTCAATCGCGTTTGCGTGGTTGATAACCAACGGAGCTGTGGTGTAACGGTTGCGAGGGTCCGAATCAGTCTTGGTTCGAAGCCTAGATTGTGAACATCGAGTCTCCACCAATCGACGCTATCGTACCTATCGGAAGATCGAGCCTTGTCTACATCACAGGCCTTTTGGGTATAATTCTCTGTTATGCATATTATTCTTTTGTTCAGCTTGGTGCTATATAACTATGCTACTGGCCTTGTTCTGCAGCAGGATGGAATATGTGTATTGAATCAACAGTGTTACACTCATTTATAATTTATAAACAAACAAAACAAAAGGTTTCCTTTGTAACTACTGCATCTCATCAATCTTTCTTGCACAATGTAGGAATGCAGTGATTATGGCAAGAGCCCTTCAGTTGATGTCAGTTCCAGTTCATTCATATTCTGAATGGATCCAACTTGTGAAACTTGTGACAGCTGCAACAGCATGATGCATTCTTCCTGGCTGTTTCATATGCTGCATCATCTTTCATCTTACCGTGTTTTTGCATTTCATTATTTTTTTATATGACATGATAGTACAGCAACAGTCATCATAACATTCTTTTCATTCCTGTCATGAGAGGTAATTGAATTTTTCTAATGCACCAAACTTGCTGCTGGCATTCAGATATAATAGAAAGAATTACAGGATTGAATTATTGAGGATGCAGCCATACAGAAGAGGATAGCCAATGAGGTTAGTATGTTACTATGATTATTCCTTTATCCTTCCTTTAGACAACATATTCAGAGCCATCTCGACATCTTCCTCTTGTAATACAACAACCAACAAGTTAACAAAGTAGCTGCCCTATGACAAATCATTAAATAATTATGACCTCTATAGGTGCAATAGAGTATGTTGGGGGGAGGAGGCCGCTAGATCAAACACTTTCGTGCTAGCTTCAGAAAAGCTAAGCAACATCACACTCGATCTTAGTGACTGTCCCTGTCAAGCAATAAACAATGAGCCCTTCTCCGATTTCTTCAGTACTTAACTTCACAGTGTTAGTTGTCTAGTTCTTGTCTCAGGTCCAGGCTTGTTAGAATTAAACTCAGCTGTATTGACGGCATGTGCTATCAAGTTGTGAATGTTTGACGTTTTGCAAGGCGCCCTATCTAGCAGAAACCTAGTTGGGCAGGGATATTCTCACCACTTTACAGCCATGGTCATGGTTTTTATATGAAATTTGTGTAGCCCGCATGTTCTTTTTGGTGTGCGTGTAGAGCTAATTATCTTGTTGCAGGTGTTCGGCTGGTACAGATTTCTACTGTAGTTCGGCTGATTTCGATTGTGAGAGAGAATAAACTGAAACAATCCAAGACCAGATCAGCCGAACACGCTTGTCTAAGGGCGGTTCTCGTTATAAGTTTCAGGGCCCTTGATTCGTTACAGGATATACTTCCAAAAAACATGTCTGCTTGCCTATCTTTTCCTAATTAATTTTATTTTTACAAATACATGCTCTTAACATTAATTATTAATTATTACAATATTCTTATTTTCGCATGCATCCACTGAAGTTCGGTTGCAGTAAGTAAGCAAGCAATCGCTGCCTAACAGTCTAGCTATATATCTACTAGTCCCTTCAAGCAACATGCATTAGCTCTTAATTTTAGCAACCTACTAACCTCAATAATTAGTGAGCAGCTGTTCCCTTTATAGTTTATCCTATAATAAAATGGTCCTCTTTTGTGAGTTTGACTGAGGTTAATGAAAAACAAAGCAGTACCATCAATTACTTGTTGACTCTACTGAAGAAGACCATCGTATATAGTTGTAGCGTCCACTTTGAAATTCTCTGCATGTCACCACTGATGTATATATCATCAGTGTGCTCATATTAAAAAGTGTTTTCCACATAAGGGTTTCTTGTCCATATCTTTAGGAGATCTCTTATATCCGTTCTTCTATTCTAACCTTTGACAGTGGGTGCTAGCCACACGGGTCTATTCTAAGTCGTGACAGCGCTAGTGTTCTAGTTTTATCGATCACAGGTTGATCTAATGATATCACCGAGTCACTGTTAACAAGCATTCCTCCTCTTGAGTTCCATGGAACACAGTTTCTCCACATATATTGCTGTTGTTTACATTAAAGAGAATAGGTTTATAATGAGAGCTTGGCAACGGAGCTAGTAAACAACTGTAATAGGACCATAGCAACTCGAAGAAATATCAAATTGTTGGCTAGCGTGGATTGACTCACCCCATGATTTCAGCGCGGACAAGTTTCCTCACTGACCAACTGGTAGTGACAGATGAGATGACCTTTGCCCCATCAAGTCATCATTATAAACATATGCCTATAACTCACCTACGCAGAGGTTAGGTAACCAAAGCAACATTGACTTCTCAATATATATATACAAAGTTCCTTTATGGCTTGAACTGTGAAATTACCGCCTTGACTGTTCTCAAGCATGCACTATTTTATTGTTTCTTTCTAACTATTTGTTGATTTGTTTGTCATTGATGCTTCCTAAGTATCATACTTCATATATACATACACCCATACAGACTTGGAGTGTTTCTTGAACCTATGAACTTTTAGTAAGAATAAAACTATACACACTAACTCTAGTACTCCATCCATGTGTTTATTTGAATGACTAGAATACCAGTTTTCTGATAAGATGATCCGTCTCTCGGAACATGCCTTTAGCAATGTGATTCAAATAGAGCAAGCATAAACTAATTAACTTGGCACACTACCAGAGACGGCTTCTTTGCCGAGTGTCTCAGACTTTGCCGAGTGTTTTTTTATCAGGCACTCAGTAAAGAGGCTGTTTGCCGAGTGCCATATAGAAAGCACTTAACAAACAAATGGCACTCGACAAAAAGGTGGTTTGCCGAGTGCCGAACACTCGGCAAAGACCAGTTTTGCCGAGTGTCAAACAATAACACTCGGCAAAGGGCCGCCGCCGTTAATCCTTTGCCGAGTGTCTCCTTTGTCGAGTGCCATTTTTTGACACTCGGCAAACCATATTTTTTTTTCACTTTTGACTTCCAAACTTTTTATGCAGTCCTTAGACAATATCTGGTACTCCATGTTCCAATGTGGCACATTTCTCGGACTTTTTCTATATTTCTTTAATTTATTTCATTTAATTGAATTTCTTGTATAATTCAAATTATAACCGCTAGTCATTCGAATAGTGAAAAAATGAATGAAAAAATGATATTCATGTTATTTAGTATAATGTGAGGCCGTATCCAGGAATAGACCACCAATCGATTTCGTGAAGAGGCCGACTTCGGTTTGCAAGCATCGTACGTGACAACTTGCGCGAAACCTCCTCAATTTTTTTATCACAGCCTCCACATATGATATCTTGACAAGTTTCATGATTTTCGGACTTCGTTTGCTTTTTATAGAATTTAAAAACAACTCGATCGCAAGTTTGTGGTCATCTTTCGTGAACAAGATGTTCGAAATTGGTGGTCTGTTCCTGGATACGGCCTCACATTATACTAAATAACATGAATATCATTTTTCATTCATTTTTTTCACTATTCGAATGACTAGCGGTTATAATTTGAATTATACAAGAAAATTCAATTAAATGAAATAAATTAAAGAAATATAGAAAAAGTCCGAGAAATGTGCCACATTAGAACATGGAGTACCAGGTATTGTCTGAGGACTGCAGAAAAAGTTTGGAGGTCAAAAAATAAAAAAAATATGGTTTACCGAGTGTCAAAAAATGGCACTCGGCAAAGGAGCCTCTTTTGTCGAGTGTCAGGATAAGACACTCGGCAAAGAAGTCTCTTTGCCAAGTGTCAGGACCTATGACACTCGGCAAAGATTTTTTTTAAAAAAATTAAAAAAACCCTCTTTGCCGAGTGCCTGACCAGGTGGCACTCGACAAAGAATAAAAAAAAATAAAAAAACTTTGCCGAGTGCCAGATCGGGGGCACTCGGCAAAGAAGGCATTTAACCTCCCGGCCCAGCCGTCCCACACATCGCACGCACGCACACACGCACACTCGCGCCAGCGCCGCCGTCGCCCCGGCTCGCGCCCGCACCGCCGCGCCAGCCCCGCCGCTGCCCCCGCCCGCGCCGCCGCGCCAGCCCTGGCCCTTCCCCGCGCCCGAGCTGCCGCCGTCCGCCGCCGCCGCCGCCCGCGCCCGCGCCCGCGGCAGCTTCGCGTCGTCCCAGCCCGCGGCAGCTCCGCCGTCGTCCCAGCCCGCGCAAGCCCCGACGCCTCCCCCGCCCGCGCTGCCGCGCCAGCCCTGACGCCGCCGCCCCCGCCCACGCCGCCCCCCACGCCGTGCCGCCGGAGGAGGAGGAGAAAGAGAGGAGGAGGAGAGGAGGAGAGGAGGAAGGAGGAAGAGAAGGAGGAGGAGGAGGAAGGAGGAAGGAGGAAGGAGGAAGAAGGAGGCGCTCGCCCATGCCTGCGCCGCCGCCGCCCATGCCCGCGCCATCCCCGGTGCTTCCCTAGCCGTCGCCTTGTCCATCGACGCCCTGGCCCCTTCACCACCGCCGCTCTACGACTCCCACTAGGTATGCCCTACAGTCGTCGTCGTCGTCGTAGTATTACTAGTAGTTACGGTAGTAGTGGTGTACAGTAGCAGTGGTGGTAGTCGTAGGAGTGGTTGTGACATTGTTATATATGTGTGATTGGATATAATCTTGTGCATATCGGCCATCGTGCCATTCATATATATGTGCATGTCGGTCATCGTGCGGTTAGTTTTCTTGCAGGTTTTGGAAACCTCACCGTGCAGGGGAGGTGCTGCCAAAATTTTATATTGACAGTTTTATGTTTCTTTTTTTTGTAGAGAAGAGCCCGTCGGAGCGGAGCCGGAGTACCTCGGCGACCCCGATCGCCTTCCTCGCCGCTGCGGGTCTGCCTGCACCGCGTCGCCTCGCCACTGCACCGACCCGCCATGGCCCCGCTAGCCTGACTCCACCGCCACCCTAGGTATAACCCCTCTTTTCGTATCATGGTCGTAGATCACGTAACCCAGTTAGGCGTCTCCCGTTCAAAAGAAATACGGTTGGAAATATGCAGATATTTCCATATTCAAAACCGTATCTGTTTTGAATTGTCCATGTTTTTTGGACAGCTCGTGGATGCATAGGTGGGGTTAGTTTCCATGGTCTGCTCCGATCCAAGACAGAGTTTTGGCATCATCTCCCTGTTATTCTCCGGATACACACTCTCCCTGGCAGGACGTGTATTTGGAGAACAGCGGGGATGTGCTGCCGAAATTCTATCTCGAATAGGAGTAGAGCATAGAAACTAACCCCACCTACGCATCCTCGCGTGGGATTAGGACCTATCCTCACCTATTAGATAGTAGGAACGTCGTATAGATGCAATTGATGTTTGTATTACTCATCGCTATATATGTTAGAGGATGGAGGACCGTGAGTGGATGTACATAGGCCACGCAAGTCAGGGTCAGGTCACCAATGAATGGATCGACAAGACCGATGCTTTCTTGGAATGGGCATTTAGCGTGGCTGCTAAAGGAGCGAGTAAAATTTGTTGTCCCTGCAGCAAATGTGAAAACAGGAAAAAGACAAATGAAGAAGGTCATGGGGGAACATCTTTGGAAGAATGGATTTACGGCAGACTATACCCGGTGGGTCTACCATGGTGAAGCCGATCATATGAGAGAGGAGGTGGTGAGACCACGCGTCGAGGATTATGATGCTGATGTCGGGGTAGCAGACATGTTAAATGACTATCACGAGGCACAGTTCGCTGAAGGACGTACGGAGGAGGAGCCAGAGGCAACCGCAAAGGCGTTCTACGACATGTTTGCCACGGCACAGAAACCCCTTCACGGCCAGACAAAGGTTTCTCAACTAGATGCCATTGGACACAAAATGGCGTTAAAGTCCCAGTATAGCCTGAGTCGAGACGCCTTCGATGATATGTTGACAGTTATTGGCAGCCTGCTTCCGGAGGGTCACCTTCTGCCAAAGAGCATGCACGAGTCATAGAAACTCCTTCGTGCACTTAAGATGTCGTATGAGTAGATACATGCTTGCCCGAAGGGGTGCGTCCTATTTAGGAAAGAATACGTGGAAGCAAAGTAATGTCCAAAGTGTAAATCCTCTAGGTTCCTGGATGTAGATTCTGGTGATGGCCAGAAGAGGCAGCTTGACATTCCTGTGACAATCCTATGACACCTTCTGTTCAAACCGAGGATCCAATGACTATACATGATCGAGGAATCCACGAAACAGATGACATGACACAAAAATGGCAAACGATACAATCCTGATAGGATGGTACATGCATCCGATGGTGAAGCATGGACCCACTTTAATGACATTTATCATGAGAAAGCTAAAGAGGCTCGCAATGTACATGTTGCACTAGCAACAGATGGGTTCAATCCTTATGGAATGATGACTGCCCCATACACATGTTGGCCTGTGTTCGTTATCTCCCTCAATCTCCCCCCCCCCCCCCCGACATATGCTTTCAACGATAGAACGTCTTCTTGTCGTTGATAATTCCTGGACACCCGGGGAATAATATGGGTGTGTTCATGGAGCCTATGATTGATGAATTGGTCCATGCTTGGGAGGAAGGGGTATGGACATATGACCGAGCTACAAAGAAAAACTTCAAAATGCATGTTTGGTACCACTACTCCCTGCATGACTTCCTAGTGTATGGGATATTCTACGCCTGGTGTGTTCACGAGAAGTTTCCATGTCCAGTATGCAAGGAAGGTCTGAGGTTCATTTGGTTGCAGAAGGGTGGTAAGTATTCATCGTTCGACAAACATCGGCAATTCCTCCCTCTTGACCATGCATTCAGACGAGACATTAAGAACTTTACGAAATATGTCGTAGTGACAGACCCTGCACCATCGATAATGACTGGTGCCATGGTTCATGAACAGATAGATGGTCTCGTGGTCAATCCAGAAGGTGGGTTTATGGGATATGGAGAGCAACATATGTGGACTCATAAGTCAGGCTTGACTCAGCTCCCCTATTTTGATGACCTTCTCATTCCACACAACATTGATGTAATGCACACTGAAAAGAATGTCACCGAGGCACTTTGGGAAATAATCATGGACATTTCTGATAAGTCAAAGGACAACGTTAAGGCTAGAGTGGATCTGGCAACGTTATGCGATAGACCAAACCAACATATGAAGCCTCCTAGTCGCGGCAAGACATGAAGAAGGCCTAAGGCCGATTTTGTCTTGAGTAAGCCCCAAAGGAGGGAAGTACTAGAATAGATACAAACGTTAATGTTCCCTGATGGGTATGCAGCTAATCTGAGGAGGGGAGTGAATTTATCTACTATGCGAGTCTTAGGGATAAAGAGTCATGATTACCACATATGGATTGAGCGGCTTCTTCCGGCGATGGTTCGAGGCTATGTCCCTGAGCATGTCTGGCTAGTGCTGGCAGTGTTGAGCTATTTCTTTCGCCAGCTTTGTGCCAAGGAGTTATCTCGGGCCGTGATTGCTGACTTGAAAAGAATGGCACCTGTGTTGCTCTGTAAGTTGGAGAAGATCTTTCCACCCGGCTTCTTCAATCCGATGCAGCATTTGATTTTGCACCTCCCATATGAGGCATGAATGGGGGGGGCCCATGTAGGGTCGTTGGTGCTATCCAATCGAGAGATGTCTAAAGGTTCTTCGAAAGAAATGTAGAAATAAATGCAAAATCGAGGCTTCCATTGCAGAGGCATACATTCTGGAGGAGGTGGCGAACTTCACAACAACATACTATGGTGACAACCTCCCTAGCGTGCATAATCCACCCTCTCGTTACAATGCTAGCGAAAATGAATCGAACCTCAGCCTTTTCCAAGGGCAACTCGAAAGCGCAAGTGCATCGACCCCTTGTTTCTCGTTGGTACAGGGAATTTCTTCATGAATTCTGGCGTCAATCAAGGGATCCTACCCCACAGCAGGTAGATACCCTTCTTAGATAGGGTACGGGAAATGGAATGCCCGATTTCATTTCTTGGTTCAAATGGAAGGTACCATCCAATTTAGCTCGTACTTAGTTTGACATTCCAAGTTAATCGTACGTGCGAATAATATAATGATGTATCCTGCTTGAGCTTGCAGGGCCAGAGGGATGCGTCTATGCATGCCGAGTTGAGACAGGTTGCCGATGGCTTTGCCTATAGGGTCAGGTCATTTTCTGGTTATGGCGTGAATGGATATCGCTTTTGCACAACAAGCTACGAGCAGAGTCGGCCCAATCGAAGAACCACAAGTTCTAGAGTTTTTACACCCGGCATTGATGAGGTCAAGTATTATGGAAGAATTGAAGAAATATACGAACTCAAGTTTCATGGTTCCAAACCTTTTAATCCCGTCATATTCAAATGCCATTGGTTTGATCCTGAAGTAACGAGACGGACATATTCTAATCTTGGGCTAGTCGAAATTCGACATGATTTCGTCTTACCAGGAGACGATGTCTATATTGTGGCCCAACAGGCCACGCAAGTTTATTATCTCCCATATGCGTGTCAAACCATAAGGCATCTTAAGGGTTGGGATATTGTGCACAGGGTATCGCCACACGGTAAAGTGCCTGTCCCAAATAATGAAGATTGCAACTTAGACCTAAACACATATGACGGAGAGTTCTTTCAAGAAGAGGGACTAGAAGGGAGGTTTGAGCTAGACTTAACCGAAACGATCGGAATGGAAGTAGACAATGAAACGGTTATTGAAGAGGACGCTGGAGATGAGGTGCAAAATGTGAAGGACTTACAAATGCTTGAGCGATTACATTTAGACAATGACAATGACAACATTGCTCATTCGGATAGTGTAGATTATTTCGACATGATTGATAGTGATGATGAGACTTATGATCCAGCTAATCCCGATCATGAAGATTATTTCTAATACATGTAATACTATGTTATTTTGTAATTACGTTTTGTTTATTTTACATCTATTTCTAAGTACTTTTTGTTTATCTGTGCTTATTGGTTTACTCTTTTTAATTGCAGGTGATTGAACAAAGATGGTGGGCGGTGGGATGAGGAAGCTAATGTCCTTGTACCGAAGGACAAGGACCGCTGCACCGGGGGACAGTAGGAGGAGGAGCAGCCGTAGGAGGGAGTCGTCGCCTACCACCCCGTCGCGTGAGGAGGAGGAGGAGGAGCAGGTGCCCCAGGAGGACGCCGAGGAGGTGCATGAGGATGCTGAGGAGGTGTAGGAGAATGTGTAGGAGGACGACGAGGATGAGGCGACAACGGGAGGTTCCGCTTCCTCTAGTTCATCGAGCGTCTACTTGCGAGGTCCCGTGAGCCTCCCTCAGCGACCGTTACCTCGTGAGAGACGCCCACTGATTCGACCCGAGGGGGAAAAGTAAGTAACTTTAGATGTTATCACTACTTTATATGATATGTTGAAAATCAAAATAGAAATTAATAATTTTTCTTAATCACTTGGGCAGGAACTGGATGATTGTGGCGAGTGGAGGTGGTCACACACGCCAAGTCAATGGCATCCTTGGTCTTCTGTGCAAGGAGCACTTCCCTGGTCTGGTTGAGTACGCCGGAGTGACGGGTCCGACCTACTCGTTTGACCACTACGCCACACCCCCGATGCTACAGATCGGGCCCGCAGGGTATTCAACAACAAGGCAGAGCGGGTGAAGCAAGAGCTGTGGGTAAGTCTTGCTCGCACTACATTGCTCAATACATTCTTGAAATAACAAATGGATACATCGTGTTTGTATGCAGGATTTCTTTAGATGCCAGGACGGACATGAGGCTAGGGCGGATGCGGTGGCTACCAAATGCTGCAAAAAACTCATCGTGGACATGCATTACGAGGCGCGTATCCAGGTCGTCGTAACTTACCACGGGACCATCCTTGGAATGAAGGTCACCAAAAGGGACGCAAGATCCATGACGCTGACCCGGAACCAGTACCTGCAGGTAAATACAGAACATTAACACTGATTCCTTTTGAAATTAAGTAGGCTTAATTTCATCTTCTGATATGTCATGTACTTGATGGCCTGTAGATGATTCCTTATTGGTGCGCCGCGCATCCCTAGTGCTGGGAACAAATGGTGGACAGGTGGTGCTCACGCGAGTGGGAGGAGACGCACAACTTGTGCCGGGAGCGGCGTTTGATGATGCCAGGTGTAGCACACCATCAAGGCAGCCGTAACCTTAGCGGATACGCAGAAACATGGGTACGCAAATTCATTTATTTATTCTAACGCTCAATTCTGCATGATTTCTAATTATCTTGTATTTTTTCTTGCAGTCGGCGTCACATGGCAGCCAGCCTTGCTCCATCTTCAAGGCATTTGCTATGGCCCACAAGGGCAAGGCGACATCCGACGTCAACTACAACCCGGAGGACAGGCCCAAGGCGTACAGCAATGCGACCGTCCACAACTGCCTCAGTGAGTACACATCGATGGCAAGGGAGGTCCATGGGTCAGAGTACGATCCGAGCACCGAGGACCTTGATGGAGAAGTCATCATGAGGGTGGGTGGAGGCAAGAAGCATGGGCGATACTGGATTGGCGATAGCGCAATCGACTTGGCCGCTACTCCCAGTCTCTCCTAGATTCGAGCAAGCAGCACGAGCAGGAGCCCGGCCATACGACCTCGGTAGGACACTTCACACCACCGGGTGGAGGCACTTGAGGTTATTCCTGGTTTATTCGTCGTTCATTGGTTTTTTTATACCTTTCTTTTGCATTATTGTAACATTGGGGTGAATATATTGTAGGCCCAGCTGGAACAAGAGAGGAGGATACGGGAGCAGATGCAGGCGAAGATGAAGAGGGTGGAGGCCGAGCGGGAGGCCGAGCATCGGAGAATGGCGGAGATTCTTCAGTACATGCAAAGTCTTGGTGCCGCTACGGGTGTAGCTCCGCCACCTTCGCTATTCACTCCACCTCCATCTCCACCTCCTCACTATTCTACTCCTATGAGTATAAATGCTATAGTTTGTATGTTCATGCTTACGGTCAAACCTAGTGGAGTATGAAAGTTTTATTCATGTATGGTATATATTTATCTTGTTTCACATATGCAATCTCTTCTCCTTTGTGTAGAATCAATCGGCGGCATCGAACGATCCTCATGCTTCAGCGAATCCTTCACCAAATTAGTGATGATACTTGTGGTTGTTAATGATACTTCTATTTGCAATTGTGGTTGACGATGATGGAGCACTTGGATTGCTTATGAACTTATTTGTGATATATTGTGAGACATGTGACGTTTGTGATATATATGTGGTGTTGGTGATATATATGTGATGTTGATGATATATATGTGATGTTGGTGATGTTTGTTATATATATCTTCTGTTTGTTTGGATGGAATGTAAAAAACAAATAAAAAATGCTATTTTCAGTCACTTTGCCGAGTACAATGGCCATGACACTCGGCAAAGTGACCATCTGGGAACTACCTGGAAACATGCTTTGCCGAGTGCAATGGCCATGACACTCGGCAAAGTGATCATCTGGGAACTACCTGGAAACATGCTTTGCCGAGTGCCACTGGCCAGGCACTCGACAAAGGTCGCCACTTTGCCAAGTGTCTTGTCAGCGACACTCGGCAAAGTGGCCACCTTTGCCGAGTGTCTTGTCGGTGACACTCGGCAAAGTGGCCACCTTTGCCGAGTGTCTAAGTCAACGGCGCTCGGCAAATCGGGTACCTTTGCCGAGTGCTTGACCTTGACACTCGGCAAAGCCGCTGTCACGGTGGCGCTCGCCGTCATGGCTACTTTTCTTTGCCGAGTGTCGAATTGGCACTCGGCAAAGCCTTTGCCGAGTGCCTGATAAAGTGCACTCGGCAAAGAGGTTTTTGCCGATAAACTGTTTACCGAATGTCCTTTGCTGAGTGTAACACTCGGCAAAGGCTTTGCCGAGTGTATGTCAGCTTTTGCCGAGTGCCTCAGGCACTCGGCAAAGAAGTTGAATCCGGTAGTGGTATCAGTTAACATTACATTATCACTATAGTAAATGAAATATATTTCTATGGGGCCTAAAGCCTTTCTTGCTTTAGGAGCTACTCCTATGCTTTAGTTCCTCATGATACATATGCTTTGAGATTAGAGATTAATGTCTGTATTTGCTCATCCCTTTTCTCAAGTTCAGGGTGTCCCCTCGCTGTGCTGACTATATATATGGACAAGGCACTCCAGGATTGAGAAAATTCATGTCCATCTCTGTGGCAGGTTTGTAGAATTGCTAGCTTCTGTTTTGATTGAAATAACATTTCATGATTTATTTTGCAAATCATATCATCAATGCCATTTTAATGGTTTAAACAATAATAGTTTTTTAAAAAAAGAACAATAATAGGTGTTAGACACCCAATAACTTCTAAGATCTTTCTTTTATCCTCAATTCACATGTTATGAATCTAACCCAAAATGTTAAATTCTTCATCTATGCAAGCATACATAAGGAAAAGTAATGTGCACACATTAATTAATTAAGCTATTGGCTCTAGAACAATGTAGCCAGTGATTGACAAGTCTGTTCTGTTTGTTGAACTGACATTTTCCTTGGTCGTAGGAAAAGTGCATATATAATATAAATGTACAGTTTAGGCAAAAAATTAAGGCAGAAAGTCAAGCCATGAATATTTTTTTTCCAATGATGGCTAATCATTAAGGCAGAAAGTCAAGCCATGAATGTATTTTATTCTTGGGATTACTTAATTTAAGCAGCATGTGTACTAAATTGGGTAGTGACAAGTGACAGTACGCCTTCGGAGTATGAACTCTGGAAGTGCAACGAAGTATGGAATCAAACAAGTGAAATGGAAGCAACCTTTTGATCATTTCTTATGGCGGCATAGAAACGAAATGATCATTTCTTCATTTCACACTCCAACTTCAAATATAATTTGTCAACACAACGAAGTACTGACACTACGTGAGCAGATTTATATATGGCAATGAAATATCTCCATTTCATATGCCATCAAATGAATCTTGTGGCACTCAGTTGGAAAAATTCATCACTGTCAAGATGCCTAGAGATTTACTATAGAAGATAGAGGATTATGAAAAAAATTCTAACTGATACAAGGATTCTATTTGAATCAGTTTAACATTCTTTCTCATTTTGAAAAAAAAGGAATAGTAGGATTCAGTTTGTGTACATGCCCAATTAATTTCTTAACTCTTGCTCTGTAAACTCCCTTAATTTGAACAGCAAGTTCTTTGGTGCTCCTGTGCAATATATCAGGTGGGGAAGTCTTTTCCCCTCCGTTGCCAGTTCAAAAAAAAAAAATCCTTATTATCACATGAAGTGCAGATCATGTCTTCTATACCAAAATTAGGCAAACCTTGTAGGCTCTGCTAGGTAGTTAGGGACAGGCAGTATAAACATATAGACTCAGCGTTCAGGGTCAGTACTCGGTACAATACTGTATTCACATCAGATAAATTAACAGAACAATGCAGTTCGTACAAGCCAAAATTGCAAATGTTTCTTAAAGCAGTAGGGTGAGAAACCTTATTTTGTTTTTAATTCAAATAAACTCTCATGTTTCACCATTCCCAATGAATTCTAGTACAAATTTACACCACAATCATGCATGTACATGAAAACATAAACCAGTGGCTACTTCATCCCAAGGTTTCCCGGCTCATCAACAACAAGGCAGTACTGTTGCATCCCTTGGGAGCTCGAAGCCGCCACAGTGTTATTAGGGCAAACCAATGGGCTCACCTCACTCCACCTCATGCTCTGATCAGTACCCATGCCGAAGAAGCTTTCCAGGCCATCCAGCTTAACCTGGTTGAAGTGGAAGCCCTGGTCCAGCTCCAGCACCGGCAGCACGCCGGAACCCTGCACGCCGCCTTCATCAAGCGAGGTGCCGGCGTCCACCGCCGGGCAATACGACGGCGGCATGAGGCCTGGACTTCCCTCGTACATTGGAGGAACACACTGAGGAACGACCGACAGTGCTGTGAAAGAGTCTGCTCCTCCCAGCTTATACAGAAGCTTCCGAATTGACTCATCTACCTCATCTCCTGCGCGATGGCCTTCTATTATCGAACCTGGTATTGGTTGCACCGGCACGGCCGCCATGGCTTGGTGATGCCAGTTGTAGTTGGCCACTGCCATGCTACTGCTTCCGGCTGCATCCCCGGTAGTTGCTGCTTCTTGCTTCATCATCCCATCGTTTGCCGCCACCGCCTGGCGTATGAACTGATGCTGCCGCTGATCCTTGCGGGACTGCTTGCCGAAGAGCTTCTTCTTGAGCCTCGTGTTCCAGTAGTTCTTTATGTCATTGTCCGTCCTCCCCGGCAGCTGCGCCGCTATTATCGACCACCTACGGGCAGCAGGCAGCATGAGTGGTCCGTTCAGGTCGTAGCTAGACTCTAGCACACACACCCATGTGCGTGCGTGCCTAACAGTTAGTTTGCAGCTAATTCTACAGTGTGGATTTGATCGGAGAAAACACTAGGACGACGACCTACTGAACTTTACCTGCTGCCTATGCTGATGTAGAGGCTAAGGATTATCCTGTCCTCCTCCTCCGAGAACCCGCCGTGCTTGATGTTTGGCCGGAGGTAGTTGAGCCACCGGAGGCGGCAGCTCTTGCCGCACCTCTTCAGACCTGCGCAGCCCCAAATACACGATTAGACTCTTCTTCTTCTACTGCTGCTGCTGCTGCTATCACTGCATATCTACTGCATGGCGAATTGGCGATTGCCATGAGCTGAGGAGCACATATACACACCTATCTTCTGCGGCAGGGCTATCCAGTTACCGCCGGTGCCGTTCTGCTCGATGTAGGACTTGAGCTTGGCGTCCTCCTCCGGTGACCACGGGCCCTTCTTCACAGTAGCCTTGTCGCAGCACGGAGCTCTCCCCATGGTGGACGTCTCTCTCTGATTCTGAGCTGCTCTCTCTCTCTCTCTCTCTCTCTCTTGTGAGCGAGCGGTGGATCGAGCAAGTGCTGATTAGGGCCGCCTAAACTTGGTTAGTCATGACGACGGTCTGGGCGGTGTGTTTATGCCCCGAAAAGGGAGAGGTGTATTATTGGCATGGAAAAAGGTGGCTGCTCTGATAGTAATAAAATACTGTTTGAGCGGAGGTGGTGGTGATCTGGGTTTCTCTCTTTCTAATTGTTGTTTCTTCTCTTGGATTAGAATCTCCATCAGCAGTCACTCAACCTTTTCCTGAACCTGGTCTTTGTGCACCATAGACTTGCTGCTTCAATTCGTGTAGTTTTTTTATGTGATCTGATCTGATCTCTGCTTAGATGATGACTAAACACGATATATATACCGGGATCTCATGCATAGGATATATTGCACCTGTTCACTATTCTATTGTTTGAGCTGTACGTGGAGAATAGAATAATAAAGCGAGATGTTACATACAGAAAAGGCGCAGCTAAGAAAGAGATACGTATTCTGATTTCACTCGGAATGAACACCAAGGTTTTTTTTGTCGTCCGATTAATCGTGATTAATCGTGATTAGTCGTCCGGTGCCCTAGTATTTGATTAGGAGGATCGACTCGATTAGCTTGACCAGAAAGCTGATCGTCCAATTAGTCGACCCGACTAGGACAGGGACGGGCCTGTTTAACTGGGTGGACATGTGGGACTATTGAATGTCAATGTTTGTGACTTTGAGTTGAGCACTTTAGCTTATATGTACTAAACTAATTTGATTATGTAATATGCTGGCCGTGTGGCTGCTATGGTCTGCTAAATGTTAGTTATTTTGTTACTGCAGCAGTGCTGCTATTCAGGTGCGTCAAGATCAAGACTACATTAGTGTCATCAGCTAAACACTAATGCAGTCTTGATGCTTGCTTTATTGTGTATACTATATATATATATATATATATATATATATATATATATCCTGATATACATGGACGACCAGGGTCGACTAATCAGCCTGGTCGACAACTAATCGTGATTAATCTTCTGGTCGGTCCCATGGCGACTAGGTTCGACCAGACGACCTGAAAACATTGATGAACACAGCACATAATTTGCATGCATTGTGGAAATAAATGCAGTAAGCACACGTTTAATTTGATGGATAGCAAAATACCCCTTTATTATCAGCTAAAATATGCTTTATATGATCCAAATTTCAGACATGGATCTTGTATATGTATCTAGAAAAGCAAAGACGGCTTACAATTTGGAACGGAGGGAGTATTTATTTGATGATATAACCTCCAGGTTGCATCTTCTGAACTCCTAAACTGTGTTGGAATCAGTCACATTCATACTTGCTCCTTGTAAAGCTGATGAACTATATTTATTGGACTGGAGGTGTTTGATGCCAAAGAACCTGTCCATGGATGCTGACCAATCCTGTAAGCATTTTTTTGAGCTCTACTCTTGGGGAACATAAGTCAAAGAATTTGCTTGTTTTTCAAGTATTTTGAAATATACCCACAATAATTGTCATTTGGCCCCGCAGTCGTTATCGATGACTGATGGAGTGGTGAGTGGTGAGTGGTGACGCAGGCTTGCTTTCATATCAGGATGGTTCTTTTATGCCTTTCATGGGCATTTTTATCCTTTTCTTTTGCATTTTAGGCATGTTCGTTTTTTCGAGAACGTGAAACGTGTCCGTAGACACGAGTTTCATTAAGATGAGGCATGTCGTTGTTCGTCACATACAGTTAAAAAGGTAGATTTTTTCGGTAGGTAATAGTGAATTTGATGAGTGAAATTAATTTGAAAACCGCAAGGTTTCTCATCGTTTCTTATCTCCCTTTCCCATCATACTGCTTGTGCACGACCCATGCGTCATGATTTTAGGAAAAAGTCTACTTAACCCCCCACCTTTCATACTTGATCTACTTCACCCCCAACTATGAAATCGTCTGTTTTACCCCCTGAACTTTCCAAAACCGTCTATTTTACCCCCCCGGGTGTTTGTTGACAGCGGGTTGCTACAGCACCAACGGGTTTGCTACAGTAACAGTGGGTTTGCTACAGTGGCGTTGGTTCGAGTTTTCTTTTTTTTTATTTTCGGTGATTTTTTGAAAAATCATAGTAAATCATAGAAAAATCATAAAATAAAAAATCTAATTTTATTGGACTCCACATGAGTAGATCTACATAGTGAATATATAATACGGTATGCTTTAGTACAATTTTTTTTGTAGCTTTAGATTAATTGGAAAATCCAATTTTGTCTGTAATTAATTAGAATTTATCTATAACTAAGTTATACATAGTCCAATGAGTACGAAATTTTTACTATAGTTCAAGCATACAATAATTAGCATACCATAAAAATTTCACCACAATTGGACCATAGAAGCTGCAGCTATGAATTATTCCAATTAATTACAGACAAAATTAGATTTTCCAATTAATCTAAGGCTACAGTAAAAAATTTGTACTAAAGCATACCGTATTATATATTCACTATGTAGATCTACTCATGTGGAGTCCAACAAAATTAGATTTTTCATTTTATGATTTTTCTATGATTTACTGTGATTTTTCAAAGATTCACCGAAAATAAAAATCCAAACCCACGGTACTGTAGCAACCCATGGTTACTGTAGCAAACCCGCTGTCAAAAAACCTCCCGGGGGGTAAAATAGACGGTTTTGGAAAGTTCAAAGGGTAAAACAGACGGTTTCATAGTTGGGGTGAAGTAGACCATGTATGAAAGGTGGGGGGGTTAAGTAGACTTTTTCCTTTCAGAATATGGTATTTCCTAATATATATGCCCACTGTTGCAGGTTTTTTGTTGGATTGAAACTCAAGGGTGTCATGAACACGTGTCTGGTGAAAAGGTGTACAGATTTGCAATCAAAGTAATTCAGGCACGAGAATGTGACCGAATTTTTTACATTTTAGCCTTTTTTAAAAGTTTTTCACAAATAGACCCCTGGCGGAAAGAATTCAGAAAATGGACTCTTAGCTCGGCGTCATTGACGCTGGCACCGAGATAACACGTCTCGGCGCCAGCGTCTCTGGCGCTGAGCTCCTGGGCACGGTAGATGACATGGTAGTGAGCTCGGCGCCGTACATCTTGACGCCGAGCCTTTAATACCTATGGGCCCCACGCCTCTCTTCCTCTCTTCCTCTCCCTCTCTCGCCCTAGTAGAGCGAGCTCCGCCGCCGCCGCCGCCGCCCTTGCCTCCACCGGCCGCCCTCGCCCGCACCGCCCCCCCCCCGTGTCGCGCTGTTGCCCGTGGCTGGACTCAATGATAGGCCTTCATTTAGTGAGATAGTTGCAAGGGCTCGGGAGGAGCTGCATTGCCTTGGAGATGATGACATTGCAGTTGATGGTGTACTATACCTAGGTTCTCCTCCCAACATATTCAGGCGAATGATCGCAATTGGTTGTGCGGATCAGTGGGAGAACTATGTGAGATCGGCTATGAAGAGCCAGCTGCAATGTTTGGACGTGGTTGTACGTTGGGTGTTAGTTGATCCCATCCCTCATGGGTTTACTCCAGCAATGGATCATCAGGCACACATCGACCCCAGCAATGGATCATCAGGCACTGTATGTGTAGAAGCAACTCATCGCTGTGTCTGGATGTTTCGATAGGAAAACATGGGCCGAGAAACCACAGTCACAGTTAGGGACACGGAGGTCAGGAGGGTTGGAGGCATCTTTGCTAGACGTGTCGGGGTATAATTCTCGAGGACGACCCCGTTTTCGCCAAAACTCATCCTGAAACATTTCTTGCATCTAACAAAACGGAAGTTATTTAACAAACATAAATCAAAACATTACAAATAAATGTCAATGAGAACCATAACTACAATACAACCAATTTCGTTCTAAGAACCCAAAACAGTTAACATTAAACCATAAACCTAGGGTTTCTCATTTGATGCACAATAATGAACCCATAACATAACTACATGCGCCTAGGTTTGCTAGTTTTTCCACGTCTTGACATCATCCTACGATTGTATAATACATATATTGATGGATACAATGAAACCCTAAGTGATGACGATTATTACGTTAAAAATCCGACTAATACATACCGAATCGATGCGAAAAAAACTAGAAGGGGAGCGAGGATACCTTGCTCTCGAAGATCTACGGATCAAATCAAAGTTTTAAAGGTCCAATATGCCGATTCGTGAGGTAGGATGAAGTGGGGAGAGAAAAAAACCCGAGAGGAAGAAGAAAGAAGAGGAAGAACACTCGGGCAGGAAGGTTGGCCGGGGTTAAATGACAGGGAGCTCGGCGCCAGAGTGACTGGCGCAGAGCTCACTGTCATGTCATCTACCGTGCCCAGGAGCTCGGCGCTAGAGACGCTGGCGCCGAGACGTGTTAGCTCGGCGTCATTGGTGCTGGCGCCGAGCTAAGGATCTATTTTCTGAATTCTTTCCACCAGGGGTCTATTTATGAGAAACTTTAAAAAAAAAAGCTAAAATATAAAAAATTCGGAGAATGTGACACCGGATCAGAGGAGAGTAGAGGCCAGAAGCAATGACAAAGAAAAGTATGTATATATTTGCCATCACTCGCATTCTCAAGAATCTTTGCGAAAGTAAGCTGTCATTTAGCTAGCGCTCCCTACCGTGCCGGTTTGCTTTGTCTTCAAAAAAAACAAAAACTGTACTGGTTTGCTGGTGAAGTTGGCTTGTCTGCAACAAGGAAATGGCCATGGTGATACAGCACTTCCCTCCCCAGTCGTCACAGATGCTTCAGTCAATCAATCAGCCTTCGCAAAAGATGGTAGCTTACACATTTTTACTGGGCTACGGGAAAAGTGGCCCATGTGTTTTGGTGGGCTGAGATGAATAGGCCCTGTGAATGCGAAGCAAGTCCAGATTTTTAGTCCACTATTGGGGGAGGGAAGCGACCGGTCCCATACTGGCTACTGTTCTACCGGCCTTTTCCAGCTTATATGAACATTGCAAGGCCCAACTGCTACTGCATTCCAGGTCTCCCCCCCCCCCCCCCCTCTCAATAGAATGAACTGAGTTTTTCATATTTCTAGCGTCTATAAGAGTAGCGAGTTTCTGCTTACCTCCGCCTTTTTCTTGTGAGCAGGCAGAGTTTGGGCATGCGTACCCATTCACTAAATCGATCAGGGCAGCATCCACAACCGGTCAATGATCGAAGTGAGGCGTAGCAGGTTAATTTGCTTGCACACTGTTTTGGAATTGCCATTGCACGTCAGGTAAGTTGGATTACCAACTGGTTGGTACGTACAGTAGCTAGCTTAGCTTAGGTGTTCTTGCCATCTTAGGCCCCGGAAGTACTGCTCGCAAATAAGGAAGAAAACCAACAAGAGCGTAACTGCTACTGGATCGGACTCGCCGCCAATAATAATTGAGTTCTCGCCATGCGTGCTCATCAGGCGCGTGGGATTGATTCTGTCAGGCGGGCGCGGAGCGGAGCAACGAAAACGCAAGCAAGCGAAATGATGGAACGACATGGAGGGATTCCTGGTGATTCCATCAGAGATTTGACGAGACCTGGTTGCTGGAGTGGGACTCGGGAGTCGGCGGGCCGGGCCAGCATCTCATCTGCGGCCGACGAGCCGAGCCATGGCTTGGACGGGTGCATCCGTGCATGGGCGCCTTGCGCTAGCTAGCTGTATATATATGGGCATGCAGCCCGGCCCAAAGCCCATCTTTTTGGCCCAGCCCGAGCATGGCCCGGGCTGGTGGCAAGCGGGCCCAGGCTGGCCCAGCCCGTAGGAGCAGGCCGTGCCTGGCCCGCTACTCAGGCACGACGGGCGGCATGGCCGGCACGACATTTATAAAATGGCCCGGTGGCGGCTCGATGGTCTCCACGGCCACCTAAGAGCCCACCCTGTTCCCTAACCCTAAGCCCACTGCTAACTCATTTCCCCCTCACCCCTCCCCCCCCCCGGCCGCACTCCCTCTCGCGCTCGCGATTCGCGAGCCGCTCGCTCTCGCGATTCGCGAGCCGCTCGCTCTCGCCTCCCGCTCACGGCTCCGCACCACCGACCATCTCCTCCACGCCCTCCCTTGTGCAGCCGCATAGCCCGAGACGGCTTCCAGCACGGCGGCGATAGCACACCGGCTTCCAGCGCGATGGCTCCTATCCCTGTCCTGAGTCTCCTCTGCGATGCCGCCCGGCTCCCAGGCATCGCCGTCCTCGCTCCACGCCGTCGCGATGCCGCCCGGCTCCCAGGCGCCACCGTCCTCCCTCCACGCAGGCATCCTCCATGGATTCGGTCTGGATCTGTCCTCTCCGACCTATCCTCGGCGTGAGGCAGTCTCCGCGCCCCCGCACCACCGGCCGCGCGGCCGCCTCTTCCACGCCCCCCACGCGGGCGCACCGTAGGCACCGGCCTTGCGGCGTCAAGCGTGCTGGTCTCAAGCACCGGCGGTGGCACCCTCCTAGCCTCCCTTTCCCTCTCTGCTCTCTCTCTATCGCCAGTGGGCCACAGGCCAGCCTGACCTGCTAGCCTGGCCGTGCTTTTTAGGCTGGCATGGCACGAAAGACGGCCCAGCCCAGAGTACCGTGCTCGGGCCCAAAGCCCATGGCCTGTGCCGTGCCTTGCTGGGCCGGCCGGTTGCCCATCTATAGCTTGCTGCACGCGGTCTGCGGCAGTGGCACTGGCACGGCACCCATGCATGAGCCAGCTCGATCGAACCCCCGCGATTCGCGCCGAGCTCCGACCAGATTCAGGGCCGCAGTTGTCAGTCAGTACCCTACCCTGCCTCGTAGGTCCCGCCATGCATGCCTGCAGGAGTATGCTTGTTTTACCGTTACCGTGCTTGGCTGCTTGCCTTCGGTGGTGTTGGGTGCCCCTCCAAAATTTTTGTTGTTGGTCGGTCCAATGCATGCATGGAATATTAAATATAGGTTAATTATGAAATTAATTATATAGTTTGCGACTAATTTGTGAGACGAATTTTTTAATCATAATTAGTCCATGATTTGACAATGTGGTGCTACAGTAACATATGCTAATGATGGCTTAATTAGGCTTAAAAATTCGTCTCGTGGAGTACTGACGGATTATGTAATTTATGTTTTTATTAGTATCCGAACACCCCATACAACAGCCTCCCGACACACTTTCTAAATTTTAGTCACTAGATCCGAACACCACCTTCGTCTTTTTGCACTTGCATGGACCTTGCCCTAGTCTTATACTACAGTTAGCATTTTACTGTTTTTTTTGCATATATAATATCCTGGTGCCTGAACTTCTGAACTTTTACTGTCTTAAACACCTCCCCAAATGCTGCTGGGTAATTAACGACAAATCTGCCATTAATCTCCTCGCTCGGAATCCATGAAATGGACATTTGAACTACTGTACCTCACGAACAACCTAAATACTCGAGGTGTGGATTTGGTTTCCCTTTTTCCAGCTCCACGATCCTAAGGGCGTGTTTGATACTTTATAGACTAAATTTTAGGTCTAGATTCCAAAGAGGTGGCCTAACTAATTTTTAGTTTCCAACCCAACTAACAATAACCATTAGCTCGTTATCTGGCAATTGTGGACTAATATGGACTATTTGAAAGGTGCACATTAGTCTGTCGTCCATTGCTTGTTGTAATCCATGTATAGTACTGGACTATCTAAGTTTTAGTCCATCTAAACTTGTTTTGGGTGATCTAAATAGGGCCTAACAAACATTGGACATTCTGTATAATATAAGCATATATTTTCTCCATCACACAAAAGGAGTGCATATCACGCTTTTCGATGAGTAAAAAAACTTAAATATAATTAAATAAATATAAGAAGTATAATATTTAGGGGCTCTTGTGTTCTTGTCCCTACTTTGTTGTTAAATTGTGATTTTGCCCTCGTTTTTCTAACTTTGTGATTTTGCCCTTAACTGTTCACAAGTCAACGCGATTTTGCCCCTGGTCAACGGTAAAAACAGGGGCAAATTCGCGTTGACCAGGGGAAAAATCGCGTTGACTTGTGAACAGTTAAGGGCAAAATCACAAAGTTAGAAAAACGAGGGCAAAATCACAATTGCACATCTGTGTAAGGGGCAAGAACACCATTTTCCCTAATATTTATGGTACAAAACATGTAAAATAGGATTAACCATGTAGTATATTTTTTATAGTAAACTTAGATACGAATGTTCATAATATTTTCTATACATATGATCAAACTTAAAACTTCTAAGAAAATAATGTAATGTGCATTTTTTTGTTTTGAACATAGGGGACTCAGATAGTCGGATCCATCTGGGGTGAGCTAACTTCATACGCACATCAACAGTAATATGAACACAAAGGCCAGGTACGTACGTACCGCATAAAATACTGCGAGAAAGAAAGGATACCTACGACAAGGCAGACGAGGCCACGTAGCATCAACCATAGCATAGTAGTGTCTACTCCAGGGGTACTGTCTAGCTAGGGGTGCACGAAAGGACGACGTGATAAGGGAAGGCTTTAAGTCCCATCCGTACAGTTCGACATGGGATTCTTTGACTATTATATCCTTTGGTTATATTTCAGATGAAACACATACTATGCACGATCGTGACACTACGAGTCTGCGTTCTGCATATAGAACTATCTCTCTATATATATATATATGCATCATGCATGCATCTATGAACAATTCCGGGTCGATTGTACCTGCATATATATAAATGATCCCTGACCGGTGGTTAGGCAGTGCAAATTACAGCTGTTTGGTGGTTAACAGCGACTTATGCTGACGGTCATAGTACTTTGTTGTTCACTTTCTATATGTCACGCGATCTCTTTTGCAGTTTTGCTGTTTGCTCGTTATATTCCTCCCTTGAGGCGCGCTGGAGCCCAACAAGGACATCTGATCTATAGGTCAAGATAGCACAGATCCTCAAGGCATTGCCGACTGGCTGGGGACGAGACGGGAGCGGGATCATCACCACGTTCGGTTGCTCATGTCTCAGCTTATTTCAGCTTACAGACCCCTATGGAATCATCTAGAACTATCTAAAATTTACTGTTCAGTCCACCAGCTGGCTGAGGCCTGAGGCCTACACGCTGGCTGGCAAGCTGGTGGCTTTACTGATGAGAGCTAGCTAGATTTGACAGGACGAGCAGAAGACACGGTCTCCTCTCTCATCTGATGAGTGCTAGCTAGGGCCGGTCCGATGGACGCCGGTGTGGCTAGCTGGTGGGGGACATACTCTAGCTAAGCTGCTTCTTAATTTGTGTCCCTCTCCCTCATCAAATACCGTTGTAGTGTGTATGGGTTAAATTTCAGCTTAATCTCGATCTGGTAATTTTTTCAGGCAAATATTTTGAATTGAAGCCTTTTTTTGGGATTTTTTCGAATATATATCACTTGTTCAGTTATTATAGTTGGATAAGTTCATGGCTTCATGCGTTGGTGCAAAGTTCCAATCCGTATTTGTTAGTGATCTGATCTGATCCTACTCCAAAGTTTACTTTTACAAGCAATTAGAGCATCCTGTCAGATCTCAACTTTACACCTTGATTGGACATGCATCCTTCAAATCATGATAGTGTGTGCATTGTGTGGTTAACTTGTGCCGGCACTTTCACAAGATTGATATTGGTTGAAGGCGGGGAGAATTTTTGGTTAACTGTTATCAGCATTGAATGCCTTTTTATTCTCTAATTAGCTACTATTCCGTATGCTACATAGTCTATTTGTTACAGTATACTCGATCCGTTCTAAAATAAGTGCACTTCGAGTATTTGAAATTTGTCTCATCAAAGGTCTCGTTCAGCTTACCCCATATTCAGCTTGTTCGGTTTTTTTTTCAGCCGAGGTCCCGTTCAGCTTACCCCATATTCAGCTTGTTCGGCTTCTTTTTTTTTTTCCAGCCGGAACAGTGTTTTTCTCTACAACAATTCAGCCAGAACAGTGTTTTTCAGCCAGTTTCAGCCAAAATTTAGCCAGCCGAACGAGGCATATATAAATGCACTTCGGAGAGTTGGCCAGGGAGTTAGCGGGACTGTCGTGTCCTCCTTTTGGGGACTTTTAGCATACCCCTATGTTAGACTCTCATTAGGTGGGAACCAAAACCAACAGTATTGTATGCCCTGACTCAAAATTAACATAAAGAACACTTAAGTCATCACCCCTTGAATTCAAGCCAAATTTATCTCTAGACTCCATTCCTCCTCCTCCTCCTTCTCTCTCTCTCATCTTGCTCGTGAAGCCCCTGATGCCCCTCCCATTCCTCCTCCACCTGTCCCTCCTAGGCTGACCATCCACTCGCGGTAGCTGTGAGGAGTGGCGGCATGTCAAGATGTGGTGGCAGTTCCAGCGGGTGTAGGCGGATCTGGTGCATGATCACCAGGGCAGGTGGATGCGGTTCCAGTGCGCATAGAGCTCCTCGGTGTGGGTTAAGCTCTCTAGGCGCGAGCAGAGGAGCTTCTCGGTGCATGGGTGCGTCCCAGGCGTGGGGGGTGAGAGGCGGCGATGGGGGAGGCAGGGAGGGTAGGTGACAACAACAAAAGATGCGCAGGCAGCAACAACGGCTTACTCCAGATTGTTTTCTTTTCTTAAGGCACATCACTGCAAATTTGTATCACCAATAGTGGTAGCCCCTCACCATCACTGCCAACTATGCACTGCTGGTTCCAAGGTCCGGCAGTGATAGGCCTCTAGAACCGGCAATGATAGGCTTTTAGAGTGATAGCGTTGAAAAGTTGGTTTCACTCTGTTGACGTCGAATAGAGATCTGGATCACACACCAGCAAGGTCTAGCGTGCCCGAGGTTGTAAACAACCTATATCGTAGCAAGAACGCAGCGGATCGACGAAACCGGCCGATGAACCGGTTAGACCGATGTTGAGCCCGTTCTTCGCTCGGTAGACTCCCAAACACCTCCAAGGAGACGTGACGATCAGCACGGCCACCTAGAGCACATGATGTTGAGCACGTAGAGCGTGTCCTTGGATTGACAAGGCCACCTAGAACGCCGCCAAATCTTGCCGGGAGACGTGGTGAACAGCAAGGTAGAGAGAAAGTATAGTAGGGCAAATGAGGGTATGCGTGGTGTTTTTTATGATTGAAAGTTGGGATCCTCAATCGATCATGATCCTAGTAGGAAATAACTCTAAAACGTGTTCAAGTTTCCCACGCCTAAAATAGATCTAAAACCGATTTGGAAATAAATTGGTTCGTACTAGTGCAGGCAAACCGGCCTGGCCGGTTTCCTCGGGCCTCCGCAAGGGGCCGGCCAAGGCAACGCCATCTTCTTCCTTTTTCCTTATTTTGACTTGGTGCTTCGAATTATATTGTCCCAAATATTTTTCGGCACATTCTTAATGTCAGAAACTTGATGGTCTAACCCACATTTAACGTTGGCACATTTTGCGTGTCAACACACTCATAGGCAATAGCAGTATTGTGTTGATATGCTGAAGGGTATATTACAGACATTAAAAACTATTTCTTTATATTTTCAGAAATAACGGGTGGTGCCCGTACGTGGACTATATTGAACCGTGCCACTAGAATATAACTGTACCTAAACTGACCCATAACCTAATATGACCCCAATAGATCCTCTTGTTTGTTTTTGAAGAGAACTAATTATTTGATTACCACTCGGCTACCTCTATGGGCCATAAAAATAAAAAAAACTAGAAGAACGTCTCGCGCGTTGCTGCGGGAATCGTGGTGAAATTATGCTACTTATATTTACTAATATGATTGAATAAATATCATAATACATGTTTGTCGGGTTCATAAACCCGGGTTCCTAATGGATCTGCTTCCCAGCAAAAGCTCGGCCCAGCAGACGACGTTGCGAACGATGCGCAACTCCTGGGCCGGCCCGGATACCTAACGACAGGTCGGAAAGGCGATCCAGTCTCCAACCGGAAGGCCTGGCCAAGGAGGGACGACGCTCGTTTCTGACTCCGACCCGCCTCTGCGACCGAAAGGCCTAGCCAAGGAGGGACGACGCTTGCTTTTGACTCCGACCCGCCTCTCCGACCAGAAGGCCTGGCCAAGGAGGGACGACGCTCGAACCCGCCTCTCCGACCGGAAGGCCTGGCCAAGGAGGGGCGACGCTCGCTTACGACTCCGACCTGCCTCTCCGACCGGGAACACACCAAACCTCTACCTGCGGTCTTCTCCGGCCGACGCGGTCGAAGCCAACTGGGAACGACCGAACTACGACGCCCGCTCGGTGAGGACCTAAGAAATCAGGCGAAGCAGATAAGGTAAGGCGCACACGTCAACCGTAATACCGAGAACCGTACCCTGCACACCTGTAGGACAGTACTGTCAGGCCATGTCAGAAGGGTACTTTGCAACCTTCTTACATGGTAGGACATGAACAATGTTGTGGGCGCCGACATTTGTCCTATAGTATGGTAGGCGCCGACATTTGCCATACTAGAAGAACACGATGGAACCAACCACATGCATCAGGGCGTCAACAGTATTGTAGGCGCCGACAAACCATCTCGTACCCGATGGCGTGGGCAACAAGACTAGGTAGCACACACTCCCTCTCTCTCACTTGTAAGGCCATCCCCTTCATCTATAAAAAGGGATGCGCCCTCTCCCAAAAGGAAGTTCGATTCGATGAACAACAGACAACACACAGATCATTCCGACGCACTCTCTGCTAGCTTTAGACATTCTAAAGCTACACAGAGCATACGTTCCAATACTTAGCGCACGTAGGAGCTCCCGTCACTCTTAGCCCTTCGGTCCAGAGTCCGACCAGACCTCTGATACCCCCCATCTTACTCTCTCTCATTTGTAACCCCGCAGCAAACTTCGAGCACCTAGGCTCAGGAATAAAGTCATCGACCGACTCAAACTAGACGTAGGGCACGTTGCCTAAACTAGTATAAACCCTGTGTCATTTAGTGCTAGGCCACATCCGATCATAACGTACATGTCGAGGACCAAATACTAGGGTACCTAAAGAGGAGGAGCTAATAACCATCAAATGTTGATGCTTCCGAATAGACAAGAACGCAACTACACTTCTTGCCTAAACGACCAAAGGTTTGCTTCGCCTCGCCCAACCTCTGAGGGCTGGCTCCACCTCGCTCGACCCCCGAGGGCTGGACTCTGCCTCGCCCGACGTCCGAGGGTAGACTCCGCCTCGCCCAACGACTGAGGGCTGGCTCCGCCTCGCCCGACGTCTAGGGGCAGGCTCCGCCTCGCCCGACGTCCGAGGCTGGCTCCACCTCGCCCGACGTGTGGGGGTAGGCTTCGCCTTGCCTGACGTCCAAGGGCTTGCTCCGCCTCGCCCGACATTTGGGGACAGGCTCTGCCTCGCCCGATGTCTGAGTGCTAGCTCCGCCTCGCTCGACGTCTAGGGGTTGGGCTCCACCTCGCCCGACGTCTAGGGGCAGACTCTGTCTCGCCCGATGTCGTAGGGTAGACTCCACCTCGCTCGATGTCTATGTGCTGCTTCTTCATAACTACGTGTGCAGATAAGGCGGGGCACTCAAGTCAACCGCAATATCGAGGACCATATCCTACATGCCTGTAGGAAAGTACCATCAGGATATGACCAGATGAGCGCTTTAAGCCCTTCCAGGCATGTCAAAGCCCAAACAGTGTTGCGGGCGCCGACATTTATCCTACGGTGTTATGGGCGCCGGCATTTGCCCTCGGACACGAATCCTGACAGAAACATACGACAACCACTACAGTCCAGAAGGAAACTCATGTCATCTATAGTAACGAACATGGGGCCTCTATGCCATCTGCTCCCCGTAGGGTCATGGCTCGGCACCCTAGTGCGTCACGCCGCCCATCGGGGCGGGACAAGACGTGACCACTTGCTGAATGAAGCCAGGGTATGGCCCTATCAGGATCAGCAAAAGTGCTACCACTAGCATCGTCTGCCATGTCAGCGGGACTTGCTCAGAGAAAAAAGAAGACCCAACATCTTTAAAGGGCCTTCTTAGCCTCTGGTTCTTCATCTTTCTCCCATTTTGTAATCCCTGCTCCCCCTTGATCTATAAAAGGGAGGGCCAGGCACCCCACTAAGGGGACCGATCGATTCAACACACCATGCACCCCATAACACACAAGTGAGCAGCAACCAAGCTCTCAGTGCCCGTTCGACCTTTCCATCAGAGACTTAGGACCCGTCCCTCTCTCGACCGTTTCTACCCCCTACTACAAACCTTTTAGTGCTAATAACATGAGCAGTAGCCTCAAACTAGACATAGGGACATTCTGCCCGAACCAATATAAACCTTGTGTCTTTTAGCACACCATCTGGGCCCAACGTGCAACAAATACAAATTTAGTAGTTGGTGTTTACTCGAAACACCGACAGTTGGAGCGCCAGGTAGGGGACCTTTACGTGTTCCGACATTAACATTAGGCCACAGATGGTTAGCCATGGTATCTACTGGGTCCTAGGCGCACACATGCGCTTTGAGGACCTAGACTTCATTGTCACGGTGGGAGGAGAGTTGGCGTTGGCTCATGCCGCCATCCAACCACTCCCCTCCATCGACCTCAACCATGAGAGGCTTGAGCGTGGTGTCTCCTTGGGACCCCACCTGTCCAGGGAGGACCGGCACCACCTCACCTTTTTTGATGCCAACAACACAGCATGGCTCGCCGGAGGGAAACCCTTCTCTCTAGAACACATATGGAGCGCCCCGACGGTGCTTCCATCTGGTCTTTGCAATGCCATGATGACCGTTAGCCACCTTGCGGCACAATGCATGGTCTCACCTCCCGCGAACAATGAGTTCGTAGGGGTGATCGAACACGTCATGGAATTTCTCCACAACCTCCGCGTAGAGGAGCCAGGGTCGTCCTGTGGCTCTGACTCTAGTAGGGGGAGCCATCACCCCTCTCATGAATGCTTCATGGCGGACACCCTCAAGGGGCACGTCAAAAGCATCCCTGAGGAGGAGGCTACCTTGGCGAACAACCTCAACGATGATGCCAAAGGGGAGACGGCGTCCCCACCTCTCATAAGGGTGGAGCAGCTGAGAGCCCGACACCGAGAGCTCGATGAAGCGCGACTCCAGCTCGAGCAGGAATGCGTGGAGCTCGATCAGGAGATCAAGCGCCGCGAAGACAGTGGACGCGCATGTGCCATGGCCCATGATGTTAACCGGAGGATCATCGCCGATGACGAAGCCCTCCCTCGCTTTTCTCGGGCAAGCCAGAACATCGCCACTGCGACTGCCTTGCTACATGGTCTTCTAGAGGTCGCGACGCCTGAGGATCGTCGGGTCCATCATGAGATTCGCACGCTGCTCAAGCGTGCGGCGGCGCAATAGGTCAAAAGCTCGTTGTCTTGGTGACACAAGCTCGATGCCAGCCAGTGCATGCCCTGGCAGGGATGCGTCGGTCCACCAGGAGCCATAAGGAAGTAGGTAGCACACCGCAGTCCTAGTGAATCAGCATCTCGGCCGCAACCGTGATGCACGCAGCACCCTCGATGCCCACATACACGCCTACAACGACCTGAGAGAGGGAGCCAGACGTGGCTATCACCCTTGTGGTGGTAGACGCTACGACAACGGTGAGGACCGAAGCCCGAACCCTGGCCTACCGGGGCCTCAGGCCTTTGGCCGGCACATCCTCAATGCTGCATTCCTGCCAAGGTACCGACCACCAACCGACATCCCAAAGTACTCTAGGGAGATAAACCCTAGACTATGGCTCGAAGACTATCGGCTTGCCTCCAAGCCGGTGGTGCGGATAATGACGACTTCATTATCCGCAACCTTCCACTGTTCTTGGCCGATTCGGCACGAGCGTGGTTGGAACACCTGTCGTCCAACATAATCTAGAGTTGGGAGGACCTGAGGGAGATCTTTGTGGGAAACTTCCAGGGCACATACAAGCACCCTGGAAACCCATGGGACCTCAAAAACTGCCGATAGAAGGCTAGTAAAACCCTCTGTGGGTACATCTAGCGCTTCTCCCGGCAGTGCAACGAGCTACCTAATGTCACCGACGCCGACGTTATAGGAGCTTTCTTTTCCGGGACTACCTACGAGTCTTTGGTTCATAAGCTGGGATGCAAGGGCCCACGAACCACCAAAGAACTCTTGGACATCACCACCAGCCACGCCTCAGGTGAAGAAGCGGTCAGGGCAATCTTCGATCGTCTCGATGGCAAGGCAAGGCGGGATGAGGGCGCCAATGAAGGCGCCTCCAATCGTTCTGCCAAAAGGAAGAACAAGAAACAACAACATGAGGACTCACACGTGGCCGCTGCTAACCACAAGGGTGGTTGGAAACCTGTGGAGGGCACTCCGAACATTTTTGAAAAACTACTCAAGGGGCCATGCGCAAACCATGCTTTCCCGGTCAAGCATCTATACAAGGACTGCAACCTCATGCGACGGTTCTTATCCAGGGGCTCCAATAAAGGGGAGCTCAGAAAGGACCCTACCCCCACCGTGGATGACACCGAGGAGAAGGACGACAACTTTCCAACACCAGATGGGTGTCTCATGATCTTTGGAGGATCAGCGGCCTATGACTCCAAACACCGTCAGAAGGTCACGCACTGTGAGGTCTATACGACCAAACCGGCCACACCTGGCTTTATCTGGTGGTTAGAGTCCGCCATAACCTTCAATCGGACCGACCACCCAGAGAGCGTCCCACATCCAAGGAGATATCCACTCGTGGTCAACCCGATCATTAGCCCGAAGTGGCTCACCAAAATACTGATGGATGGAGGCAGCGGCCTCAACATCATGTACGCCAAGACGCTTGATGAAATGGGCATCGACTGAACACGCCTCTGCCCAACCTTAGCACCTTTCCACGGCATCGTGCCCAGAAAGCAGGCCATGCCACTTGGGTAGATTGATCTGCCCGTTACCTCGGGGATCCATCCAATTATAGGATGAAAACCCTCACCTTCGAGGTGGTCGGGTTCCCCGAAACCTTTCATGCCATCCTAGAACATCCATGCTACGTGAAGTTCATGGCCGTCCCCATCTATACATACCTCAAGCTAAAAATAGTAGGCCCTGGTGGGGTCATCACCATTGGCACCTCCTTCTAGTGCGCCTATGAGTGTGAGGTCAAGTGCTGCGGTCACACCGCAGCAATCGTCGCCTCTGGAGAGCTCACCACTGTCAAGAAGGAGGTCACCGAGGAAGCATCCGACACAAAGAAGTCGACCGGGTCTTTCGAACCTACGGAGGGCTCCAAAGAGGTCCTCATAGATCTCGATAGGTCCGAGGGCAAAATGGTGCGTATTAGTACCACGCTTTCCTCTAAATAGGACAGCGCTCATCGACTTCCTTCGTGGCAACAAAGACATCTTTGCATGGAAGCCCTTGGATATGCCAGGCATTCCGAGGGAAGTCGTCGAGCATACCTTAAAGATCCACCCAGGCTCCAAGCCGGTGAAGCAACGCCTGTGTTGCTTCGACGAGGGGAAACGCAGGACCATCGGCGAAGAGATAGCAAAACTTTTGATGGCCAGATTCATCAAGGAAGTATACCACCCATAGTGGTTAGCCAATCCCATTCTTGTACAAAAGAAGAGTGGGAAATGGAGGATGTGTGTTGACTATATGGGTCTCAACAAAGTGTGCCCAAACGTTCTATTTCCTTTGCCACGCATAGACCAAATAGTTGACTCTACATCGGGGTGTGAAACCCTCTGCTTCCTTGATGCGTACTCCGGGTACCATCAAATCATGATGAAAGAGTCTGACTAGCTCACGACATCTTTTATCACCCCCTTTGGATTATTCTGCTACGTCTCAATGCTATTCGGTCTGAAGAACGCTAGGGCTACATACCAGCGTTGTATGCTCAAGTGTTTCGAGACCTCATTGGGCGAACAGTTGAGGCCTACGTTGATGACATCATGGTTAAGTCCAAATAGGCTGACCACCTCATTGTCGATCTTGAGTAGACCTTTGCAAAACTCCGAGCAAATGGCATCAAACTCAATCCTGAGAAGTGTGTTTTCAGGGTCTCGAGAGGTATGCTGCTTGGTTTCATTATCTCCGAGTGTGGCATCAAAGCCAACCCAGAGAAGATCTCAGCCATCACAAGGATGGGCCCAATTCAGAACATAAAGGGGGTACAACGGGTTATAGGAAGCCTCGTCGCACTCAGTAGCTTCATCTCACGCCTCGGCGAATGAGGTCTCCCCCTTTATCGACTTCTAAAGAAGGCCGATCACTTTGAATCGATGTCCGAGGCCCAGGAGGCACTTGACTTGGTCAAGTAGCTTTTGACGAAGGCCCTGATCCTAGTTCCTCCTACTGATAGAGAATCCCTCCTGCTCTACATAGCGGGCACCACACAAGTGGTCAGCGCCACCCTGGTAGTAGAGCGGGAAGAAGAGGGGCATGCCCTCAAGGTGGAACACCCTATGTACTTCATCAGCGAGGTACTATCTAACTCTAAGACCCGCTACTCCCAAATCCAGAAGCTCTAGTATGACGTCCTCATCACCAAAAGGAAGCTACACCACTACTTTGAGTCACACCCGGTGATGGTCGTGACATCATTCCTCCTCGGCGACGTCATCCAAAGCCAGGATGCCATGGGAAGAACCACAAAATGGGCACTCGAGTTGATGGATCAGGGCATTATGTATGCCTCCCGAATAGCGATCAAGTCCTAGGTGTTGGCTGACTTCGTCATGGAATAGACCGAGGTCCAAATGCCCCTGACGATCATCGACCAAGAGTACTGGACAATGTATGTCGACGAGTTGGTGATGAAGAGGGGTGCCAGCATGGGGTTGGTCTTCGTATCGCCTCTTGGGGTACGCATGAGGTACATGGTTCATCTCTATTTCCCCTCATCCAATAATGTGGTTGAGTATGAAGCACTCATCAACGGCCTACGCATTGCCATCGAGTTAGGCATCCGACGCCTCGACGTCCAGGGCGACTCCCAGCTGGTCGTCGACCAAGTCATGAAGGAGTCAAGCTGTCATGATGCCAAGATGGCTGCATACTGCTGAGAAGTCCAACGGTAGGAGGACAAATTCGACGGCCTCGAACTCAATCACATCCTGAGGCGGCCGACACACTTGCGAAGGCAGCATCTAGCCAAGAGCTGGTGCCAATAGGTGTCTTTGCCAGTGACCAACACAAGCCCTTGATGTGCTACAAAGGATCAGAATAGGCCAATGATGGTCTACCCGATCTAGCCTCGGGGGCTAACCAACCGATGGCTCCGTCTGGCCCTGAGGTCATGGAGCTTGAACAAGATCCAGCGACAGAGCCCGACCCTCTAGTCGACTGGAGAACACTCTACCTCAACTACCTACTCCATGATGCACTGCCGATAGACAAGGTGGAGGCTCGATGGCTCACACGCAGCGCCAAGTCCTTTGTTCTTGTGGAGGGCGAACTCTACAAACGAAGCCACACCAGGATCCTATAGTACTGCATCCCCATTAAGTAGGGGAAGCGCTTGCTGAGCGATATCCACGGTGGGGTCTACGATCACCATGCCACACCTAGAACCTTGGTTGGAAATGCATTCCGACAGGGTTTCTACTGGCCCACTGCAGTAGCCAATGCTGAGCAGATCATGCGCACATGCAAAGGGTGTCAGTACTATGCTTGGCAAACTCACCTCCCGGCCTAGGCACTCTAGATGATCCCCATCATGTGGCCCTTCATGGTCTGGGGCCTCGATCTAGTTGGACCTCTCAAGAAGGCGCCTAAAGGATACACCCACTTGCTCATCACTATAGATAAGTTTACCAAATGGATAGAAGCTCGGCCATTCTCCGCGACCAAGTCTGAGCAAGCCGTGCTGTTCTTCCTTGACATCATCCATCGCTTTGGAGTACTGAACTCCATCATCACAGACAATGGCACACAGTTCACCGGCAAGAAGTTCCTTCGATTCTACGATGAATACCACATCCGGGTCGATTGGACCGCCATCGCGCACCCTCGAACAAATGGGCAGGTCGAGCATGCAAATGGCATGGTCCTACAGGGCCTTAAGCCTAGGATCTTCAACCGGTTGAACAAATTTGGCACACGATGGGTCACCAAGCTCCCCACGGTACTTTGGAGTCTGAGGACAACTCCCAGTCGAGCCACTGGCTACACGCCCTTCTTCATGGTCTATGGTTCCGAGGCCATCCTCCCAACCGACCTCAACTATAGAGCGCCAAGGATCAGGGCATATGATGAATAGGAAGTCAAGGCATCCCACGAGGATGCCATGGACTAGCTGGACAAAGAACGTGACATCACCCTCCTCTGCTTGGCTAAGTACCAACAGGCGTTACGAAGGTACCACAGCCGACGGGTGCGGGGCCGAGCCTTCAACATCGGGGACCTAGTTCTCCGTCTCATATAGAGCAACAAGGACCTCCATAAGCTCTTCCCGCCCTAGGAGGGGTCGTACGTCATCACAGAAATACTCTGGCCAGGCACCTACAAGCTGAAAACCATCGATGGCAAGGTCTTCACCAATGCCTGGAACATCGAGCAGCTATGTCATTTTTACCCCTAAATAAACGCATACTTTTTCTTATCACTTTTATCATTGCAATCCCCGATCTTTTGTGACATCCAACCCCTGCAAGTGCGAGGGGTTGGGTCTCACTCAGGGGCTGGTATGAGTACATTTATCCTGCGAACATCCTCTGTGCCTGCCCTCTTTTCTCATAGTAAATCCTAAGAGCTAGGATTTCGGGAACAAGCTCTGAGTAAAACTGGGAGGACTGTGAGGCACCTACGCCCCAGCGGCTATGGCGCCTTTGCTCACCAGCGTGATCAGAGCTAGCTCACCCGTGCTTCAAGCTTTTATGAACTTAACTATGGGAAGGGTCAGAAGGCACTAAACCTCTTTTACAAAAAGAGGGAGAAGAGCTGAAAAGCTGTTTGCTGTAGCAAAATCTGAGAACTTGTTCATTTTCGCACAAATTCATCGCTTGGCTTATCTACCCAACTAAATTCTTGCGTAGGATATCCGTATCCTTTAAATCCATAGGGAATTCTTGTTTCAACAGGTAGACCGAATCGACCGAGCAACACGACCATTGCCAAGAAACAGATGGAACAAGCTTCCCCTTACAAAGTGATTTCATCACGAAAAGGGACTGATGTATTCATGAATACAAAAAACTGTTCACACGGGGCCTCCTGCACAACTTAAACAGTTACATTTGCTAACAACTTCTACTCTAAATACTACTGTGGCCGCCGCGCCACGCTCTCCATCGACAACGTCCTACCGCTCTATGGGATCCCTGAGGGTGCCATCATCTACAATGTCGAGCAACACGTCGGCGACCATGGTGTCTTCGCCAGGGCATCCAGGGACTACGCCATCGTGATCAGCCACACCCCAGACAATGGCACCTCGAGATGAGGCAGCTCCTGGATGGGGCCACTGCCCACCGAAGTATGGCTGCCATGGCTGGTGGATGTCTTCGACATCTCATCAAACTTTATGAACTGGTCGTCCTAAGTGGCTGCAAGGGCAAAACCCCCATCGGCGCAGTCCTAGGTGGGTTCCCCACCAATAAGGCTCACCCAGAGAAGATTTGCTAGGAGAAGTCTACGTACAACTCCATCTCAATGAAGGTCTCATAGACGATGACAAGGCCGGTGACATGCAGCACCCTCTAGTGCGCCTCCTCCTTCAACGGAAGCGACCCCTTCTCGGCGAAGGCGGCCAACACCATCTCATCTATGTTGGATGACCCCTAGCTTGACATCATGCTCTTGATTCACGAATGGATCTATGAGTTCTCCTCTCCCTCGCTTTACCCTCTCTCACTTAGGAACCGCCGCGACGCACGAACGCACTCAGCGAGAAGGAAGAAGGAAGAGAGGCAGCAGCTCAAGAATAAGCGGAGGAATGGGATGAGAACCCTCACTCTTCCCCTATTTAAGGAGGAGACGCAGTAGTTGGAGGAAGGTGAAGGATTGGGGCAAAAAAACCCTCTCCCTTCCCCTATTCAATGCAGATGGGAATTCAATGGGACGTGTCCTGACCGATGGGACGCGCCCTGCTCGATGAGACGACGTCTGGTCAAATGGGACATGGTCTGGGCATGGCCCACCACTACCACATGCTGGGCATGAGAAACAAGGCGCAGCCGCATGTAGGCAGCTCTCTGCCTTCCCAGGCAGGACCTATAAGGGCCCAACAACAGAACCTCCATAAAGGGGAGACCAACAGGCCTCCTGAGTTGATCGGACAGAACAAGCGAACACCGAGCGATAGGGTTGAGGAACCAAACAGCCGCTAAAAGATAAGCATGCTTATTTACCTACTTTACGTATTAATTTCACTACCGAGACTCCGATCCCAGCAACTGTAGGGACGCAGACATCGCTCGGGGCTATTGAGAGTGTCTACTCATTTAGACGTTCTCTTCGCCTGACCCCTCCTTATGTTTAAAAACCGAAGGCATGGTGTGCGGGTGTAAACTTGAGTAAAACTAGTTGAACCGCTAGACCCTACGCCCTAGCGGCTACTGTGTTTTTGTTCACCAGCATGATCGAATTCTTTGTCCCCGCACCCCAAGCTTTAGCATTTGCCTTCTCAAGAAGGGTTCGGAGGGGTCTACCTACGAAATCTCCTTCAAGGAGAACCTGTCAGGCGGCCCAAGTCGATCGAACGGCTCAGATCGCTGCCAAGAGATAGAAACAAAAAATTGTGATGCTCATGCAGGTTACACCGGCCCAATCACAAATGTCGGACGCCAAACCCCGCACAGACATGTCCGGTAAGAGCTCCCCATCACTCATGCCACCAAGGTAACATCACCGACCCTCACCTTCATTTCCATTATATTGTACATTCATCCCATATATCCAAGCGTTGCATATGCAATTACTGCATCTCAACCCTTCATGTCACATCACAAAGTGGTAGTTTCCTCATTTGATATGAGCGGCAACTAGCCGAGGTTTGAAGGCCGGCCCATAAAGGGCTCGAGGCCGCCTCATGTCAAATAGAGCCAGGGAGAAAAACCAAGATAAGCCCTAGCGACCTAGCCCGACCTCGCTCAGAAGCGGACAGGGACATCTCGACCCTTCTTGTTCGATTCTAACCTCGAGCCAAGCCCATAGAATCTCCATCGAGGATAGGCCAATGGGCCACTCGAGCCTATCGAACAGCTCGGGCATCTATCGGGAGGCGGGTTAAGAAGTAGTGGAATGCCACATGAGGGCTCTAACAACCCCATCAACGAATGACGGACCTAGATTCCACTCGAACGTTCCCGTTAGCGAGCTCATTGAGCGCAACACTCGAGCCGTCGAGGCACATGTCGTTAGCTTGGCCCCTCCGGTTGTAGAAACTGAGGACAGGGTGATGCATGAAACACAGCCGACCCCTATCAGACCACAAGGAGCTTAGGGGCTCAAGCTGCCCAATCCTAGATCGAGAGACCGAGGTTTGAAGGCCGGCCTATGAAGGGCCCGAGGCTGCCTCACATCGAGCAAGAGCTAGGGGAGAAAACATAGATGAGCCTCAGCGGCCTTTGCCCAACCCGTATAGAGGCAGATAGGGTCATCTCAACCTTCTCATTTGATCCAACCTCTAGCCGAGTCCATAGAATCCCCATTGAGGGGAATCTATTGGAAGGTGGGTTAAGGAGCAATGGAATGCCACCCGAGGGCTTTGCTGACCCTATCATGAGCGACAGGACCAGATCCGTTCGAATATCCCCGTTAGCAAGCTCATCAAGTGCGTCACTCGAGCCATCGAGGCAAGTGATGTTACCTCAACCCCTCTAGATGCAAAAACCATGGACGGGGCGATAGTCAAAAAATGAGCCAACCCTTGACCGAATCCCCGCCATGCGCGGGGCTCGGGGAAGGTAAGACTTGCAAGGAGACCGAACGCATGGTCGTAGAACGATAGCTAAAATCCTAAGGAGGGGGTACGTGCGAATACAAGAGTAGTTTCACTTTCCTCTCTTCGGTCTCTAGTGACATTCGACCCCAACAACCGCAAGGGGTCAGATCTCACTCAGGAGCTGATAAAGGTATAAAACATGCTTTTTTGGTGCGTCGGACCTCTTTCTCACGTTAAAGTTAGTGGCAACGTTTGTGGGAACAAATAACCAAGCGTGCCAGGTCAGACTACAAAAAACCCATGCCCCGATGGCTATGGTAACTTTGCTCACCAGCATAATTGAAGTTTCCCTCTTATACACCTTGGGCCCTACGGTCTTAACGAACGGAAGGGTCGGATTGCATGAGCCCCTTTTTTCGAATGCAAAAAGGGAAGAAAGCAAGTTCAACCAAACGAAATGAAATTATGAATTTGTTTAAATGAAACGAAGTTATGAATCTATTTTCAAAATACAAAAGTGCCAACACTTATCCATAGATTGCAGATAATGTCCATTACACCTATTTGACTAACTATCCCATCCGAGGGAGAACTATGTCTTTGATTTTGTCCTCCAGGTTCCGCGCAATAGGAGTCACCGCCTTCTCAATCTCTTCTAGCTCGGAGGCTTTATAGCCAGGTGTGAAGCCAAGGCTCATTGTCTCCAAGTCAATACTCTCCGCATAATGAGAGCGGGCAATAGCAAAGGCTTGGGTGATCCCGGCGTGAAAAGCATCCCCCTCGAGCTGGCGCACCCACGCCGTGATATCTACGGCAGCAGAGGCCGCAAGCGAGCTGGTTCCCTCCGATAGTGCCACCTCTAGGTCATCGAAGACCACCCCGACGGTAGTGCGTAGGAGATCATGCTCATCACTCTCCACCTGAAGGATCCCCCGCATCTCGGTAAGCTCCAAGATCAGCCTGGCAGAGATGCTCTCGGCCTCTAGCCTTCGGGCTACCGTGGTTCTAAGATCGGCTCGGAGGGAGCTGACCCCGTGACGTGCCTCGTCATGCTCTCGAATGGCCTGGTCGCGCTCCTCGTGGGCCATGCCGTGCTCCGAGCAAAGTCTCTCCACAGTCTTGTGTAGCTCGTCCCGCTCCTTGCATAGCCGGGCTATCACTTCAGTATCTAGGCTCGCCCTCTGTTGTAGGGCCACGGACCTCTCCTTGGCTCCTAGCTTGAGCTCCTGCTCCTTCTCCACCTCAGCCAGGAGGTCGAGAACCCACTAGCCAGCCTCAGCATCCCTCTGGAGTAGCTCGTATCGCTCCTTTTAGACTCTGGCGGACTCCTCCTCATCCCGTTGCGCCCTTTCCGATAGTTCATCTAAAGACATCTCAGCATCCTCCTTGTCTCGATGGGCCTTAGCCTCCCGCTGCCTGAGCCCGACCGCCTCCTCAGTTAGGGGAGTCAGCTCGGCCACCCGTTGTTGGGAGACAACAAGCTAGGCGCTCACATCTCTGCGTAGCCGAGCCTCTTCGGCGAGGTGGTCCCATTCCACCTTCTGCTCATGGAGGAACCAGGATTTCTCCTGGCTACGAGCGATAAGAGACTAAAAAGAAGATCAATGTCAAAACACAAAAGTACATGAAGAAAGCAAGAAGGGAGATTAAGCAAATACCTAGCCAGTAGGAATGATGACATCACGCAGGATGCCCCTGGCCTGGTTTAGGACTTCCATCATGGCTGAGATCCCTTCGTTGAGACTCTCCCACTCTATGCTCTTGGTAGCATCATCGAGCGAGAAGAGTATCGATGTTGGGTCTTGAGGATCCATCCACTGGAGCAGCGACTCACCCCATGCGGGCGAGTGACTGCCCCTCGCCGTCAGGGCCATGGGCGAATCCCCGCTGGTCCTCTCCACCACCACCACAACCCTCGAGGACCCTTCAGCTGTGTCCCCCTCTATTCGGCCCATGTCGGGTGCTGTCACCTGGTCCCCTGATGGCAAGGATCACGCCGCTTCCTTGGGCACCACCACAGCTATGTCCAGCCACATATGAGTTGTCTCGGTCGTGGCCACCTCCATTTGCATCGATGGGGCCTCAACCAGCGGCGGCGCGCCCACCACAGCTGGCGCCATACGAGCGAGTGGCAGCCCCATTCGCTCTGACATTGGTAGTGGGATCACCTCCATCACTGGTTGCTCGATGACCACCGAGGGCGCCCCTATAGCCCCGGTGTCCGCTTGACCCACCGAGGGCACGGGCACCACCACGGGCGATGCCTGACCAGCCGACGAGGCTGTAATGTTGGCTCCACTCCCGCCTAAGACGAGAGCGACATCGGGCAATGGCCGTCGTCTTGCCTGAATGGCAAGGCTCTTCTTAGGTGCTAGCGCTAGAGAAGTACCCCATCTCAAGACTCTATGAAAGTTAAAAGGCATAAGTCACACTGCAAAATAGAGCAAAATAGAGAAAACATGGGAGTTGGTGACTTACTTCGACACTGTGGGGCGGTGGAGGCGTTTTGGGGATGAACCCCCAGGTCCCTGCTCTGCCTCCTTGGGACAGGGCCATTTTGTGCCTGCCCCTTGCTCTTGGGCCAAGGGCTTGCCTCCTTGACATCTAGGGGCACAGTAGCGGAGCCACTCCTCTCCCTTGGCACCTTGGGCACGGCATCAGATCTGCCCACCCCTGCTGGCTCTTGGGGCGCGACGGTAGATCCACCTATCCCCACTAGTCCCTGAGGTGTGGTAGCAGGGCCAACCCCCTCTGCTGGTGCCCCAGGCATGGTGGTAGAACCGCCTGCCCCTACTTGTTCTGAGGATGGGCCGATGGCCTCACGGACTCACTCCCTCCCACATGAAATGGGAAGGGTCCCTACATGGAAAAGGGGATACCTATCAGTGTATCCTCGCTCTCCAGGTCATCCCACTCGGTGTTGGTAACTACCTCTTCTTCTTCATCGTTGTCGTCATCGTCATCATCACTGTCTGTCTCCTTTCCTCGCTCCCGTGCTTGCAACTTCTATTGCTTCTTCCTCCTCTCGTCCTCCTTGGCCTTCTTCTACCACTCGGCCATGGTGCGATTCGCTGCCACCACGAATGGGTCCTTCGGCAGCGGAGCCAGGCGGTTCTAGAAGACGAGTCTCTTTGGCTAGTCTCCCTATCTCAATATCAGCATCAAGGGGTTAGGAGTTCAATTAGAAAGAGGCACATGGAAAGAGAACTTATGAAGTCAATGTACCCCGGTTTCGGCCACATTGGGGGATGCCCTAGCACTAGATACACAAAATCAAGAATGGCGCCACTTCAAAGGGGCAAAGCGCTCCCTCGGTGGGTGCTGTCCCATCGAGGGACACCCCGGGCACCATCATGTGCAGGGGAAGCGTGTCCCTTATCAGCGGTGCCACTCTCCGCGTATGGTAGGTGCTGATGATCCCTGACCCCTTCACGCCCCTCTCCTTTAGGATTCAGATGGCGGCATGATGGTCCTAGATTTTCTTCTTGTCTTTATCCGAGACCCCCACTTCCTCCACGATTCTAGGACCTCTTTGATGAGGTGCCCAGAAAACTCTGGCAAGGGAGCAGCTGCGTTGTTCCTGACATAGAACCCATGCGAATGCCACCCCTTATTAGAGGATGACAGACACATCGGTGGGTACTTGATGACCCGGTTGTTGCAGAGCTAGATGCCAGCGCATCCCATCAGCACGTTCAGCTCTTGCCTCTTCTCTCACTTCTTCAGGAGGGTGACAGCGAAGAAATACCACCATAGGTCGAAGTGGGGACTAATCCAGAGGAACCCCTCACATAGGGCGATAAACACCGCAATGTGCTGGATCCCATTGAGAGTAAGGTGCTGTAGCACCACCTTACAGTAATGTAGGGACCCTGAAGGAACTTGTGGGAGGGGGTGGCAAATCCCCACTCGTGGAAGTGAGCGAAGGACACAATGTAGCCTTCAGGAGGCGATGACGCATCCTCATTGCTGGGCAGCCGCCACTCCTCAGTGGTAGTCTGTGGGCAAAGAAGGCCATGCTGAACGAGTCCCTCTAGGCACTGAAGGGTGACATCAGATCTGCACCATGGCTCCATTAAATGATTGAGGTGGATGGATGTGAACTTGACGGTGGCTGAGATGGGGATGTGGGAGGCTTGGGCGATTAGCGGCGGAGGTTGTAGATGCAAAGGCAAGGAGGCAATGTACAAAACCCTAAGGGCGAACCCTTTGGTTTTATAGGGGCGACGAATGCGAAGAAGGCAACCATCCGCCTGGATCTCTGCGCATGCCATGATTCGCCACTATGTCACCACACGAGATATGCGCCCCCAATCCCTATCCTTTCCCACCAAAGTTGCGTCGGACATTTTGCCTTCCTGGGTAGGTTAGGACTCTTTACCAGCAAAAGGATACAAGTCAAAAAACGTTCCTCCTGCACGACTAGGCCTAGGAGTTTTAGGGCTGGCCCATCAACGGTTTTGACGGCCGTCCCAAGGTACCATTCTGATAAGAGGATGGGCCCATGACTGGCAAGAACTCAAGCGCATAAGCTTCATGAGAGTCTTGGTCCACGATCGAGTCTTAGCTGGGCTGACTCTGACCGGATCCCCCAAACGGGATGTTAGGATCCCAATTGAATTATCCAGATAACAAACACCAAATCTCATAGCCATACCCTCAAAGGGTCTGAATTACCCCTAGGCGATTCTATCCGAATCACCTCGGGGCTCAGGGGATACACCCGACGGGTGCACTCGCGCGTGTAACACCCTAGGTGTTAGCCTTGCATAACTTGACTTGCATAACATGTGCATGAGCATCAAGCATTCATAACTAAGCATTTACAATTGAAACATTGGATTGAAACGTATGCAACATTTGCTTGTTATTGCATGTTTCCTTATACATATGCAAATGACCATGAGTGTATATATGTAATTAGTTGATATGGGTCACAAAAACATATTAGCAATACTTAGGTTAGCAAATGGAACATCGTTCATGAATGTCACCTTTCATGATCAAACACTTAAGTAAGATTACATGTGTTGACCTGGATAGCCTTATGTGTGACTAATACATGAAATGATGGTGTGACCTTGCATTTAGTTTAAACATGTTTAGAGTATCATTATGAACAATTTTGATATTCATGGTTAGGGGTAAATATATCATTAAGCCCTAGTTTGAAGTGTACCACTATTTAAATGTGACATGTTTGACCAAGTTTGAACTATGTGTTAGAGACCCTGCATTGAGGTGGTCACTAAAGCAAAGTTGTAGTGTTTGGCATGAGGAACAACTTTTATTTTTGGGTCATTGACTGATTTAGCTCCTAACATGCTTGAACTTGGATCACAAACATCATTAAATCACTATTTGCAACACTTAGCAAATTTTGCTAAGTCATTGTAACTGACAGTGTTGAGACAGCCACATTTGAGATGATTTTACCCCTTAACCGTTGAGAATTAGGTCTTGATCATTTAATATGAATTTGAGCTGGTACATTAGGCTTCAACTTTGATGTAGGAAATTTTCGCTGAAAGTCCACGGTCATGGAGTTTTTGTCGTTGCAAAATGTGTTGTCATGCTCGGCTTTGGTTCACTGAATCGACTGAATCGAACAGCTCGATGGCTGACCGGCTTCAGGCATCGCGCGCTGCGTGGTGGCCAGCGGACGCCGCGCGTCACCGGCGCCCTGCCGCGTGTGGCCAAAGCAGGCCTGTACGCGCCTTAACCTTCCCTGCACTCGCCCGCACTCAGCCGCGCACGCCATTCGCCTCGCCTCAGCTTCCTTCCTCGCCCGCAGCAGCAGCCGTCGCCGCACCGACAGCCGCCGTCGCCATTGCCGACGACAGCTCGTCCTCACCGCTCCTCCATCACCGCAGCAGATCCACCAACACACCAGTGACTCGCTGCCTCCACCCATGCTCGCTGATAGCACTCGGTAAGCCACAGCACCGCGCGCGGGCTCGCCGGAGCTCCACCGCCAAGTCCGTCACCGTGGCTGGAGGGCCACAGTCCACCTCTCGCTACGTTAGCTTATGCGCTAGGTTCCCCGTAGTTCAGTGATGCTCGTCCGAGCTTTAGGTTGAGCTGCCGAGGTCATCGCCGGCGTACCACCGCTGTCCCGCTCCTCCGAGCCGCCATGGCCGCCGCCGTCGTCACTAGCGCCGATGATAGGGCCAGCCAAGTGGTGCAATCAATGTGCTAGGTCGAGAGGGTCGTCCCGTGTAGACGTCACCGCCGGCGAACTCGCCGTCGATGAGCCGTGGCCACGCCATGTCGAGCAGCGCCGCCTGCTCTGCTTTCGGTCACTGACTGGTGGGGCCGACTGTCCAGTGGGTCCCCGTCGTCAGTGACAGCAGCACTAAAGATAGTTCATTTGATTCAGGATTTCATGCTGTTTTGCAATATTTATATCTCCAGTTGAGTAGCTTCAAAAATTGTGAAATAAATTTGGTAGTGTTCCTTAGGAAGTGTAGTATTTAATAAAAATATGATCTTGACACTTACAGTAGAAATTTTGGAAGATTTAAATTAAAAATTGAAATGTGTTTTTGAATGCATCCAAACTTGTTTATTTTATATCTAGAGTTCTTGTGCTCGAAAAATTATGAAATTTTTGTGGTAAGCTACTCTTGACATGTATGAGATCTGGTAAAAATGTGAGGATCAGTGCATGTATAGATTTGTAGTTATAGATTTTTCTTTTATAAATAGGTAATCTTTGTATGAATTTTTATAAATTTTTTATGAATCTAATATTCATGAAATTTGTTGGAGGTTATCCTAGTACCATAAGGATGATAAGAAAAATAGGAAATCTGTTGCTTGACACTTTTCACTAGGGTTTTCTATTTTTGCTATTGTAAGACTTTCTGTCTTGTCATTTTTATATAGAATGTTTTACTTGGTAAAATGGCATGAAATCTTTACAGTAGTCTTTTGGTAGCATTAGAAAGGCACTGTAAATTTTGGGGAATTTATGATGCATATTTAGTACATGTTTATTATTTAACCTAAGTACATAAATAAAATGATAAATGCTTTTAAATAAATAGTTTTGGCTTTACCATTAAGTGTTCTTGAATGTTTTTGGTATGCTTGAACTGTTGGTAGGCTTTGTGTTGTAAAAATTTGAATACTTATATGAAGTAGAAGTATTGTTGCTTTATAATTCGAATTGAGCAGGTTTTCGGACAGATTCCATAGTTTGATAAGTTGCATGGTAAAAATAATGTTTGCTGTAAAAATGGTTAATAACAAAGTTGTAGATAACTTCATCATATGTCTTATGTTAAAATTTCAGGACCATAGGTCAAACGGTTTAGGAGTTACAGCTGTTTAAAGTTCGTATTTTCGAATTGCTTGCTCTCTGGAATTTCTGGACAGCACTGGATTGATTGTCTATTTTGGTTAAGATAAAGTTTGAACTAGCCTTGGATGATTAAATAAGAGTTGTAGATAATTTTATAAGCTTTCCAGAAAGTCTAGGATCACAACATTTGGATAAGTAGAACTCCGGTTATGAGAAACATAAGTAGCTGTTGTTTTGGGTGTAGTAACCGAAAGGCTGAAGTAGTTAATTAAATAATCAAGAAGAGATATGCACCTACTCAGTAGAACATGATACACTTGTTATTATTTCAGCACCATGATGTTATGAATATTGCAAGAATGCATTCTTCATGTATCATCATACCACACTTGTTAACATATATGCATTCGCAATATCTTATGCCATATTCATGCATCTAGGATCGGATGAAGAAATAACGTTGCTGGAATTCAACGAAGTAGAGGAAGGGGACCAGCCGGAGAATCCTCCAGTCGCAGCTCCCGAAGGCGAGGAGTAGAATCCTAAAGAGCTCCCGGAGTGCCCTGACCACCGCCCCACTTCCTTTCTGTGAGGCAAGCCCCGAACAATTTCAAGTCTCCCAGCTTTTTACAAATGATTACTTAAGTACTTATGATTGATGCATTAGGTTATAAGAGTTGAATGGAACCACTTGATGCATATAAATTCCTTGTCCAGATATTACACCTTTAATCGATATAGGTTCAGGATCGAATATATGCTTAGCCATGCTTAGACCGGTAGAAGTCGGGTGATGTCCTGTCACCTGTGAGATATAGGTGGATACCGGAGCACGGTTGGCTATATTTGCTATCGTGGAACAGAACCATGGGGTAAAAGAAAATCGAGGCCAGGCGGAGTCTATGCGTAGGATGACTCATGTGATTCCGTCTGTGCCGATTAAGGACCATACCGTTGTTGGCGCTTCTAACAAGATTGAACGCATGCCTATCACTTAGCTGGCCAGATAACTCGTTCCGACCGCAAAGCCGAGTAGCTCAACTCAGGCGGGGCCCCATTCTGTTGTGCGCTCCTTGTGGGGGGCGATCAGACTGAGCCCAAGGGCAGGCTAGGCCTGAACATCCTGGCATTTGGTGTCCTAGATTGTGCGGCGCGGTACGGACCCGCGAAATGTGTACCTGAGTTGTACCAAAGGTGACCTAAGGCTGCCTTCACACGGTATGCCTGGGTTTGTGTTAGGAATAAATTCCCAGCTGGTTGAAAACGATTCGAATCACCGTCTCTCTCGGATAGTGAGAAACTTGGCTAGTCCCAACATCGTAGTAACTGTGTTATGGAACATGATGGTTCGAATGAATATGGAATTACAATACCTGCTATGGTTACTATTGTACCCTTTTAAATTGATATACCACATGTTTGGCACATGATAGTTGCTAATCTAGAGATGGATAGTTATAATTAACTTGAGAGAGGAATCATAATTGTATAACTGAGTTAATCGCTTTTATGCAAAACGTTGTCAATCTATCTCCACTTATACAGCCTTGCATAATCCTTGGAGTCGATTTATTTCTGGTTTATGACGGGTAAGTGTAGCTGAGTACCTTCTCGTACTCAGGGTTTTATTTTCCATTGTTGCAGATGGCACTGTGTATCATGGTTATTGCAAGAGTTGCTTCTATCCCACCGTGGATGAGGAGTAAGCCTTGGGTAAGCTTCTTTATTAATCCCTATCTTTGCTTTTGTGGACTGTGATCCTACTTGGCACTGTACTAAACTATGTTGGAAACTTACTTTCAAACTTAATTTGCTTCCGCTTTTATCTATCAAACTCGGTTTGTAATAACTTGGTTTCATACTCTGATGATGAAAATATATCTGTGAACTTTATGTAATATGTGACCTGTATGTTGAATCATGTATGATCTTGGTTGTTGTAAATCGTTTATCGAGACCCGTCGTGGTACTCGATGGACTACCGGGTTTATATGGGTTCAAGTATGATAGTGCGACCGCTTGCGGGCTGCCATTGTACTTATACTCTTATAAATTGGTCGGTTCTACGACAGCTGGCATCAGAGCAAGGTTCAACGTTAATTGTCACATGTGTATTTAAAACAAAAGTTTTTGTTTTCCAAAAACCCTTCTCTAGCAACTAATAGCTATATAAATAGGTATTTGAAATCTAAAGTGTGCCAATGATCACTTTCCTTATGCCCAAATTATGGACTATTGGGTGGCTATTTAAGTACTAACATGGGGTTTTTTACTTCGTCGTCCATACGGCGTGCTATTGTATGGATGCCATTCGCTTGAATGGTAATGTATGGATCAAATGCCTCTACACCAAGGTAAGATGATGAGTGGTATGACAGCAAGATGTGAGCGTGCGGTCGGGGAGAGTTAGCTTTGGTACGGCTATGTATGCATGCTTGCATGTGTATATGGTACGTATTTAATTGTGGGTTTAAATTATTATCGAGTAGCTTGATACGGAAGTATATGTATGGGTATACATATATGGAAGTATTTAAATTACATTATGCATATTTCATTATGAGTTTGGGCTGAAATGAAATTTTTATGCAGGTACACTAACAACGAAACGTGTAGCTCGACTAGTTACGCTATATATGAGAGAACGTGTGTATGCCACCGTGTCTACCGTTAGAAACAAATTTTTCCTAAGTTTGTGAGGACGTACGGAATGAGTATGCATCATGATAATTACCATTCATATAATTACATTGTTCCTCCCCTTATAAATTTCTTACTCGGTTATGTAGCTCTTATCCATTATGGCCTTGTCTCACAAAGTGTACATGTTGATGGTACAGATGGCAGCACCCGTCGGATGTGAGAATTTCCTGATGGTTTTCGGAACACCTACCCTCTTGTGGAGAGTTCTGCACTTTGTGGGGTACCATGAACTGCCCCTTTATCATTGGATTGAAGAGTACTTGGAAGGACAACCATGGTATGAGGTGCGGCTCACTATACTAGCCCGCACACAACCGCCCTTCTGGCAGGAGTGGAAGGCAGAATCGGAAGGGAAGACTCCTTGGGAGGCTGCCCAAGTTGTGGCCTTTGAGGTTCTGAGGCAAATCTGCCAACAACATGGGGATGCACTCACTGGTAGTGCGGCGAGTATGTTTCCTTGGGTGGATCCGTCCACCACAAATTGGGAACAGCATAGCCAAAATGCTTTGATCAAAGATCGGGATGAGCGGCAGATAGCTCTAGTCCCTCCATGAGTGCAATGTTTGCGGTGATGAAGATGTTTTGTGCACGCCAGGACACTAGGGATTTCTGGCAGGAATCATACACCACCTGCATGGACAAACTCATGAGAGCTGAAGCCGCGCAAAACAAGCTCAAGAAGTGTGTGCGCAAGCAAAAGAAAGCCGCAAGTAAAGCCCGATGGGAATCTGACCAAGCCTATGCAGCTTTGGGCACTCTTCATGCCCAAATGGAGCAAGTGGATCAGCAGAGGGCAGTAGCTCAAGAAGCTAGAGCCAATGATCAAGCAGTACTTGCAGGACTACGGGAGCAGTTGGAGACCGCCCGTGCGGAGGTGTCCATAGCTAGACGTCAGCGTGATGCAGCAGAAAACCATGTCGCTAACATAAGGATAGAGCGAGATAGGCACTGTGACATGAGCAACGCTCAGGATCGTGCTGAAAGGGGCCTACGTCAGCAACTTGCATAGGCTCAACTTCAAGTAATGAACCTTCAGCATGAAGTGCACTATCTGAACAACCAGCTGAACCCTATCCTTGATGGGGAAGAAGATGGTCCAAATATGGAAGAAGATGAGGATGAGGAAGAGGAGGAGGTGTTGCCTAAGGAAGGAGATGAGCCTATCTCTGACCTTGATAGTGATCATGATGAGGATTAGATTGCTTAGTGCTTAGTGGAAGTACTTAATGTATCATCGTTGGTTATGTAATGAACTTGTAGTTTGAGTTTGGTGTTGGTGATTTGAACTATCATGTAATATTGTTATTTGCATGACTATCGCACGTTCGGTTAAAACGCAAATTCTAGTTGATCTATCTGAGCTCATGATTTGGATATTAACGTGCTATGAGTCCGATGAGCGGTCAAATTGGTGGTGTCATGTTGCGAGAATGGATTATTATGCCTCTATTTTTATTGTATGAATTTGAGATTTGTCTCCAGTAATTTCAGTTTAGCATGACTATAATTCATCTGCAATCTTGTGGCATCAACCAATAATCGCTTATTGTTGCAACTTCGCAGATGACACGTACCCGTGCAGGAGCTAGTAGCAGCCATGATGGCAATGGTGATGACTTACCACCACCGCTGCCGCCGTCCTCTCAGGAGTTCTTTGCCCAGTTCTTGGGGAGCCAAAGGACAATGGAAGAAGCTCTGCGCCTCATTGCGTAGAACACCGCTCGTGGCCACCCACAGCAACAAGGGGCCGAGCCAAATCAGCACAGTACATTCAAGGAGTTTCTGGATACAAAGCCTCCTATCTTCAAGGTGGCTGAGGAACCACTATAGGCTGATGAGTGGCTCAACACCATTGAGCAGAAGTTTCATCTGCTAAGGGTAATCGAGCATATGAAAGCTGAGTATGCTTCTCATCAGCTGCAAGGACCAGCAGGGATCTGGTGGACACATTTCTTATCGTCTCTACCTACTAATGCGCGAGTGACATGGGAGTAGTTCAAGCTGGCTTTTAGGGGACATCACATTCCCCCAGGCCTAATGCGCATGAAAGCGGCTGAATTTATGAGGCTCACTCAAGGAACAAAGACCCTCACCGAATATATGCACGCATTCAACAACCTGTCCAGATATGCTCCCGGTTTTGTGGATACTGAGGAGAAGAAGATAGAGAGCTTCAAGCGGGGTCTAGGTACCAAACTGATGAAGACCATGGCCAATTCTAGGTGTGCCACATACAACGAGTTTATTAGTGATGCTTTGACCCAAGAAAACCACAATAACATGCATGCGGCTGCTAAGGGTCGTAAGAGGGCATTTGAGGCAGGTGCCTCCAGATCTTCACAGTCAAGAGCGCCTATCACAGCTAGGCCACAATTCCGTCCACCTGCACCCAAGTTTAGGCCTCCACCACCTAAAGCTCAGAATAGCAGGCCACAGAAACCATTCTGTAAGGCATTCACTATTGCCTTACCAAAAGGAACTGGCAGTCAGGGGAGCTCCACAGGACCTAGGAGTAATCAGCCATGTTTCAACTACAATCAAGTGGGTCATTAGGCCAAGGAATGCCCCCACCCCAAGAAGAATGGAAACCCAAATCCGAACAATCAGAGGCAGTCAAACACAAGGGCACATCCGGGATACGTGCATTATACTGCTGTTGAGGAAGTGCCCGCTGGAGAAGTTGTCACGGCTGGTATGTTCCTCATCAACAAGCATCCTGCTATTGTTTTATTTGATTCGGGAGCTTCTCATTCATTTATGAGTCAAGCATTTGCATCTAGACATGATCAAGAAATAATTGAAGTAAGCAAAGGGGGTTATAATATAAGTTTAGCAGGGGCAACTATTGCTACAAATAAGATAGTAAAAAATGTGCTCATCTCTATACAAGGGAGGGAGTATACAACGGATTTGATAATATTGCTCGGGTTATTGATAAGTGTAATCTTAGGCATGAATTGGATGAAGGATCATGGTGTTCTCATTGACACCAGCACCCATACTATTATGTTGAGAGAACCCACAAGAGGGAATGCTTTTCTAGTACCACTCTCCCGCAATTTTGAACTCCAACATTTAGCTTGTGCTATCCAAACCACCACCCTTTGTGATATCCCAGTGGTTTGTGAGTTTTTGGATGTATTTCCAGAGGAATTACCAGGTTTACCACCTGATAGGAGGTGGAATTTAAGATTGAGTTAGTGCCAGGTACGGCACCCATATCAAGAAGGCCCTGTAGAATGCCACCCAATGAGTTAGCAGAACTTAAGGTCCAATTACAAGATCTATTAGACAAGGGTCTTATCCAACCTAGCTCATCTCCGTGGGGATGTCCAGCCTTGTTTGTGAAAAAGAAGGATAAGTCACTGAGAATGTGTGTAGATTACAGACCACTCAATGCTGTGACCATCAAGAACAAATACCCGTTGCCCCGCATCGACATCTTGTTCGATCAGCTAGCGAAGGCAAAGGTATTCTCCAAAATTGACTTGAGATCAGGCTATCATCAGATAAAGATCAGACCGGAGGACATACCTATAACTGCTTTCTCTACTAGGTATGGCTTATATGAGTATTTGGTTATGTCTTTCGGACTAACAAATGTTCCAGCCTACTTTATGTACCTGATGAACTCGGTATTCATGCTCGAGCTCGACAAGTTCGTGGTCGTGTTTATCGATGATATATTGATTTATTCAGAAAATGAGTCAGATCATGAAGAGCATCTGAGGATTGTTTTATCCAGACTGAGGGAGCATAAGCTATATGCGAAATTTAGCAAGTGTGAATTTTGGTTGAGCAAAGTACCTTTCCTAGGTCACATCTTATCAAGAGATGGAATCTCTGTAGACCCATCAAAAGTACAAGAGGTCATGGATTGGAAAGCCCCAACTTTAGTTCATGAAGTTCAAAGTTTTCTAGGGTTAGCAGGATATTATCGTCATTTCATTCTAGATTTCTCAAAGATAGCTAAGCCCATGACCAGACTACTTCAGACAGATGAGAAGTACAAATGGACACCAAAATGTGAAGCAACTTTTCACACCCTTAGAACTCTATTAACTACAACACTTGTGCTAGCACAACCAGACATTGAAAAGCCTTTTGATGTATTTTGTGATGCATCGAGAATAGGTTTGGGGTGTGTGCTTATGCAAGAAGGAAGAGTTATTGCATATGCTTCTTGGCAATTGAGAAAACATGAAATCAACTACCCTACACATTGCAGCAGTTGTTCATGCATTAAAGATATAGAGACATTATTTGTTAGGCAATGTATGTCGTATATATACTGACCACAAGAGTCTCAAGTATATCTTTACCCAACCAGAGCTGAACATGAGACAACGAAGATGGTTAGAGCTAATTAAGGACTACAATTTAGAAGTGCACTATCATCCGAGAAAAGCTAATGTAGTAGCAGATGCACTCAGTCGAAAGTCTCATTGCAACACTATGGGAGCATATTGGAAGATGGATTCAACTTGTTACACCCTACTGTACTACACAATATCACGATCAGTTGTTCACTTGAGAGCAAAATCATAGAGTTGTAGGAGACAGATGTAGGAATAAGTCACATCAAGAGAAAAATGCAAGAGCAAGAGACCAAGCATTTCAGATTGGACGAAAGAGGTGTGTTATGGTTTGAGGACCGACTTGTGGTACCAAAAGACCGTGAGCTTAGGAACCAAATTTTAGATGAAGCTCACTCGTCCGAATTGTCTATCCATCTGGGTAGTAGTAAGATGTACCAAGATTTGAAAACCCATTTTTGGTGGACTAAGATGAAGAAAGAGATCACAGCCTATGTCGCTAGGTGCGATAACTGCAGTAGAGTAAAAGTTGTTCATACAAAATATGCCGAATTACTTCAGCCATTGCCTATTCCAGGTTGGAAATGGGAGGAAATCAGTATGGACTTTATCACAGGCCTTCCAATGACACCACAAGGTTATGATTCAATATGGGTTATTGTTGATCGTCTCACCAAGTCAGCACATTTTATACCAGTGAACACAAGGTATATAGTTGGGAAATACGCTGAGATATATGTTTCCCAGATCGTGAGACTACATGGAGTACCCAGGACTATAATCTCAGATCGAGGACCACAATTCATAGCTCGTTTCTGGGAGCACTTACACCAGGCTTTGGGAACTAAATTGATCCGAAGCTCGGCATACTATCCACAAACTTCAGGATAGACAGAGCGAGTAAACCAAATCTTAGAAGATTTGCTAAGAGCTTGTGTTATATCTTCCAAAGGTTCATGGGAGAAATGGTTACCTTTAACTGAGTTCTCCTATAACAACAGTTATCAAGCGAGTATCAAGATGGCTCCATTTGAAGCCTTGTATGGCCGAAAATGTAGAACTCCGTTGAATTGGATTGAGCCCGGTGAAAGGAGATACTTTGGTATGGACTTTGTCAATGAAGCTGAAGAGCAAGTACGTGTGATCCAACAGCATATGAAGGCAGCTCAATTGAGACAAAAGAGTTATGCTGATAGAAGAAGGAGACCACTGACTTTTGAAGTGGGTGACTATGTGTACTTGAAAGTATCACCCATGAAAGGGGTGAAGAGATTTGGAATGAAGAAGAAGCTTTCACCTAGATATGTAGGGCCATACAAGATTCTGGAACAAAAGGGAAATGTTGCTTATAAGTTACAACTTCCACCTGAGATGAGTGCAATATTTGATGTCTTCCATGTTTCTCAGTTGAAGAAATGTCTTTGAGTACCTGAAGAAGCTATTGCACCCACCAATGTGAAGCTTCAATCGGATTTGACCTATGAAGAAAAGCCAATTCGAGTATTAGAGGAGATGGAAAGAGTAACACGGAGTAAGATTATTAAGTTCTATAAGGTGGTGTGGAACAATCACAGTGAACAAGATGCTACGTGGGAAAGAGAAGATTATTTACGAGAAGTTTATCCTGCCTTTTTCCAAGAATGGTAGGTCTTGCAAATCTCGGGACGAGATTTTTATAAGGGGAAGGGGCTGTAACACCCTAGGTGTTAGCCTTGCATAACTTGACTTGCATAACATGAGCATGAACATCAAGCATTCATAACTAAGCATTTACAATTGAAACATTGGATTGAAACGTATGCAACATTTGCTTGTTATTGCATGTTTCCTTGTACATATGCAAATGACCATGAGTGTATACATGTAATTAGTTGATATGGGTCACAAAAACATATTAGCAATACTTAGGTTAGCAAATGGAACATCGTTCATGAATGTCACCTTTCATGATCAAACACTTAAGTAAGATTACATGTGTTGACTTGGATAGCCTTATGTGTGACTAATACATGAAATGATGGTGTGACCTTGCATTTAGTTTAAACATGTTTAGAGTATCATTATGAACAATTTTGATATTCATGGTTAGGGGTAAATAGATCATTAAGCCCTAGTTTGAAGTGTACCACCATTTAAATGTGACATGTTTGACCAAGTTTGAACTATGTGTTAGAGACCCTGCATGGAGGTGGTCACTAAAGCAAAGTTGTAGTGTTTGGCATGAGGAACAACTTTTATTTTTGGGTCATTGACTGATTTAGCTCCTAACATGCTTGAACTTGGATCACAAACATCATTAAATCACTATTTGCAACACTTAGCAAATTTTGCTAAGTCATTGTAACTGACAGTGTTGAGACAACCACATTTGAGATGATTTTACTCCTTAACCGTTGAGAATTAGGTCTTGATCATTTAATATGAATTTGAGCTGGTACATTAGGCTTTAACTTTGATGTAGGAAATTTTCGCTGAAAGTCCACGGTCATGGAGTTTTCGTCGTTGCAAAATGCGTTGTCAGGCTCGGCTTTGGTTCACTGAATCGACTGAATCGAACAGCTCGATGGCCGACCGGCTTTAGGCATCGCGCGCCGCGTGGTGGCCAGCGGACGCTGCGCGTCGCCGGCACCCTACCGCGTGTGGCCAAGGCAGGCCAGCGCGCGCCTTAACCTTCCCCGCACTCGCCCGCACTCAGCCGCGCAAGCCATTCGCCTCGCCTCGGCTTCCTTCCTCGCCCGCAGCAGCAGCCATCCCCGCACCGAGAGCCGCCGTCGCCATTGCCGACGACAGCTCGTCCTCACCACTCCTCCGTTACCGCAGCAGCTCCACCAACACACCAGTGACTCGCTGCCTCCACCCATGCTCGCTGATAGCACTCGGTAAGCCACAGCACCGCGCGCGGGCTCGCCGGAGCTCTGCCGCCGGGTCCATCACCGCGGCTGGAGGGCCACAGTCCACCTCTCGCTATGTTAGCTTATGCGCTAGGTTCCCCATAGTTTAGTGATGCTCATCCGAGCTTTAGGTTGAGCCGCCGAGGTCATCACCGGCGTACCACCGCCGTCCCGCTCTTTCGAGCCGCCATGGCCGCCGCCGTCGTCGCTAGCGCCGACGATAGGGCCAGCCAAGTGGTGCAATCAATGCGCTAGGTCGAGAGGGTCGTCCCGTGTAGACGTCACCGTCGGCGAACTCGCCGTCGTTGAGCCGTGGCCGCGCCATGTCAAGTAGCACCGCCTGCTCTGCTTTCGGTCACTGACTGGTGGGGCCGACTGGCCAGTGGGTCCCCGTCGTCAGTGACAGTAGTACTAAAGATAGTTCATTTGATTCAGGATTACATGCTCTTTTGCAATATTTATATCTCCAGTTTAGTAGCTTCAAAAATTGTGAAATAAATTTGGTAGTGTTCCTTAGGAAGTGTAGTATTTAATAAAAATATGATCTTGACGCTTACAGTAGAAATTTTGGAAGATTTAAATTGAAAATTGAAATGTGTTTTTGAATGCATGTAAACTTGTTTATTTTATATCTAGAGTTCCTGTGCTCCAAAAATTATAAAATTTTTGTGGTAATCTATTCTTGACATGTATGAGCTCTGGTAAAAATTTGAGGATCAGTGCATGTATAGATTTGTAGTTATAGATTTTTCTTTTATAAATAGGTAATCCTTGTATGAATTTTTATAAATTATTTATGAATCCAATATTCATGAAATTTGTTGGAGGTTATTCTAGTACCATAAGGATGATAAGAAAAATAGGAAATCTATTGCTTGACACTTTTCACTAGGGTTTTCTATTTTTGCTATTGTAAGCCTTTCTGTCTTGTCATTTTTATATAGAATGTTTTACTTGGTAAAATGGCATGAAACCTTTACAGTAGTCTTCTGGTAGCATTAGAAAGGCACTGTAAAGTTTGGGGAATTTATGATGCATATTTAGTATATGTTTATTATTTAAATAAAATGATAAATGCTTTTAAATAAATAGTTTTGGCTTTACCATTAAGTGTTCTTGAATGTTTTTGGTATGCTTGAACTGTTGGTAGGCTTTGTGTTGTAAAAATTTGAATACTTATATGAAGTAGAAGTATTGTTGCTTTATAATTCGAATTGAGCAGGTTTTCGGACAGATTACGTAGTTTGATAAGTTGCATGGTAAAAATGATGTTTGCTGTAAAAATGGTTAATAACAAAGTTGTAGATAACTTCATCATATGTCTTATGTTAAAATTTCAGGACCATAGGTCAAACGGTTTAGGAGTTACAGCTGTTTAAAGTTCGTATTTCTGAATTGCTTGCTCTCTGGAATTTCTGGACAGCACTGGATTGATTGTCTGTTTTGGTTAGGATAAAGTTTGAACTAGCTTTGGATGATTAAATTAGAGTTGTAGATAATTTTATAAGCTTTCCATAAAGTCCTAGATCACAGAATTTGGATAAGTAGAACTGCGGTTATGATAAAAATAATTAGCTGCTGTTTTGGGTGTAGTAACCGAAAGGCTGAAGTAGTTCATTAAATAATCAAGAAGAGATATGCACCTACTCAGTAGAACATGATACACTTGTTATTATTTCAGCACCATGATGTTAAGAATATTGCAAGAATGCATTCTTCATGTATCATCATACCACACTTGTTAACATATATGCATTCGTAATATCTTATGCCATATTCATGCATCTAGGATCGGATAAAGAAATAACGTTGCTGGAATTCGACGAAGTAGAGGAAGGGGACCAGCCGGAGAATCCTCCGGTCGCAGCTCCCGAAGGCATGGAGCAGAATCCTGAAGAGCTTCCGGAGTGCCCTGACCACCGCCCCACTTCCTTTCTATGAGGCAAGCCCCAGAGCATTTTAAGTCTCCCAGCTTTTTACAAATGATTAATTAAGTACTTATGATTGATGCATTAGGTTATAAGAGTTGAATGGAACCACTTGATGCATATAAATTCCTTGTCAAGATATTACACCTTTAACCGGTATAGGTCCAGGATCGAATATATGCTTAGCCATGCTTAGACCGGTAGAAGTCGGGTGATGTCCTGTCACCTGCGAGATATAGGTGGATACCGGAGCACGGTTGGCTATATTTGCTATCGTAGAACAGAACCATAGGGTAAAAGAAAATCGAGGCCGGGCGGAGTCTATGCGTAGGATGACTCATGTGATTCCGTCTGTGCCGATTAAGGACCGTACCATTGTTAGCGCTTCTGACAAGATTGAACTCATGCCTATCACTTAGCTGGCCGGATAACTCGTTCCGACCGCGAAGCCGAGTAGCTCAACTCAGACCGGGCCCCGTTCTGTTGTGCGCTCCTTATGGGGGGCGATCAGACTGAGCCCAAGGGTAGGCTAGGCCTGAACGTCCTGGCATTTGGTGTCCTAGATTGTACGGCGCGGTACGGACCCGCGAAATATGTACCTAAGTTGTACCAAAGGTGACCTAAGGCTGCCTTCGCACGGTATGCCTGGGTTTGTGTTAGGAATAAATTCCCAGCTGGTTGAAAATGATTCGAATCACTGTCTCTCCTGGATAGTGAGAAACTTGGCTAGTCCCAACATCATAGTAACTGTGTTGTGGAACATGATGGTTCGAATGAATATGGAATTACAATACCTGCTATGGTTACTATTGTATGCTTTTAAATTTATATACCACTTGTTTGGCATAGGATAGTTGCTAATCTAGTGATGGATAGTTATAATTAACTTGAGAGAGGAATCATAATTGTATAACTGAGTTAATCGCTTTTATGCAAAATGTTGTCAAGCTATCTCCACTTATACAACCTTGCATAATCCTTGGAGTCGATTTATTTCTGGTTTATGATGGGTAAGTCTAGCTGAGTACCTTCTCGTACTTAGGGTTTTATTTCCCATTGTTGCAGATGGCACTGTGTATCATGGTTATTGCAAGAGTTGCTTCTATCCCGCCGTGGATGAGGAGTAAGCCTTGGGCAGACTTCTTTATTAATCCCTATCTTTGCTTTTGTGGACTGTGATCCTACTTGGCACTATACTAAACTATGTTGGAAACTTACTTTCAAACTTAATTTGCTTATGCTTTTATCTATCAAACTCGGTTCGTAATAACTTGGTTTCATACTCTGATGATGAAAATGTATCTGTGAACTTTATGTAATATGTGACCTGTATGTTGAATCATGTACGATCTTGGTTGTTGTAAATCATTTATCGAGACCCGTCGTGGTACTCGATGGACTACCAGGTTTATATGGGTTCAAGTATGACAGTGTGACCGCTTGCGGGCTACCATTGTACTTGTACTCTTATAAATTGGTCGGTTCTGCGACAGCGCGCACCCTCTGGCGAATCGAAATAGCCCCCAGCCGATTCTATCCAAATCACCTAGGGGCTCAGGGGCTACACCCGATGGGTGTGCTCGTGCGCACCCTCTGGTGAATCAAAATACCCCTCGGGCAATTCTATCCGAATCACCTGAGGGCTCGGGGGCTACACCCAACGGGTGCGCTCGCACGCACCCTCTGACGAATCGAAATACCCCAGGGCGATTCTATCCGAAGCACCCGGGGCCTCGGGGGATACACCCGTCGGGTGCGCTCGCGCGCACCATCTAGCAAGTCAAATCACCCCCGACCGATTCTATCCGAATCACCCGGGGTCTACTGTCGGGGACCAAATACTTGGGTACCCAAAGAGGAGGAGCTACACTTCTTGCCCAAATGACCAAAGGTTGGCTCCGCCTTGCCCAACCGTAGAGGGCTAGCTCTGCCTCATTCGACCCCCGAGGGCTAGACTCTGCCTCGCCCAATGTTCGAGGGTAGACTCTGCCTCGCTCGATGACTGAGGGCTGGCTCCACCTCGCCCGATGTTTGGGGGTAGGCTCTGCCTCGCCTGATGTCCAAGGGCTGGCTCCACCTCACCTGATGTCTAGGGGCTGGTCTCTACCTCGCTCGATGTCTAGGGGCAGACTCCGCCTCATCGATGTCTCAGGGTAGACTCTGCCTCACCCAACGTCTGTGCACTGCTTCTTCATAACTATGCATGCAGATAAGGTGGGCACTTAAGTCAACCGCAATACCAAGGACCATACCCTACATGCCTGTAGGAAAGTACCATCAGGATATGACCAGACAGGTGCTTTAAGCGCTTCTAGGCATGTCAGAGCCCAAACAATGTGCGGGCACCGACATTTATCCTACAGTGTTATGGGCGCCGACATTTGCCCTTGGACATGAATCTTGATGGAAACATACGACAACCACTATAGTCTAGATGGAAACTCATGTCATCTACAGCAACGAACGTGGGGCCTCTATGCCGTCTGCTCCTCGTAGGGTTGTGGCTCGGAACCCTAGTGCGTCGCGCCGCCCGTCGGGGCGGGATGGGATGTGACCACTTGCTAAACGAAGCCAGGGTAGGGCCCTATCAGGATCAGCAAATGTGCTACCCCTAGCACCATCTGCCATGTTAGCGGGACTCACTCGGAGGAAAAAAGAGACCCAGCATCTTTGAAGGACCTTCTTAGCCTCTGGCTCTTCTTCTTTCTCCCATTTTGTAATCTCTTCTTCCCCTTGATCTATAAAAGGGAGGACGGGGCACCCCACTAAGGGGACCGATCGATTCAACACACCACGCACCACATAACACATAGCTGAGCAGCAACCAAGCTCTCAGCGCCCTGTCGACCTTTCCATCAGAGACTTGGGACCTGTCCCTCTCTCGACCATTTATACCCCCTACTACGAACCTTTTAGTGCTAATAACATGAGCAGCAGCGGTAAACTAGACATAGGGATATTTTGCCTGAACCAGTATAAACCTTGTGTCTTTTAGCATACCATCTGGGCCCAACACGCAACAAATACAAATTTACTAGTTGGTGTTTACTCAAATCTCCGATAGTACGGCAAAACGACAAATATTTACTAGTTGGTCACTTTTTGCACCGACAGTTGGCGCCGTCTGTGGGGAGAACATCGTACATTCACACTTTTGGTCATCGGATGGCCCACCTTTCCGCCATCTTTGACATGGCGGGCTCAAGCGATACGACTCGCTTCGGCTCACTGGAGTTTTCCATGTTTCCACCTATTGGGATGTGGGTTCCTCTCGTCTTCGAGCCGTCCCAGACTTTCCTCTCCAAAACCCTAGACATCATAGCCGACCAACTCGACGTGCTTCACCTCCATGAGGAGGCACTTGTCCCGACACCCATCAGAGGTGGAGCACCCTCTATCGGCTCTGGGACACCCGACGACTTCAATGACGAGGCGTCTGCATCTACACTTTGCTTCGAGCCTACGCTAGGCTCAAACTTCGCTGTGAGTAACGTACATACTGTTATTTACTCGCTATTTACTATCTTTCGCTGACTCTTCGAAGGGACCCCGTTGTCCCCACCGCGACCGCCATGCGGTCGTTTCCCCTATAGCCTCATGTCCCCCATGGATGCGTACACATGGGGGCCCCGAAAGATGTTGACGCCACCCCCTCTCACGTCCGAATTCATGGGAATGGCAGGCTATGCTCCTGCCTTTTTGCATGACCTCATAAATGATGAGGTTGAGAGTGATGGCTCTAGCATCAGCGATGTCATGACACCTAGCCACCCTCTATCCTGAGAGTGCCCTATCATGGATGCTCTAGGACAGCCACCGGTGGTAGCGGAGTCACTGCAGACCCATACCCCTTTGTTTGGACCCTCATGTGGAGGCCCTCGCATGTGCACAGTAGCACAATGAGGAGCTACGACAAAGGCGACAGAGAGAGCCGCCACCTATGCCAGCATGCTTGGCACAGCACGTTGCGCCCCACGCGCGTAACCCAGTGAGCGGTGCTCGGGGTCACTCCCACTAGGTCCAGCACAACATCATGGATGGGGGGAACGATCCCCCATAGTTCGCTCGGGCTGGCCAGAACATCGCCACTGCGGCGATGCTTCTGTGCGGCCTTCTAGAGCCTGTCGACCCCTAGGAGCAGGTGGTCCACTGGAACCTCCAGGCGCTAGTGGAAACCACCACTGTTCAATAGGCGGAGAGCTCTGTGTCATGCCATCGACTCGTCACCTCTTTCCCTACTAGGGGAACAGGAACGCACCGGTCAAACCGCTCCATCCGCTCACCACTACGGCCACCGAGCGTGGAATAGGAGGGCGTAGCTACGCCATGGCCAGACCCAAGGCTAGCTCCACACCGGCCGCCTATGTGTGAACACCTTAGGCCAAACCGAGATGCTTGCAGCATCATCAACAACCAGCGTCAAGCCTGATGGGACGATGACGTCTATCATGCGGCGATAATAGCATGCGGCATGGTCCCCAGCTGGACCATCTAGGGGAGCGGGGAAACGCGCCCCAGGCATGGTTGTCAACCCGATGATCGGAGTCCCAACTCAGATGGCCCAGGACCATGGGCCTTTAGCCGATGCATCCAGATAGCGCCGTTCCCACAATGCTTCCGATCGCCTACCAACATCACCAAATATACCGAGGAGACAAACCCCAGAATATGGCTCGAAGACTTTTGGCTCGCCTACCAAGCCAGAGGAGTGGATGATGACCACTTCATCATTCAGTACCTCCCCATCTGCGTGGGGGAGCATGTTCGAGCATGGCTCGAATTCCTCCCACATGATAGCATCCGTGACTAGGCGGACCTCAAGAGGATCTTCATCGGGAACTTCTAGGGGACGTATGTCCATCCTAGGAATTCTTGGGACCTCAAGAGCCACCAACAAGAGTCCAATGAGTCCCTGTGGGATTACATCTGTAGGTTCTCAAAGTGATGCAACTCCCTTCCTGATGTCATTGATGCGGACATCATCAGCGTGTTCCTCTTCGAGACAACCTGCGAGTCCCTGATCCACAAGCTTGGCTGCCTGAAGCCCCGTACCACCCGTGACCTGCTCGACATCACCACGAACCATGCCTCCGATGAGGAGGACGTCGGGGCGGTCTTAAGCAGAGGCTGAGACAAGGGCAATACCAAGCATGAGGACCAAGATGAGGGCCCCTCCATGCAAAGGGTCAAGAAGAACAAAAAGGATTGGCGCTAATCGGCCAACTCCGCGTTGGTCGCCGCGGCTGATCGCACGGGCAAGTAGCCCTAGTAGGGCCTGCCTAATCACTTCGACAAGCTCATGGAGAGCCCATGCACCAACCATGCATACCCTATCAAACACCTCTACAAGGACTACGAACTCCTCAAGCACTTTCTACGACAAGCTAGTGGGCCAAAAGAGGGAAAGGGCAAGGAGGCAGCAACCAAGAAAGGAGGCACGGCGGGCAAGGATGGGGATGGCTTTCTTGATCCCAAGGAATGCCTCATGATCTTCAAGGGATCTGATGCCATCTACTCTAAGCGCCAGCATAAAGTGCGCTACAGAGAAGCATGCATCGCCGAAACATCTGTTCCAACCTTTCTTAGCTGGTCAGAATCTCTGATCACTTTTGATCAGAGGGACCATCCTTCCCACATCGCCAGACTGGGTCACTACCTGCTCATCATCGACCCCATTGTCCGCAAGAAGCGCCTTCACTAAGGTGCGGATGGACAGAGGCAGCAGCCTCAACATCCTCTACGTCAACACCCTCGACGCCATGCGCATCCCCCGGTCGGAGCTCCGCCCAGTGAGCTCTCCCTTCCACTGTGTGATCCTGGGAATGCAGGCATACCCGCTCAGGTAGATCGACCTACCCATCATGTATGGCGACCAAGCCAACTTCCGCTCGAAGGTCCTTACCTTCGAGGTAGTGGACTTCCCAGGGTCCTACCACGCCATCTTGGGGCGGCCATGCTATGCCAAGTTCATGGCGATCCCTAACTACACCTACCTGAAGTTGAAGATGCCAGGACTGAACGACATCATCACTATGGGTGGCACCTTTTCGCATGCCAACACGTGCAACCATGAGCATTTTGAGCTCGCCACTGCCATCATCAACTCAGCCGAGCTCCCTCAGCTCGAAGAATCGTCGACCCCAGTAGTCCCAAACTGTAACAAGCCAACCTCCTCGACTGCCTTCTGCCCACTCGAGGAAACTAAGGCGTTGGGAATTGACCCCACCAACCCAACCAAGATGGTGCGGATTGAGACCCAGCTCCTAGCCAAATCAGAATACGAGCTTGCCGACTTTTTATGCACCAATAGTAATGTCTTCGCATGGAAACTGTCTGACATGTCGAGCATACCACGCAAGGTCGCTGAGCACGCATTACGCCTCATCCTGGGCTCGAAGCCCGCCAAGCAACGCATGTGTTACTTTGACAACAAGAGGCATAGGGCCATAGGCGAGGAGGTCACCAAACTCCTGGTAGCCAGATTCATCAAGGAGGTATACCACTCTAACTGGCTTGCCAATCCTGTTCTTGTAAAAAATAAGATCGGGAAATTGAGAATGTGCGTTGATTATACTGGCCTCAACAAGGCATGTCCGAAGGATCACTTTCCTCTACCACGCATAGAGCAGATAGTCGACTCCACCTTAGGATACGAAATACTCTCCTTTCTAGATGCCTACTCAGGCTATCACCAGATCACGATGAAAGAGTCCGACCAGCTCGCAACCTCATTCATCACTCCATGTGGTTCCTACTGCTATGTAACCATGCCCTTTGGTCTAAAGAACGCTGGTGCCACCTATCAACGGTGCATGCAGCAATGCTTCGCCGATCAAATCGACCTGCTCGATCCGCCTGACCAAGTCAAATGGCCAAAACCAACAATCGTTGTCTATGTTGATGACATAGTGGTCAAAATGGCTCAAGCTTGCGACCTAATCGCAAACTTGGCTACGACATTCATGAACCTCTGAAGGTTCAACATCAAACTAAATCCTAAAAGTGTGTTTTTGGGGTTCCAAAGGGGAAGCTGCTTGGATACATTGTGTCCGAACATAGTATCGAGGCCAACCCGGCCATCTCTAACATGGGCCCTATATGCAATGTCAAGGGCGTACAAAGGCTCACCGACTTCTTGGCCACCCTGAGCCAGTTCATATCCCAGCTAGGTGAGTGAGGGATGCCTCTCTACAAGCTTCTAAAAAAGATGGACGCTTTCGTCTGGACTGAGGAAGCACAACACGCTTTGGAGAGCCTCAAAGCGTCACTGAGAGGTACTCCAATCCTCGTCGCTCCCGAACAGGGAGAACCCCTCCTCCTCTATGTCGCGGCAAGCAACCACAGAGTGAGCACCACCCAAGTCGTCGAAAGGGAGGAGCTAGGACACCACCTTAAGGTTCAATGACCCATGTACTTCATCGGAGAGGTACTCCACACGCCGAGCATAGGAAACAAGGCGCAACCGAACACGGACGGCCCTCCTCCTTCCCAAGCTAGACTTGGAAGGGCCCAATGATGGGATCTCCATCGAGGAGAGATGAACGGGCTTCCTAAGTTGATCGGATGTCTTAGGTGACTGTCGAGAAATAGGTAACGAGCAGTGGGACGCCGCATGTGGGCCATGCCTACTCCGTCACAAAAGACAAACACGGATCCCATTCGGACATATCCGATAAAAACTCCTCAAAGCTTGTCACTCGAGTCATCAAGGTAAAGCTACCAATCCCTCTTACTTTATTTTTCTGATACATGAAAATTCATTCATCCATACTCATACACGCATTCACACATTCATTCATACAGTCATTCATTTCATCCCATACATCTGGAGCATCGCATATGCAATTAAATGCATCACAATGCTCCGTGTTGTGTCACGAAGCGGTAGTTGCCTCATTCGACATGAGCAACGACCGACCAGGGTTCGAAGGTTGGTTCGTGAAGGGCTCGAGGCCACCTCGCATCAAATAGAGCCAGGGGAGAAAACACAGATCAGCCCCAGCGGCCCTCACCTAATCTGCTCAGAAGCAGACAGGGTCATCTAAACCTTCTCGTTCGATCCTAACCTCGAGACATGCCCACAGAATCTCTATCGAGGAAAGGCTAGTGGGCCACCTAAGTTGATCTCCGGAATGACCCGGGCATCTGCCAGGACATGGGTTAAGGAGCAGTGGAATGCCACATGAGGGCTATGCCGACCCCGTCATGAACGACGGACCCGGATTCCACTCGTAATGTGAATGGCTTGAATGAAGACAAAATACCATGTGTTAGTGGATGCTGATGTGGACACTTTGCATGGCGAGATAGTTAAATGTGCTAGTGGAATGTTCTAGTGGATGCTGATGTGGACATTTTGCATGGCAAGATAAATTGCTAGTTAGGTTTATCTTTATGATATAGATAACTATTGAACGATGTACCCCACAAATTACCTTCATGATGAAGAGTCCAACATGATTAAAACTAGGTAATTAGGATGCTATCTCTTCTGCAAATACCATCTTATCGCCTGCATGAGTACATACATACTTCCTCTAATGAAAATATAAGTTCACCAGGTGTAACACCCGGTTTTAAAGACAAAACCAGATACACACTATATGTGAGCCTAGGAAGTCAAATCTCACATATAGCCACAAATAAGGGTAATATCAAGAGACAATACTTATTACATAACGTATTAGTAAAAGGAAAATTACCTCAGAGTATAGACAGCGGGAAGTCGACTCCGATCTTTAGGCGAAGACTCCAAATCCACAGGGACGACTGACTGGTTGACCACAAGCCTAACTTCTCTAAACCAGCAATCTGGTACCCATCTGGGATTTTTATCTAATGTATAGAAAAATAAAGCAAGCATAAGTACATGTCGTACTTAGCAATTATATCATGGGGTTCATGAGGCTCAAAAGGTTGACACTGGTTTAACTGCGATTAGCTTTAATAGGTCATCTTTTTAAGCAATTGAGAGGCAAAGGATTTATCATTCCCTTAAACACATGATCAGGTAAACATGAATAATATATAGCATAAACAGTTGATCATTAGTACCATTATCCAATAGTGATCATCTCTATTCCATAAGGGTCCAAGGCCGCTCATGTCTGTGAGCACGGCTGATATATAAGTTTTATACTGTGCAGAGTTTGTACACTTTCACTGTGAGTCGTGATTTACCCTTTCACCCGAGGCGACCAACCTCTTGACCCACTACCAAGGAAGGTCGGCAGGGTTCACTATGAAGCCTTTCAAAGGTTCGTTTAACAAGTTAGGGCCGCTAAGGTTTGCTCATCAATAAGCATGAACCCCCCTCCAAGGAGTGACTAACAAAATGCACCCTATTGGCAGACCAAGTTCATACCCATCGAGGCCCCTCTTGCGCTATAAAGGTAACCACTAACAAGCTAGAAAAGGTCCTCATACTGAGCTAAAGCTAGAGCCATATAGCTCTCACAGTTGTACTATAAGTCCCGGATGATCACTTACAGATAAGTCCTTAGCGAGAGGAATCTGAAGCATTTAGAAAGTAGCTAAACACTCCAGCCCCCTGTTTCTATGTTGCTAAAAAGTCATGTTTTAATGTTTATTGCATATACCATTAGTCAAGTTACAAGATTATGGTTTAGTTAAGCACTAGCAAAAACTACCAAATGCAATATCCCAAAGGTTTCAAGGTACAAGATATCAAATATCTAGGATATCCTTATTGGCAACCAAGGTAGACACATGCAATATGAATTAAGTGATTAAATGTGAATAGGTAACAAGGATGGTCCCATGCTATACTTGCCTTACACATCAATCCTTCGGTAAGCTTTACTCTTCACGTCCTTCTTCTTCTTCTTCTTGGATCACCACGTGTATCTCACCGACTGGACGTATTCGTAGAACACCACACAAACATCCATACACATACATGCATAGCATACAATTGCATCTATATCAAAATAGTACACCAATCATAGAAAAATAAGTAAAAGAGATTGAAATACGATTCTACGCATTGCTACGAACACACAGTCGCGGGAAGCACTCTAATCGGAGCTACGGTTAAAAAGTTACAACTACCGAGAGATTTGCTTTATACGTGGGAAAGAAAACTATGGGCTTCATTTATGTTAACTATATGAGTTCATATATAAAAGATATTTTATAAATAATATAGATTAAATTAAGTCAATTTTAGATTTAAATTATAAAACAAAAGTAAAACAAATCATATTTTGTGTATAAAACCCAGTTGCATAATCTTTAATCAAGATATGATTTAAACTATGATTTTTATGAAATAATAATGTAGTAAACATCATTACTAATACGTAGATCTCAATGTTATGAAATAAACACAACTTGAATGGACTATTTCGGAGTTAAAATGGACTATTTCGGTGGACGTGGTGCGCTGGCGCCGTGGACCACGTCCACGAGTCCGTGGTGGACCGATTACACACCGAAGGGGAGTACTCTAATCGTGATCGTCCGTGTGAGATATCTGACGGTGAGAGGCGCACGGGAGAAACTCCAGTGGCAGCACGGCATCATCGGCGAGCCCGCCATGGCCGGCGACGAGCCGCGCGCTATGGCGAACATCGGGGGGGGCGATTCCGGCCATCTCGTGACAAAGTGAGCGCACCTAATCGATCTACAAGCTCTCACGAACATGCTGGACTACAAACCGAGGTGGGGGACGTGTCGAGGTGCCGTCCCACGGCGGCGCCATGGCCGGCGATGGCTGCTGTCCTACGCTACGGCGTTGCAGTGCACAAAACAACGAATGGAGGGCACAGGAAGATGGAGAAGCTCACCGTGAGTCTATCAACGAAGGTCACGACGTCCGGGAGGGCTCTAAGGAGGCGGGTCATCGACGGCAGCAAACTGGAGAGAGAGTACGCTTGGGTGAGGGGAAATCCGATCGAATCGAGCCCAAAACGCAAAATCGACGATACCTACGGCACCGGTGGGTCACGGCGGAGCTCCAAGGCGCGTCGGCGATGTGGATTCGGCACCAGAGCGGCGGAGCTATAACGATGGTGGCGAGCTTTGAGCGGTAAATGGAGAAGGGGCAGAGAGGAGGGCTCGGCTTGGTCTTTATAGGCGGGTAGGCGCTGCAGCATAGAAGAAAGGGGAGCAGGGCTGAATGGGCGATTTCCTTGCATGAGCGCCGGCGGCAGTGACTTGCCGTTCGGGGCTGCGCCATCGGCGAGCAGAGGAAAGGAAAGAAGCAGCCGGAGAAGAAAGGAAAGGGAGCGTGGGGCGCTGACGAGCGGGACCCATGGTGTAGTGAGGGAGAAGGGACGGAGCGTGTGCGGGCGGCTGACGCGTGGGCCAGCGGCGCTGAGCTGGCTGCGCGGGCGTGTGCGGCCATAAGCGCTGCGGTGAGGCCAAAGCAGAGTGGGCCGCTAGCTGGGCCGCGGTGCTGAAGCAGAGGCAGGCGCGGAGCGAGCCGCGCGGAGCAGGCCGATGTAGGATGGGCCGCGCGTAGGAAACGAGAAAGAGGGGAGGAGCGTGGTTAGGCCGCCGAGCAGCGGGCCGAGGTCGGGAAGAGGAGGGAAGAAGTGGGCTGGTTCCAGGGGTGGGCTAAAAAGGAAGAAAGCAAAGTTTTCAAATTCAAATCCTTTTCTATTTCCAAATTCTTTTTCTTTTCTTAATTCAAAACAATTTCAAATACGATCCGAATCAAGTATAAATATGATTCAAAATACACTTTTTAGTTCAAACGTAAATGAACCAATTTTGGGTAAGTTTTCCGAGAATAACTTTTTAAATTCTTTCATTTTCTAATTTTCTTTTCTTTCTTTTCTTTTATTTCAAAGCCATTTTTAATTTCATTACCAAAGCAATTTTAACCAATTTGAATTTTTCATTCAAATCCACTCAATTAAATCAAATGCTATGGCATATATGCTCAAACATGTTGCTACCTTATGATGAATTTTAAATTAATGAAACTTTTTATTTTCCTATATTTCATGTGCACAAAAATTCATAAATAAATCATTTTAGCTCTATTTCAAAAGAGTCAAATTTTAGGGTGTTACACCAGGTTCATCCCAATTAATCAAACTATTTTAACTCCAATCATTCATATCTAAAATATTATATATTTTTTTGTGGGTGCAGCCACACCCACTAAGGGGGTGTTTGGTTCAGCTAGGAGCTCGTAAATCTAGTCCTATTTAGTCACTTTTTATCCAAACACTATGTGTCGGGTTCATAAACCCAGGGTCCCTCGGGGACCGACTTCTGCGCCAAGGCTCGGCCCAAGAATCTAAAAACAACAGAGCAAAGGAATGGTCCAGCAACCGACTGGAAGGCCAGGCCCAAGAAGAGCAACGCCCGCTCATCAGCTACTTCGGCCCACCTCTCTGACTGGAGCACTCAATTAGGGCTTCAGCCGCCTCCAGACGGCCTCTTCGATCGGAAGGCCTGCCTCGATCCCTACTTCCGACTCTGACCAGGGCTCGTAGGAACCTTGCTCACCGCTCTTCTCCGACCGGCGCACTTAGAGCCGACTGGAGCCATCCGACCGGGGACACCCGCTCGGAAGGAACCAGAAGGCATGCGGAGAAAGGCAAGGCAAGGCTCACAAGTCAAAACCACTATACCAGGGACCATACCCTGCACAGAACGACACTCTGTGGCCACCCTGACACAAACAGTATTATCGGCGTCGATGTCTCCCACTACGGTATTATAGGGGCCGCTAAAACTCCCATACGGTAAAAACCCCCTGCGTGTCCCTAGACATCGATAGCGGTATGGGCACCAGGATTTACCATACCGGATGAACATAGCGAGGCTCCTCACATACCTCTAGGTATCAAATAGTTTTTTGCAGGTACTGACGTCAATCCTTCCTGAAGAAGACAACGCCATCTCCCACGTGCACCTGACATTCTACAGTGGCATCAACAGCGTTGTGGGGGCCTACCACTATCCGATCCTTGTCAGCGTGGACACCAAGGCTTAAAAACATCCGTACCCTCTCCCTGTTACCTATAAAGCCATCCCCTTCATCTATAAAAGAGGATGGACTCCCTCCAACAGAGGGGACCGAATGATCGAAGACCGATTCCAGTAGGCTAGAGTTCCTTAGATCGATAGCTCACAACCACAGAACCACTAAGTTCTGACCGCAAGCACATGCTTGAACACCTAGCTCATAGCGAAGTTCCTGTCACTCTTAGCCCTTCCGGTCGGAGCCGACCAGACCTCTTGTACACCCCATCTTTCTCCTTGTTTGTAACCCCACTGCAAACTTTGAGCACCTGGGCTCAGGAATAAAGTCACCAACCAACCCCAACTGGATGTAGGGCACGTTGCCCGAACTAGTATAAATCCTATGTCATTGAGTGCTAGGCCACCTCCGATCACAACGTACAGCAAAACTATAAATATTCACTAGTTGTCATGTTTTGCACCGATAGTTGGCGCCGTCCATGGGGAGGACGCTGTACGTTCAACACCTTTTTGGTCATCGGATGGCCCATACTTCTACCACCCCCACCATGGCGGGCTTGGGTGAAACAATTCGCTTCGGGTCGTTGGAGTTCCCCACACTCTCGCCCACCGGGATACGGGTTCCACCCGTCTTTGAGCCATCCTAGGCCTTCCTCTTTGGAAGCCTAAACTTTGTCACCAACCGACTCAGCGTACTACACCTCCATGAGGAGGCCCTCGAACCAGCACCCATCGAAGGGACGTCCTCCATCAACTCTAGGACGCGCGACTTCGACGACACGGCATCTACTCTTTATTCCGAGCAAACTCTCTGCTCAAACCCCGCTATGAGTAATATACACGCTGTTATGTACTCACTATTCTCTATCTTCCGCTGATTACCCGGCGGAACCCCATTGTCCCTAATGCAACCATCGTATGGCCAGTTCCCCTACGGCCTCGCGTCTTCCACAGATGCATATGCCCGAGGGCTCCAAAGGATGCTCACGCCGCCCCCTCTCACATCCGAATTCATGGGAATGGCGAGCTATGCTCCCACCTATTTCTTCGACCTCATGGATGACGATGGCGAGAGTGACGGCTCCAGCATCGGTAACATGGCACCTAGCCACTGTCCGTCCTGGGAGTGCGCCATGGCGGACCCTCCGGGACACCCACCGATGGAAGCGGAGTTCTCATGGACTCACGCCCCTTCGGCCCCTCATGTGGAGACCCCCGAGCTCACATGTGAGCACGAGGAGGAACTGCGACAACGATGGCTGCATGAGCCACCGACTGCACCAGCGCGCTCGGCGCACCACACTGCGCCCCGTGCGCATAGACCGGCGAACGATGCTTGGGGTCACGCCCGTCAGCCCTAGCGCAACATCCCAGTTCGGGGGACTAATCCCCTACAGTTCACTCAGGCCAGTCAAAACATTGCCGCCGTGGCAATGCTCCTGCGCGACCTGCCCGAGCCGAACAACCCTCGTGAACGGGCGATCCACCAGAACCTCCGGGCACCGCTGGAGACTGCCGCCGTTTAATAAGCAGAGTGCTCTATATCGCGACGCCGACTCATGACCTCGCTCCCTGTCCGGGGAATAGGGACGTAGCAGATGGGGCACTACACCCTACCACCGCAACAACCACAGAGTGCGACACAGGAAGCCGCAATGGCACCTCACCTTGACTTGACGACCACCCCGTGCTGACCGCCTATCTACGCGTGGCTTAGGCCAAACCAAGACACGCGCAGCGTCGACCGAAGTCCCAGCCCCGACCGCCTGGGACCACAGGCTTTTGTCCAACCGTTCTAGCAAGCGTCGTTCCCACCATGCTTCAACGGAGGCCACGACAAAGGTAAGGCCAAGCGCTAGGATCAAGACAAGGGCCCCTCCACATAGAGGGAAAAAAGAACAGAAAGGATCACCGCCAACCGGCTAACTTCGCGTCGGTCGCCGTGGCCGATCATGCGGGCACGTAGCCCCAACAAGACCCTCTAGGCCACTTCCACGATCTCATGGAGAGCCCATGCACCAACCACGACTACACTGTCAAACACCTCTACAAGGACTGGCAGCTCCTCAAGCACCTGCTGAGGTAAGCTGGCAGGCCAAAGGAAGAAAAAGGCGAGGAAGCAGCAACCGAAGAAGGGGGCAAGGATCTAGACGACTGAAGGATGAAGTGATCCGACCAGATGCCTACCGACTGAAGGACAACAACAACGACGCTCTCTCCAAGCACCTTGGAACAGCTATGTCATTTCTTCTTTTCCTAAGTTTCAGTCTTACCTTTACTTAGCGAACGCTCCTATAAGAGCACCCTGACCCGAACACTTTTTGGCTCGAGGCGCTCGGGGGCTCCACTAGGGGGCTCTACTACCCCTCTATTTTTGTTTTTACTTTAAGTATTCTTTTACTTTCATATGGAGAAACTCTTTCCTACCCAAACAAAAGGGCAGCTCATTCCTTTGATTTACCTTACGTAACTTTGCTTTAGAACATTCTGACTGATCGCACCCCGCCTTTTCCTACGGTTACGACCGACCGAGCCTCGTGGGCCACGCCTCGGGCTCGCAAAGTTGCAGCCTACGGAACAAACGGGCAGGTACAAGAAAGAAAGAAATTTAAAATAAAATTAGGCTAAAGGAAAACTAAGGAACAAAAAAGGAACAAGCTTCCCCAAATGGAGCAACTCCATCACAAAAACAAAAAACGATTGCAGTCATTAAAACACACACGAGCGTTTTACACAAGGGTTCCCCCCCATGAACTTAAACTTCTTACGTTTACTAATTACTTATATTTATTAAGGTATTAAACCGGCCCGGCAGCATCAGCTGACAGTGCGACCGATGAAGGCATAGGCTACTCACTCCCCGGTAGCACGACGTCTGGCTCAATCTAGGCCGAGGCAACGTTCCCCCCCCCCCCCCCCGAACTAGGCTCCACGCTTTCTGCAGGTTCGGAGGCATCCTCCCCACGCATGCTTCGGGCCATGTCTTCACGGCGAACAACCATCACCCACTCAGCGGAGACTTGCTCCGACACCGACCGTGCGTGCGGCAGCAGGCTCTCCCCGATTGACTAGATGTCTTCCATGCTCAGGCCTTCAGCATACCCGCCGCAGATAGTGGCGAAGTCTAGATTCAGGTGGTATGTAACCACCGAGGTCAGCACCCCCGACGCCCCGTAAAACAGCCCGCTCCTGACAAGGTCCTTGATCATCTCCGAGACCTCCGCCAGCTGGACAGCAGGCGCTAGTGCTTGGCACCGACCCAAAGACTTCTGAGATGATGAGCTGGGCAACGTTACAAATCTGGTCAAGGTCTCCCTCAAGAGCATGTCGCTCTTCATGGGACTTGGCCAGCTCCTCCACATTCTGGCTAAGGGTCGCCTTAGTCGTCTCCAGGTCCTGCTCCAGCGTCTTTACCTTTCCATCTAGCTCTAAGAGAGGGGCAATAAGCTCAGGAATAGGCTAAAGAAAGAAACCAACGCAACAAAAAAAGAAAGGGAACGTACTAGCATGAGAATTCTCAAGGTCGGAGAACTCCTCTGCCTGTCGAGTCACCTGCGCGCACAACCCGGTGTTCACCTCCTCTGTCTCCATCACCCGGTGTCAGAGCACGAGCACCTCCTGGTCGCCTCCGACCGGGCCCTCTGCTCTGCCTCCTGGGCCTTCCTTGCCGACTCTAAGGCGACCTGCTCTGAAACCAGAGCACTCCGCTCTGGCTCAAGGGCCACCAAGGCCTCTTGAAGCGTCGTCTCAGTGCTCCCCAGAGTCACCCGCAGCTCCACCTTAGTCTCCGCCTAGCGGGCTTTCATTGCCTCGAGCCCTTGCTCGGCGGCAGTCGCCCGCTCCGCTGCACGCTGTCCCTCCACCCACGTCACGGCCGCCTCGGCCGCCCGGTCCTGGGACTCGCAGTGAGTAGACTCTACCCAGCGCTCGAGCTCAGCCATCCGGGCGTGTTCCGCCTGAAGGAAGGAAGACTTGCGAGACGACATCTTTCTTATATCCTATGAAAAACAAGCATGCTAAAGACAACCAATGAAAGATTCAAAGGTTGAGGACAAGTACCAGAAACTCACCTCCACGGCAAGCTGTAGGTCGCCCTCAACCAACTACCAAGTGAACTGAGCCTGTTTCTGGGTGCTTTCAAGCTTTGCAGACAGCTTGGTGAGCTCGGACACCGTGGCATGCCCTTGCCCCCCAAAAATGTCCCAGAGCTAACGCTCCCAGGAATCCTGGAGGACGAACCTCACCTTTGATTGGTCCTCAGGGTAGGGCCACTCTAGGTCACCCTCCGATGAACCGCTGGAGGGCCCCACCTCCAACTAGACCACCGCCAGCTCTCGCGGCGATGCTGCCAGCTCCCACGGCACCGCTACCAGCTCCCACGGCGCCACCGCCAGCTCCTACGGCGACACCGGTGGCTCCGCCACGATGTCCACCTCATCATCGAATGGGATCTCCACCACCTCATCCACATGGAACACCGTCGGGCGTCCCAACTCCGTCCTGGTCGCCCTTCCCTCCGGCGCCTTTGGCTCCAACGGCAAGGATAAGCCGTGCGGCCCTCCACCCGGTGAGATAGGGAGCTCGCCCTCCCTCGTCTCTTCCACCATGACCGGTGGAGGAGGGGCCACGAGGGTTACCTCAGATGCAACCCCCGCCATTGGCACCAGGATCGCTACCAACACCGACGCCGCTGCCGCCTTATCAACAGCCGCCCTAGGAGGCACCACCCCCGAGAGGGAACGCTGTAGGGTAGGCCTCCAAGTCTCCTGCACGGGGTTGAAGCGGTGCTCAACCTCGGCATCCCCTGGCCACTGATAGAAATTACAAATGGGTCACACTCCAAAAGGACTCAATCGGCAAAAGATCGAAGGGTAGCAAAGGGAAACATACTGGGAGGTGAGTGGCACGACCCTGAAGGCAGGCCCCAATAGCAACGAACCTACGGGACGAGGGCCGCTCCCAGACTGTGACCCATGCCCCCTCACTTCGGACGGGGGTGGAGTCATCCTGACCTGCTCCTGCCCAGCCTGCGGGTCACTACGACCACCAGCTCGGGACTCCCCGACCGAAGTAGCGGATGGAGCATCCTCTGACCACAAGTCACGCATTGCTTGGGCACTAGTCTGCTCCTCAGACCGCCCGGACTGCTCAACCGCACCCACGACAGGCAGGGCCTCCTCCGGCTGCAAGACAGGCGTTAGCACCGGTCCCACCGGCACATGAGTGCCAGTCCGCTCCTCGGACCACCTGGCTTGCTCGGCCGTGTCCGCCACAGGCGATGATGAAACTGGCGACGCCACCGAGGGGTGCAGTGACCGCGTCCGCTTCGCCGCCCATTCGCCGATGACATCCATACTCGCAGCGCGCTTCCTCGATGCAGGAACCTTCGCACATAGGAACTTCCTCGCTAGTGGACGCCGCCGTAGGGTCACGATGCTCCGTCGAGGTCACGGCGACCTCCCGACTCTCCTCCTCATCGGAGAAGACCATGTCATCCAAGTCCATAGGATCATCCGATGCGAGTTCTGACTCGACATCGCTCCTACGTTCCCCGGCCCTCACGCGCCGGGCGACCTTCTTCTTCTCTTCCTTCCACCGAACCTCCCTAGTCCTCGTCTTCTTCCGGGCGTCTACCGCCTCGTTCTGGGTGGCTTGCTGAGCCCTTCCCTCCGGTCCCCTAGGAAGGTGCGGTTAGGACTTGTACCTTTCAAGCCCCTACGGAACAGATGCCCCGGGATCAAGAAACAGCAAAAGCAGAGGAAGAAACACAAACAAAATAAAGGATCATATGAGGTTAGACATGACCGAGGCATTAAATGGTATGGGTTTCCCCGCAACCGTATCCCCGGGCCTTAGCTGCAGCACCCGGCCATGGCAACTCTAGACCTTGTCGTCCGATAGGTCCTTCGACGACACATGGTTCGGGTCCGACCGGCCACCGTACATCCAAATTGGCCACATCCTCTCCGCCAATAGCGCAACCCGACGGTGGAAGAGGGTGTGGAACACCCGTACCCCATCGAGGCCGAGCCTTACGAGCTTCCACAACTCCTCCTCAATGACATCCACCTTGTGCCTCTCTGTGCGGGCTCAACCCCACGACCAACTTTTCTGCTTCGCCAGCCTCCCACCGGTGAACGCCGGAAACAGCGCCTCTGCCGGATTCCGGATGTAAAACCACTCCCCATGCCATCCCCGGTTGGAGTCGCATAGGGACTACGTGGGATACACACCTCCCACGCTTGGCTTCTTCTACAGGGCAAACCCTCCCACTGGTACAGTCTTGGTCGAATACACCACTGTCATAGCCCTCCTAGAGAAGAAGAGCCGGAAGAGATCCACGTGCGGCTCCATCCCAAGGAAAGCCTAGTAGACGATGATGAAACCAGCGATGTGCAGCACCCCTGTCGGATTGAGTGTAGCACCCGGTTTTATAGACAAAACTAGATACACACTATATGTGAGCCTAGGAAGTCAAATCTCACATATAGCCATAAATAAGGGTAATATCAAGAGACAATACTTATTACATAATGTATTAGTGAAAGAAAAATAACCTCAGAGTATAGACATTGGAAAGTCGACTCCGATCTTCAGGCGAAGACTCCAAATCCACAGGGACGGCTGACTAGTTGACCACAAGCCTAACTCCTCCAAACCAGCAATCTGGTACCCATTCAGGATTTTTATCCAATATATAGAAAAGTAAAACAAGCATAAGTACATGTCGTACTTAACAATTATATCATGGGGTTCATAAGGCTCAAAAGGCTGACACTGGTTTACTACGATTAGCTTTAATAGATCATCTTTTTAAGCAATTGAGTGGCAAAGAATTTATCATTCCCATAAACACATGATCAGGTAAACATGAATAATGTATAGCATAAACAATTAATCATTAGTACCATTTTCCATTAGTGATCATCTCTATTCCATAAGGGTCCAAGGCCGCTCGTGACCATAAGCACGGCTGTTATAACAGTTTTATACTCTACAGAGTTTGTACACTTTCACTGTGAGTCATGATTTACCCTTTTGCCCGAGGTGATCAGCCTCTTGACCCACTACCAAGGAAGGTCGGCAGGGTTCACTATGAAGCCTTTCAAAGGTTCGTCTAACAAGTTAGGGCCGCTAGGCATATGTGGCCCATCTCTAGGAGTGGCACGCATGGGCATTGCAACACGGTACACACAACCTAGCAGAAAAGGAAACATACCCTCATGTGCCATAAAGGTAACCACTAACAAGCTAGAAAAGGTCCTCATACTGAGCTAAAGCCAGAGCCATATAGCCCTCACAACTGTATTGTAAGTCACGGATGATCGCTTACAGATAAGTCCTTAAGGAGAGGAATCTAAAGCATTTAGAAAGTAACTAAACACTCCATCCCCCTATTTCCATATTGCTAAAAAGTCATGTTTTAATGTTTATTGCATATATCATTAGTCAAGTTACAAGATCATGGTTTTGATTAAGCACTAGCAAAAACTACCCAATGCAATAACCCAAAGGTTTCAAGGTACAAGATATCAAATATCTAGGATATCCTTATTGGCAACAAGGTTGACACATGCAATATGAATTAAGTGATTAAATGTGAATAGGTAACAAGGATAGTCCCATGCTATACTTGCCTTACACACTGATCCTTCGGTAAGCTTTAATCTTCACGTCCTTCTTGTTCTTTTGGATCACCACGTGTATCTCACCGACTGGACGTAATCGTAGAACACCACACAAACATCCATACACATACATGCATAGCATACAATTGCATCTATATTAGAACAGTACACCAATCATAGAAAAATAAGTAAAAGAGATTGAAATACGATTCTACGCATCGCTACGATCACACAGTCACGAGAGGCACGTTAATCGAAGCTACGGTTGAAAAGTTACAACTACTGAGAGATTTGCTTAATACGTGGAAAAGAAACTATAGGCTTCATTTATGTTAACTATATGAATTCATATATAAAAGATATTTACAGATAATATAGATTAAATTAAGTCAATTTTAGATTTAAATTATAAAACAAAAGTAAAACAAATTATATTTTATGTATAAAACCCAGTTGCATAAACATGAATCAAGATATGATTTAAACCATGTTATTTCAGAAATAACAATATAGTAAACACTATTACTAACGCGTAGATCTCATCGTTACGAATCTAACACAACTTGAACGGACTATTTCGGAGTTAAAATAAATAAATTATGATTTAAACAAGTTTTACTATAGTTAAATAATAGGTTAAATCTACCCATGAATTTGAAGTGTTGAAAACATGTCTAACAGTTGTATAAACATGTAGATAACGTAAATACAATCCTAACGCAATTCGAACGGGTCAAATCGGACTTCAAACGCAAAAGTTACGCATGAAATAAGGTGCAATGGCATTTTTGTAAATAACTCGAATTCATTTTTGAATTAAAACAATTAAAAGTAAGTAATTACATGGCTGCTGGACTGCGGGTACTATTTCTAGAAAACATAGGGACCTAAACGAATAAAAACAGGGCTGAATTGTAATTGGTTTGAACTAGAACGGAGTGCGGGTTGATTACTGAAAACTGCAGGGACTAAACTGCAAAACGCATGTGGCTTTGACTGCGAGTTGACTATGACGCTGACTGGGCAGCCACATGGCAGCACGTGATTGGTGCGGTGCACCACGTGGGTGTGGGCGCGCTGACGTGGTGCTGTAGACCGAGTCCACGGTCCAACCGGTGGACCGGTTATAATCCCCGAAGGGGTGTCTAATCTGGACCGCTCGTTCTAGATCTGACGGCGCAGGCGTGATGGGAGCAGCGGTTCACCGGGGGAAGAAGCTCATGACGGCGGCACCATGGGTGCCGGTGTGCCGAACTCGCCGGTGACGCCGGTACGGGGAACTCTGGCCACCTAGACCAATCCGAGGGCACGAGAACGTCGAGCGCATCTACGCGAGTCCATTATGACCAAAAGTGCATCGAGAAAAACGCATTGGGATGATGGCCCGCGGCGGCGCCATGGTCGGCGGCTCGGTTGTTCAGTGCTACAGCGTTCTAGGGCGCTATTCAACGATCTAGGGGCACGGAAAGACAGAGGAGCTCACCGCGAAGTCAAAGGAATGGAGCGCGTCGTCCGAGGAGGCTCCGAAGGGGCGGTTCGTCGACGGCGGCGGCTGGAGAGAGAGAAAGGGGTGTGGGTGAGCGAGAAATCCAATCAATCCATGACAAAAATGTGAAATTAACAGCACCTACGGGTGCGGTGAAACACAGCGGAGCCTTAGGACTCATCGGCGACAGGGATTGCGCTCGGGAGGGGTGGATTACGGCGATGGTGAGTGCTTGGACGTGAGCAGAGGAAAGGGGAGAAGGAGGGGTGCAGCCTAGGGCTTTAAAGGTGGGGCAAGGTGCTGTAGAATGAAAGGGAAACAGGGGCGCAGGCGGATTGGGCGGGCGCTTGCCTTGCATGCTCGACGGCGGCGGTGACTTGCCATACACGGGCGCGACATCGGTGGGCGACGGAAGGAAAGAAACACACCGGAGAAGAAAGGAAAGGGGGAGCATGGAGCACTGATGAGCGGGACCTGCGAGGCAGTGAGAGAAAAGGAGGTGGTGAGCGGGAGTGGGCGCTGAAGGCTGAAGCGGCTTCAGCGCCGAGCTGGGCCGGGCAGGCACGCGCGCGAAGCGGGCCGCCTAGCTGGGCTGGTGCGCGGGAGGCCAGAAGGAGGGAAAGGAGGCACGCGCTGGGCCAGGCGACGAGCTGGGCCGATGGAGAGGAGGAGCGAGCCAGCATAGACAAAGCAGGCTAGGCCGATTCCTGGAGTTGGGCTAAAAAGGAAGGAAGGGAGATTTTCAAATAAAAATCCTTTTCTATTTCTAGTTTTCAATTATAAGCCAAATTCAAATCAAATTCGAGTATGGTTTCAAATATACTTCCCTATTCAAATAAAAATAGACAATTTTGTTAGGCTTTCTAAGATAAACTTTACATCTTAAGAATACTTTTATTTTCTAATTTTCTTTTCTTTCTTTTCTTTTATTTCAAAGCCATTTTTAAATTTCATTTCAAGAGAATTTTAACCATTTTGACTTTTCAATTAAAACCACTCAACCAATACAATCAAATACAATGGCATGTATGCATCAAACATGTTACTTCCTTATGATGAATTTTAAATTATTGATTTTTTTTATTTTCCTAAATTTTATGAGCACAAAAATTCCAATTTAAATCATTTTAACTCTATTTCAAAAAGAGGCAAACTTTAGGGTGTTACAATTCTACCCCCCTTAAGATGAATCTCATCCTCGAGATTCGGAAGACGTCGACTAAGAGATGGGAATACTCCGTCCTTAGATTCTTCTTTACTTTCTCGTGCAGTTCTATCGTCTTGATAAAGATCCACTTTACTTTGCATACCGGTTGCCCTTACTCTAAGTAATTTGCCTAACTAATTCCAAAATTTTGACAGGTACCTTGAACAACTCTCAGGTTACCCTAATCACAAGGCCATAATTCTCTTTCTCTTATGTTCACCTTTCAACAAGGCTTCCTTAACTTCTTGGTCTGAAAGATGATCTACCACCAATCTTCAAAACATTAATGATCCTGGTGAAGTTGCTCGAACTAGGAATACAACTCTTAATCCTTAGTGTCACCCGAACCTTCTTAGCACAATTCTCCGTTGCTAAGGGCATCGGCCATGACTTCGCTTCTTGAAGTGATAGCACTTTTCTAAGTCATAATCAATCTCATTCCAATGAGGATATCACAAGCTCAAGGCCAACTTAGTGAAGATGTCCGATATATTCTTGTGATCCTCCTAGATGTCACTTTTTACTTTCAAGAAGATGGTACTTCCATGCTCTACAATGGATAACTCCAGATAACCTATTAGGTAGTTCAACTCAAGCTTCCTTAGTTGACTTAATGAACAAGCCACTACTTTTCTTCTCGTATAAGGACACATCCCACACCTTGATAAGGTGCATTATTGTAGATACAAAGCTCTTATCCCGATCTGACAAAGCTAATACTTAGGTTTTACTTTGACCTCTTGGACTCCTTCAAACACTTGGTTGAGGTCTCTTGATCCAAACTAACTTAAAAAGCTTCTTCGATAGCTTTATCAACATCTTGCTGGTCTTGGATAAACCTTTCTTGGACTTCTAACCAAACCTCATTGAAACTCTAAGTTCTTCTTGAATCTTTGGGTACCACCACGCTTCCGCTATGCAAACTCGAACGTATGATACTTCATCTTACCAATTCTTCCACTTGACTACCCCCTTAAGATAAGGTAAAGTAGGGGACACCAAAGTATAGCTTGCATCGTCTTGTGATTGAAGTCTACTGTTGTCCAAAATTTTCTTCGGGTTTTTTTAATCGTCCAAAATCAGAGATATGAACTGATAAAGACAGGCAGCTCCAAAGACAGGATAGGAAAAATAGAAGAAAACCATAACCCAACTATTTATTTCATTAATCCTTATACCTTAAACTTATGAACTAAATGAAATTGTGGGGACACCCAACAAGATCATTGCAATCATTACAAAGATGCAAAACAAGCATAAACATAATGACAAATCAACAAACAATAAAGATGCACAACTCAATCATCGACTCAACTTGCGATACTATCATTTTTATTACATAAGGGTCACAACTCCTATCCTCAACTAAGGATCTTGGATAGTCTAGCGTAACTTCTTCATTCATCAATTTCACCAAATGCTTCTTTCAGGTTGGTTATCACTAACACTTTCTGATAACAGTCTAGTAGTGATCTGACTCTAGCTACTTCCTTGGTGTACTTATTGATTCTTCTATGGGCAAGATTTAACATAATGTCCTTCCTGCTGGCAATGATAACACTTTCTCTTAGCTGGATCTTTTGTGATGTCATACTCCACAGAGTTGTTGCTTAGAGTATTGTCAGCTTGCTGATTCTATAAGTTCATCTTTGTTTGACTAGACCGCCTTTTAGCTCGCTTGATCTTTCGGGGTTGAAACTCCTTATAGGTGATTGTCCACCCATCTATGCATACCTCAAGTGGAAAGAGTGGAGTAACCTTAGCTTGAGAAACTTCTAATTCTTTAGAGTCTGAGTTTATCTGACCAGGGATTGGAGCTGGATGTGACGATGTAATAGAACTCAAATGTTGATTGCTTCCCAATTCTAACTCTAGTGAGACCTCCTTTCTCTTCTTATCCACATTATCCTTAGGTATAGGCTGAATACCTTCATACTCAATTCTTTCTCCTGACAGTGTGGTTAGAAGCACCGAATGCTGGGCATACTTGATCACTCCTTTACATGCTGACATCCATCCCATTCCAAGAATGACATCAATGTCCACAAACTCTAATACAATAAGATTTGCTTCAAATTTTACCCCCTTTATATTAAGACTAACTCTTGGGCATTTATGGTTTGCCTTCATTTCTCCTCTTGGGGACTTAACCATCACTGGTTTCCTCATTGGAAGCATAGTTATCTTATGTTCTTTTACGTATGCACTAGAGATGAACGAATGTGACGCACTAGGATCAAACAGCACTGTGGTGGGAGTTGAGTTTACTAGAATGATACCATACACAACCTTCTTAGCTCCATGAGTGGTAGTCATATCCACATTATTCAATCTTCCTTGGATGTAGTTTCTCTTTGCTTTACTTCCTTGCTCCTGTTTCTTCTAGACCTTCTGTTCTTGTTTCTACTGTGGTTGATCCTGGCATTCATGTGTTGTCCTTCCAACATCTTCATTGGACTTCATATTCTTCCAAGCTTCTGCTACTTGTCTCTTCACTGGTCCCTTTGGTATGTTGGTTTGACCTTGTGACAAGCACTGTTGAAAACTCCTAGGTTGAGTCATTCCTTCTGGTGCTTATTGTTGCATAGCTACAAGCTTCTCCTTATCGAATGCAGTCAAGGACAACGTAGCTTGGTCCTCCTGACCTTTGATACCGGTGGTCTCCTCATTACAACCCATCTATATAGACAAAGATAGAGGATTTGAGAATAGAGACAAAGTTTTCATAACAGATAGAGGCTGAAGTGAGCATAACTTTTAGCAAATAACAAGGTTAGAGAGAAAGTAAGAACTAAGCAAAGATGAAAGCATGCTAGAATGTCCAGTTCTAACTAGGCTTGCGTCCTACAGTCAGCATTGCTCTGATACCACTTTGTAGCACTCGGTTTTATAGACAAAACCAGATACACACTATATGTGAGCCCAGGAAGTCAAATCTCACATATAGCCACAAATAAGGGTAATATCAAGAGACAATACTTATTACATAACGTATTAGTAAAAGAAAAATAACCTCAGAGTATAGACAGTGGAAAGTCGACTCCGATCTTCAGGCGAAGACTCCAAATCCACAGGGACGACTGACTGGTTGACCACAAGCCTAACTCCTCCCAACCAGCAATCTGGTACCCATCTGGGATTTTTATCCAATGTATAGAAAAGTAAAACAAGCGTAAGTACATGTCGTACTTAACAATTATATCATGGGGTTCATGAGGCTCAAAAGGCTGACACTGGTTTACTGCGATTAGCTTTAATAGATCATCTTTTTAAGCAATTGAGTGGCAAAGAATTTATCATTCCTATAAACACATGATCAGGTAAACATGAATAATGTATAGCATAAACAATTAATCATTAGTACCATTATCCATTAGTGATCATCTCTACTCCATAAGGGTCCAAGGCCGCTCGTGACCGTGAGCATGGCTGTTATAACAGTTTTATACTCTACAGAGTTTGTACACTTTCACTATGAGTCGTGATTTACCCTTTCGCCTAAGATGATCAGCCTCTTGACCCACTACCAAGGAAGGTTGGCAGGGTTCACAATGAAGCCTTTCAAAGGTTTGTCTAACAAGTTAGGGCCGCTAGGCATATGTGGCCCATCTCTAGGAGTGGCACGCGTGGGCATCGCAGCACGGTACACACAACCTAGCAGAAAAGGAAACATACCCTCATGCGCCATAAAGGTAACCACTAATAAGCTAGAAAAAGTCCTCATACTGAGCTAAAGCCAGAGCCATATAGCCCTCACAGCTGTACTATAAGTCCCGAATGATCGCTTACAGATAAGTCCTTAAGGAGAGGAATCTGAAGCATTTAGAAAGTAACTAAACACTCCAGCCCCCTGTTTCCATGTTGCTAAAAAGTCATGTTTTAATGTTTATTGCATATATCATTAGTCAAGTTACAAGATCATGGTTTTGATTAAGCACTAGCAAAAACTACCCAATGCAATAACCCAAAGGTTTCAAGATACAAGATATCAAATATCTAGGATATCCTTATTGGCAACAAGGTTGACACATGCAATATGAATTAAGTGCTTAAATGTGAATAGGTAACAAGGATAGTCCCATGCTATACTTGCCTTACACATCGATCCTTCGGTAAGCTTTAATCTTCACGTCCTTCTTCTTCTTTTGGATCATCACGTGTATCTCACCGACTAGACGTAATCGTAGAACACCACACAAACATCCATACACATACATGCATAGCATACAATTGCATCTATATCATAATAGTACACCAATCATAGATAAATAAGTAAAAGAGATTGAAATACGACTCTACGCATCGCTATGATCACACAGTCGCGAGAGGCACGCTAATCGAAGATACGGTTGAAAAGTTACAACTACTAAGAGATTTGCTTAATACGTGGAAAAGAAACTATATGCTTCATTTATGTTAACTATATGAATTCATATATAAAAGATATTTATAAATAATATAGATTAAATTAAGTCAATTTTAGATTTAAATTATAAAACAAAAGTAAAACAAATTATATTTTATGTATAAAACCCAGTTGCATAATCATGAATCAAGATATGATTTAAACCAGGTTATTTTAGAAATAACAATATAGTAAACACTATTACTAACACGTAGATCTCGTCGTTACGAATCTAACGCAACTTGAACGGACTATTTCGGAGTTAAAATAAATAAATTATGATTTAAACAAGTTTTACTATAGTTAAATAATAGGTTAAATCTACCCATGAATTTGAAGTGTTGAAAACATGTCTAACAGTTGTATAAACACATATATAACGTAAATACGATCCTAACGCAATTCGAACGGGTCAAATTGGACTTCAAACGCAAAAGTTACGCATGAAATAAGGTGCAATGGCATTTTTGTAAATAACTCGAACTCATTTTTGAATTAAAACAATTAAAAGTAAGTAATTACACGGCTGCTGGACTTTGGGTACTATTTCTAGAAAACACAGGGACCTAAATGAATAAAAATAGGGCTAAATTGTAATTGGTTTGAACTAGAACGGAGTGCGGGTTGATTACTGAAAACTGCAGGGACTAAACTACAAAACGTGCGTGGCTTTGACTGCGACGCTGACTGGGCAGCCACATGGCAGCACGTGATTGGTGCGGTGCACCACGTGGGTGTGGGCGCTCTGACGTGGTGTTGCAGATCGAGTACACGGTCCAACCGGTGGACCGGTTATAATCCCCGAAGGGGTATCTAATCTGGACCGCTCGTTCTAGATCTGACGGCGCAGGCGTGATGGGAGCAGCGGTTCACCAGGGAAGAAGCTCATGACGGCGGCGCCATGGGTGCCGGTGTGCCGAACTCGCCGGTGACGCCGGTACGGGGAACTCCGGCCACCCCAGACCAATCTGAGGGCACGAGAACGTCGAGCGCATCTAGGCGAGTCCATTACGACCAAAAGTGCACCGGGAAAACGCATCAGGATGATGGCCCATGGCGGCGCCATGGCTGGCAGCTCGGTTGTTCGGTGCTATGGCGTTCTAGGGTGCTATTCGACGATCTAGGGGCACGGAAAGACAGAGGAGCTCACCGCAAAGTCAAAGGAATGGAGCGTGTCGTCCGAGGAGGCTCCGAAGGGGCAGTTCGTCGACGGCGGCGGTTGGAGAGAGAGAAAGGGGTGCGGGTGAGCGAGAAATCCAATCAATCCATGACAAAAATGTGAAATTAACAGCACCTATGGGTGCGGTGAAACACGGCGGAGCGTTAGGACTCGTCGATGACGGGGATTGCGCTTGGGAGGGGTGGATTACGGCGGCGGTGAGTGCTTGGACGCGAGCAGAGGAAAGGGGAGAAGGAGGGGTGTGGCTCAGGGCTTTAAGGCGAGGCGAGGCGCTGTAGAAGGAAAGGGAAATGGGGGCGCAGGCAGAGTGGGCGAGTGCTTGCCTTGCATGCTCGACGGCGGCGGCGACTTGTACAAGGAAAGAAACGCACCAGAGAAGAAAGGAAAGGGGGAGCATGGAGCACTGACGAGCGAGACCCATGAGGCAGTGAGAGAAAAAGAGGCGGTGAGCAGGCGTGGGCGCTGAAGGCCGAAGCGGCTGCAGCGCCGAGCTAGGCCACGCGGGCACATGCGCGAAGTGGGCCGCCTAGCTAGGCTGGTGCGCGGGAGGCCGGAAGAAGGGAAAGGAGGCGTGTGCTGGGCCAGGCAATGAGCTGGGCCAGTGGAGAGGAGGAGCGGGCCGGCGTGGACAAAGCAGGCCAGGCCGGTTCCTGGAGTTGGGCTAAAAAGGAAGGAAGGGAGATTTTCAAATAAAAATCCTTTTCTATTTCTAGTTTTCAATTATAAGCCAAATTCAAATCAAATTCGAGTATGGTTTCAAATATACTTCCCTATTCAAATAAAAAATAGACAATTTTGTTGGGCTTTCCAAGATAAACTTTACATCTTAAGAATACTTTTATTTTCTAATTTTCTTTTCTTTTATTTCAAAGCCATTTTTAAATTTCATTTCAAGAGAATTTTAACCATTTTGACTTTTCAATTAAAACCACTCAACCAATACAATCAAATGCAATGGCATGTATGCATCAAACATGTTACTACCTTATGATGAATTTTAAATTAATGATTTTTTTATTTTCCTATATTTTATGAGCACAAAAATTCCAATTTAAATCATTTTAACTCTATTTCAAAAAGAGGCAAATTTTAGGGTGTTACATTGAGGTGCTGCAGCTCTAGACCCCACTCGTTGAGGAGCCCACGCAGGAACCAGTGCGCGGGGTATCCTAATCCGCTCTCATGGAAGGTGAGGAAAGAAACCACCTCGTTCGGACGAGGTTGTGGAAACTCCTTCCTAGGGACCCTCCAGTGCGCCACCTCCTACGGTGGCAGAAACCCCTTTATGACGAAAGCTTTCAGCACCGACAACCTCATGATGGACGACCTCCAGTCCGACATTTCGGTGACTTCCTCTCTTCTCCCCCATTCTCTCCCCTTCCTAGAAACCTTCGCGGCTCTCAGGAACGCTCACGGCAAAAAGGAAGAGAGAAGGCGGCGGCAGGTGAAGAATAGGCAAAAGAACGGAACGAAAACCCTCTCCCCTCTCCTACTTAAGGAAAAGGGAGCAGCGGTTAGAGAAAGATGCGCCGATCGGGGAAGCCGGAACGACGGGGTGAGAATTTCTCTCTTTTTCATTTAATGCAGATAGGACGTGCCCTGACCGATGAGACGTGCTCAGCCCGACGGAACGGCTCCTGATCAGAAGGGAAGTGGCCTGGCCATGGCCCACCACTACCGCACGATCAACCACTACCACACAACGGGCACAGGAACTGAAGCGCCACCACACGTAGGCAGCTCCCCTCTTCCCTAGGCTAGACCTAGAAGAACCCAAATGATAGGTAAGGATAGACACCGAATGACAGGAAAGGAAGCGAAGGGGCGCCCCTTGTAGGCCATGCCGACTCCGTCACGAAAGACGAACATGGGTCTCGGTCGGACATTTCCGACTAAAGCCCTCCGAACCCCGTCGCGTTAGCCATCAAGGTGAGCACCATAAAACCCCCTCTATTTCCTTATAAATCATTTCATATATCCATACATGCACTTCATTCCATACGCCCGCGCCTCCCAGATGATTCGGGCCCTGAATCACCCAGGGGCTCGGGAACTAAGCATCGCATGTGCAGCGAAATGCACCAGAACGCTTCTGTTGCGTCACAAAGCGGCGGTTGCCTCATTCGACATGAGCAAACAACAGAGCCAGGGGAGAAAACCATAGATGAGCACCGTGCGGCCTTCGCCCAGTCTAGCAAACCGGGTCATCTCAACCTTCTCGTTCGATCCTGAACCTCTCGCCAAGCCCACAGAATCTCCATCGAGGGGAGGCCATTAGGCCACCCGGGTTGGTCTCCGGAACGACCTAGGCATCTGCCAGGCTGCAGGTAAAGGAGTAGTGGAATGTCACAAGAGGGCTATACCAACCCTGTCATGAACGACGGACCCGAATTCCACTCGATCACACCCGTTAGCGAGCTCACCTAGCTAGTCTTCGAGCCCGAGCGATCGGGACAGGCGACAAAACTCAGCCCCTCCGGTTGTGAGGAACCGGATGGGGTAATGCAAAAACAACTCACACTGACCCCCATGAAGGCCCGACAAGGCTTGGGGCTCAAATGCCAAAAACCTTGGGACCATGACTCCGAACTCGCGTAATGGCTTCATTTCCGACTGCACTCCAAAGAAATCCAGGGACCGCGACCCCGAACTCGCGTCAACAGGATCTACGACATCCGGCTATGGCTTAGGACCGTGACTCTGAACTCGCGTAATGGCTTCATTTCCAACTGCACTCCAAAGAAATCCAGGGACCACGACCCCAAACTCACATCGACAGGATCTACGACATCCGGCTACGGCTTGGGGCCGTGACTCCGAACTCGCGTATGCTCCAAAAATCAAGGGGCCACGACTCCGAACTCACGTGAAAACTAACTAAACTAACTACCTCAGGCACGGTCACATCCGTCCCCTAAACTAACCATTTCAAAACCACGGCGCACACCAACGCCAGGATCAGAGAGCTCTCTAACTCCCGAACTAACTCCCTCACCCGATCCACGGCGTGCATCAACGCTGGGATCAGGAAGTTGAAAAACGCCTCGGCTGCACAACGACGCCTTGGTTAAATTCCGTCTCAAACAAAAAACACGCACGCTGAAACAAACACCCCCCAGACGGTTCTGCCTGAACCGCGCGGGGGCTCGGGGGCTACACCCGCGGGTGCGCTCGCGTGCACCCACCAACAAGATAAAAATCCCCCAGATGATTCTACCCGAATCATTCGGGGGCTCAGGGGCTCCTGTCGGGTTCATAAACCTAGGGTCCCTCGGGGATTGGCTTCTGCGCCAAGGCTCGGCCCAAGAATCTAAAAATAACAGGGCAAAGGAACGGTCCAGCAACCGACCGGAAGGCCAGGCCCAAGAAGAGCAACGCCTGCTCATCAGCTACTTCGGCCCACCTCTCCGATCGGAGCACTCAATTCGGGCTTCGGCCGCCTCCGGACGGCCTCTCCGATCGGAAGGCCTGCCCCGAGCCCTACTTCCGACTCTGACCCCGCGTCCCTCCGACCAGGGCTCGTAGGAACCCTGTTCACCGCTCTTCTCCGACCGGCGCACTCAGAGCCGACTGGAGCCATCCGACCGGGGACGCCCGCTCGGAAGGAACCAGAAGGCATGCGAAGAAAGGCAAGGCAAGGCTCACAAGTTAAAACCACTATACCAGGGACCATACCTTGCACAAAACAGCACTCTGCGGCCACGCTGACACAAACAGTATTGTAGGCGCCGATGTCTCCTACTACGGTATTGTAGGGGCCGCTAAAACTCTCATACGGTAAAACCCCCCGCATGTCCCTGGACATCGATAGCGGTATGGGCACCAGGATTTACCGTACCGGATGAACATAGCGAGGCTCCTCACATACCTCTAGGTATCAAACATTTACAGGTACTGACGTCAACCCTTCCTGAAGAAGACAGCGCCATCTCCCACATGCACCTGACATTCTACAGTGGCATCAACAGCATTGTGGGGGCCTACCACTATCTGATCCTCATCAGCGTGGGCAACAAGGCTTAAAAACATTCGTACCCTCTCCCTCTTACCTGTAAAGCCATCCCCTTCATCTATAAAAGGGGATGGACTCCCTCCAACAGAGGGGACCGAATGATCGAAGACCGATTCCAGTAGGCTAGAGTTCCTTAGATCTATAGCTCACAACCACAGAACCACCAAGTTCCGACCGCAAGCACACGCTTGAACACCTAGTTCATAGCGAAGTTCCTGTCACTCTCGTCCCTTCCGGTCAGAACCGACCGGACCTCTTGTACACCCCATCTTTCTCCTTCTCGTTTGTAACCCCACTGCAAACTTCGAGCACCTGGGCTCAGGAATAAAGTCACCAACCGACCCCGACTGAACGTAGAGCACGTTGCCCGAACCAGTATAAATCCTATGTCATTGAGTGCTAGGCCACCTCCGATCACAACGTACAGCAAAACTACAAATATTCACTAGTTGATCATATTCTGCACCGACACTATGATTAAATGGACTTTATTCCTCTCTAGTAACTCTGGAGTAACTAAATGAGACTAACCATTTAGGAGGGACTAAAGTTTAAGACCCAAAACCAAACAACCCCTAAGTTGAGTATAGCTCCGCCCATGGGCTCTTGCAGGTATCATACCCGATGGGCGCGGATGTAATGTTATCCATAGGTATAGCCGTATAGGTACGGGTATATAATTTTATTTAACCGGTGAGAGTTCTAAAAAGTTGACTTGGGACGACAAAGCTTGGTGGATTAGTATCTTCGGCAGAGGATATATGCCATGTTTTTCGCTACCATTAATTCAACATAACCTTGGCTTTGATTTATCACTAGAAATCTTGACATGGAGAAAGACCAGATCACCGGAGGTGGAGAGACATGAGATTGAGCGAGAAGGCGCCAACTGATGACACGTACGGGCGGTATGAACACGCACCAGCTAGTAGCATGTTACTTCACCAAGAATCTTTCCATCTTAGTGAAAAGGAGGGGTCAAGCGGCTGAACACATAGTGGTAGGAACAGCCACATAGGAAAAGACGACTGACGGAGAGAGACGACATGCCGGGAACACCACCGCGCGCGGCTGTAGCCTTTAACTTCATTCTACTGTCCCTGAGTCCTGACTGCTCCCTGCCTGCAGAGAGAGACCGTCGACACTGATGGAAACCTCAAAAAATCCGTCCAGCTCCAAGAAACGTCGCAAGCATAGGACTACTGATGAAGAACAAGAAAATATCACGCATCTGCATGTGATATGTATGATGCGTCTGCAACCTTGGTACGGATCTCCTCCTCCCTTCAGACCTCCTCGCATCTCGGTTGGTACCTGTCTATTCGGACCGAGTATTCCCCAGGCGCAGCTGTCGTCCTGTGCGTGTAACAGCGGCAGCTAGCAACATCAGCGCACAGCTGAGCTGCTTCCTCTTTACTCTGACTTACATGGGAACAAAGCCAGCCACCAGCCACACACACGCATATTATCATTCACTCCTGTATACCTTTCCTCCTCTCTTCATCGATCCATCTCCTAATCAGATCCTATCCCAAATATTTATCTCAACCATGCATCTACTGAGTTCATCTCTTCCTTCCCGTCGTCCGATCCATTGCTAGCTAGCTTAGCCTTAGCTAGGGTTTCTTGAGTCGTCTTGGCCTCATCAGTTTTCTTCTTCTTCTTCGATCTGTCTTTTGATTATTGACACAGTGGAAATAAAGAAGCTAGTCAAAAGCCATGGATAGCTTCGGGGATCTTGGCGGAGGTGGGAGCAGTTCCTCCAAGGCTGCTGCTTCCTTCTTGCAGCTTCCGCTGCCGGCATCAACGTCGTCGGCAGAACAGGTGTTTCCGCCGCCGGACGGGCAGCACCATCAGCACCACAGCTCACGCATCGCGTTGCAACAGTTACTGGCCGACCCGTCGGCAGCGCAGCAGCATAGCCATCAGAAGGACGCGGCAGCAATAGTACAGGGAGAGATGTCGCCGGCGGCGGATGGGGATGCCGACACCATCAAGGCCAAGATCATGTCGCACCCCCAGTACTCGGCTCTCCTCGCCGCCTACTTGGACTGCCAAAAGGTTAGTACAAGCCAGCATCCATGCACAGGACTTGTTTAATCCAAGGTTTTAAATCTCCGGCTATAGCTGTCGCTATAGCCGGCAATAGCTGCTCGACGCTGATCAAGCTATTTGGGTTGATGTACAACTTTAGCTCAGCTATAGCTGTTTTAGAGATTATCCGCTAAATACCTTTAGCCGGAAATTAAAAACCTTGGTTTAATCAGGAACTCAGGAGATGTATATATATAAAAGAGTTAAATACGAGAGGTTCTTGAACTTATTACGGTGTGTCATTTAGAAAATGTATTTCTGTGTACGTAAACTTGTTAAATCATACGTTGTAGGTCCATACTTTATCACGTGGTAGAAAAATATACACCCAACCCCCTGAAAAATATGCAAGATATGAAAATCCATCCGTCCTGTACCATCGATGGCTCGCAGCGATGTCAAGTCCTATGGCTTGCTAACTTCCTAAAGAAGCCGTGGGTGCAAGTAATTGGGCCGACGTTCACTATAGTGGGCGAATTTGGAAGAGGAATAAAGGGCGACCGTGAAGCTGGAACACGGCTTTTATTGCCGGCGAGGCAGGGCAGGCAGAGGCTCGGCTGGGGCTTGGGCTGGCGTCTATGTCGTGGCTGGGGCACCGACTTGCGCAGGCATTGATGGCACACAGCCTCGGGACGAGGCGAGGAACAGAGGTACTCGGCGTGGACGACGGGCATGGCGTGCAGACGTGCTGTCACGATTGCGTTAAGGTTCAAACCGCGGCAGGGCAGTCCAGTGCCAAGGCGTTGGGACGGAGCGAGGCAGCAGCACAGGCAGAGGGCGCTCGGTCGTGGAGGGCAGCGAGGCCATTGGCCGCAGCAGGCGAGCGCAGCGCCTCGACGCGACAGGACCGCGGTCAGCAGAGCGCAAGGACAAGGACCCTCGGCTTCCGATCCAGAGCGCCGCACACGTCGCTGTATGTTCTCTTCCCTTGACGTCGATTCTGTAGACGAGTAGGTGTCGGCGCTTGCGGCAGGAGGCGCGTTACACGATGGCGAGGTGGGCGACGACGAGCTCGACCGACGTGAGGAACATGGCCTCGACGGCGACGAGGTGGCCCCTCCCCTGCCACTCGAGTCCTGCGCCGGCGACGCAGAACACGGCGATGGCCTTGGCGAGGACATAGCAGAGGGAGGCAGCGCGCACACGAGCAGCGGCGTCTTCATCTCCTCCATCGCAGGCTGATATGTTTAGGGGCATCTTTTTTCAGGGGGTTGGGTGCATATTTTCCTGCCACATGGCAAGTATGGACCTAAAGTATATCATTTAGCAAGTTTACGTATCTAAAATTTCATTTTTCAAGTTTACGTACCTAAGTGACACCCATGACAAGTTTAAAGGTCTCTCGTGCATTTAACTCTGTATAAAATAAAATCTTACTAGCTACTGCTATATGTCATGGATTCGATTATGTTGTCCATTGCATATATATATATAGGTCGGCGCGCCTCCGGATGTGTCGGATAGGCTCTCGGCCATGGCGGCGAAGCTGGACGCACAGCCGGGGCCAAGCCGGTGGCGCGAGCCGACGACACGGCCTGACCCGGAGCTCGACCAGTTCATGGTACCTACGCTGCTTTGATCCATCGATGGATTCGTCGCATGCGATACTTCTTTGTCCATGCATGGTATCCATCTCAAATAATCATCCGCATCACCTGCTTGTCACTCTGATGCAGGAGGCCTACTGCAACATGCTGGTGAAGTTCCAGGAGGAGATGGCGCGGCCGATCCAAGAGGCAACGGAGTTCTTCAAGAGCGTGGAGAGGCAGCTGCAGCTCGGCTCGATCTCCGGTAACTATTTCTCTATGGTTCGTTCTTCGTTGCAGACAGGTAGCTTACCACGTCGTGAAATGTTGTTGGGTTTATGCCATGGAACTGAGCCAGCTGCCCCCCCCCCCCCCCCCCCCCCCCCCCCGCTTTGGATTCGTGCTGCTGATACGGGTGATTTTTGTTGCTTTGTTTATTCTGGGAGAGGGGATAAGGTTTGCATGTATTAGTCCACTTGTTTGATGATTGAGGCATAATAGAGAGCACTTATCAGTAGTAGTATAGTGAGCATCACGAGGCCACTGTTAGCTCCAGGTTTCATGGCTCTCCACCTCTCGTTTATTGGCTTTAACTCGCATCCACTACGGGAAACCGACGATTTGCCGAGTGCCGGAATCTTTGCCGAGTGTATTTTATCGGGCACTCGGCAAAGACCGTGTTTGCCGAGTGCCAAATAAAATACACTCGGCAAACAAAAACACACGGCAAAATACGTCTTTGCCGAGTGTTTTTTTTCTGGCACTCGGCAAAGATGTATTTTGCCGAGTGCTATTTTTTGGCACACGGCAAAATACGTCTTTGCCGAGTGTTTTTTTCTGGCACTCGGCAAAGATGTATTTTGCCGAGTGCCTTTGTTTTGGCACTCGGCAAACAGGCTTTTTGCCGTGTGCATTTTTTTTTGCCCTCGGCAAATCAGTTTTTCGAAGCAATTTTTGAGGCCCTAAATGAATTCAAATGAAAAACTTTTCAACTACAAAGTTGTATAACTTCTCAAGATCTACAAAGTTTATTTTGGTCATTTCTTCATTTAACAAAGCGACAATAACGTTGTTCATAAAATCTACATCTCTCATATTAGTTTCATGAAAGTAAAAGAGAGATATATAAGATTTGTGAATAATGTTACTACCACTATGTCGGATGAACAAATGACCAAAATAAACTTTGTAGATCTTGAGAAGTTATGAAATTTTGTAGTTGGCAACATTTTGATTTGAAATCATCTTGTCATGCAAAAACGACGTTTGAATTTGAAAATTTTAAAATTTGAATTATTCAAAAGACCTCGGATGGAAAAACTTCCTAAATGAAAATTGTAGATCTCCAAAAGTTATGAAACTATGTAGTTGACAACTTTTTGATTTGAAATCATCTTATCATGCAAAACTACGTTTGAATCTCTAAAATTTGAAATTCGAATTTTTCAAACGACCTCGAATGGGAAAACTTCCTAAATGAAAATTGTAGATCTCGAAAAGTTATGAAACTTTGTAGTTGACCACTTTTTAATTTGAATTCGTTTAGGACCTCAAACAAACAATTTACTCTCGATTTAAAAAAACAATTTAAAAAATATGTTATAGAAAAGAAGAAAAAAATACTGAAAAAGAAACTTAATTTACCGAGTGCCTCACTTCTGACACCCGACAAAAAGGGGTTTGCCGAGTGCCAGATTTTGCACACTCGGCAAACCCCCACTCGTATACCCCCGCATCCGGCCGCACACAGCCACACACGCGCACACCCACCCGTGCCGCACACGCACACAGGCACACCCGTCCCCGGCTGCCGCCGCCGCCCCTACCCCCGGCCGCCAAAACTGAAGTGGCTTGTAATCCGACATCTTGAGCTAATCCCAGGATCAAATTCGTGCACCACTTGTTCCCCTCTCCAAAACTGAAGTTTTTATTTTTGTGTGATTTTCGGAGGCATTTTTAGTGATTTTTGGTTCGTCGAATTTGGTTGTGATTGGGGTGAAACTTCTTGAGGGATTTTGGTGCTAGGACATGTGTGATCAAGGCTAGGGTGATCCCCTAACAAATCCTTCACTTGAGCACCACGATTTTATTTTTGGGGATTTTTCGAGTTCTCGCACGTGATCTGGATTTTCTAGAGTTTGAGCACGAATTGAGCGATGATTTCTTAGGAATAGCTTACCTACTCTGTGGTGATTGCCTGTGCAAAGTTTGGGGATGAATCGTATTGTTTTGGTCGAGTTCCCGTCGAATTTTTGGCGCTCGCCCGTGTCTGTTTCTTGCGCTCGGTCCCAGTTCGTAATTCTCAGGTGCAGCTCGCAGGCGCCGGTGCCTTCACCGGTCAAAACCTGTGTGTGCTCGTGCAGACCCGAGCCTGCTCCATCCCTCTGTTTGCAGTTCGGCGCGGCAGTGTCCAGTCCTCGCCGAAGCTCACTCGCCTCTGGTTGGCCGTGCTCAGCTTCCAAGCACCAATCGGTGCTCATCCAGAACCCGTGCATGCACAGCACCAAGAGCAGGAGCAGCAGTTCACATTAATTGGATTTTCAGCAGCAGTAGGCTTTTGCTAATTCCATTTTCAATCGGCAACTTGGCTGGCTTCTTTCTTTTGCCACAGGGTGCAGGTTTGCAATGCTTTGGATTCAGAGCAGCAGCTGGACATGGATTCAGTGCTTGTGCAATATAAGCACCTTGCTGTGAATTCATCAGTTTGAGCAGGTAAGCAACAAGTTTCAGTTCTCAAACTGTCAATTGTTACTTTTGTGCTTCACCGACCAATCATCCAGTAATTGTGACATGTTTGCCTGCAGCTCTAATTAATTATTCTAGTGCTCGGTTCATACATGCTTGGAATTAAATACTTGTTTAATCCTTCCTAGCTTTGAAATAGGATGCATGTGTGTCGGCAGTAGAACTGCTTCTGTACCTTGTTAGTTCTCTAGATCGATTCTCTGTTTTGAAGTATTTCTTTGTACTGAACTTAGCATATCTACACTGTCATCTATTTAACCTTGCACATAATCGAAAGGACATGGATTACAGTACATTTGAACTATTTAATTGCAATTTATGCAACCTCTGGGCTGTTTAATTGGGCGTGATGATGTTGGTGTAATTTACATTTTTGTATATATGCTCCTAGACATTCACTAATTTGCTGCTTAATTGCAGCAGTATTGTAGTATTAGGTGAGTGTGTTTAAGGATAAGTTACCTTTTGCTGCACTTTATAACCAGAAACGAAATGGTTGTAGTAGGTGAGTGTGGCTAATGATTTGTGCTCTCTGAACTATACATTTTCTTTCAGTTCCACACATTTTATTCACACTCTCATGGTATTACAATTAAACTGAAATGATTTGTGCTATCTGAACTATGTGTCTTACCATATAAAAATTATGTGTTATGTTTGTGAGGACTCTGGGCAGTCCAGACTTCAGTACATGTTCCAGCACAGGACGTCGGTGTCGCAGGCTGAGTGGAGCATGGCGTCCAACGAGTCGCTCTTCAGCATCCAGGGCGCCAGCGACCTGTACCCCGGCAGCAGGTCGCACTTCGACTTCTACTACTACGAGGCCATGGCGGAGGCGGCGGACTCCAAGCTGCCGTCCCAATGTACTGCACTGCACCGTGATGCCCGTTCTTGATCTTGTCTTGTCGGCAACGACCGTGCAAATTAAGCAATCCATGGCTGGAACAGTAGTATATGCTGAGAAAAAAAATATTTTTTTTCTTTGGAAAATAGGTTTGCCGAGTGTAATATCAAAAAAACACTCGGCAAACAGTAACAGTACGCTGAGAAAAAAATATTTTTTTTTCTTTGGAAAATAGGTTTGCCGAGTGTAATTCCAAAAACACTCGGCAAACAATAATCCTTTGCCGAGTGTATTTTGGAAAAACACTCGGCAAACCACTTTTTTTTGCCGAGTGTCAAATTTGACACTCGGCAAACCATTTGCCGAGTGCGCGATAAAAAACACTCGGCAAATAGCTGTTTGCCGACAAAACAATGCCGTGTGCGGTTTGCCGAGTGTTACACTCGGCGAAGCCTTTGCCGAGTGTTTTTTGGTCTTTGCCGAGTGCCTGTGGCACACGGCAAAACTACTGTATCCCGTAGTGTATCGTATAATGCAATATTGGAGACCTGATGTGCCATGGAATAACGCTGGGGCACAATTTTCAATTTTGGATACCCTCTTCAGTTACATGCACTGTTACTGACGAACCACATCAGATCAGAGTTACTAGTTTCTCTATATTCAGCCATCACTGTTTCTTAGTTTTATTTACCACCCACACACGTCTTGTATGTCTTTCACTGTGTGTTGTTGTACTCCTATATACCTTTGTGTGTAGCTAGTAAGAAAGGGAGATTCATACAACTAAGGCCCCGTTTAGTTGAAGCCAAAAACCAAAATTTTTTTGCATAGTATCCGTCACATCAAATCTTGCGGCGCATGCATGGAGTATTAAATGTAGACGAAAAAAAAACTAATTTCACAGTTAGCTGAGAAATCGTGAGACGAATCTTTTAAGCCTAATTAGTCTATAATTGGACAATTTTTGTCAAATAAAAACGAAAGTGCTACAGTAGCCAAAAGCCAAAAAATTTTGGAACTAAACGGGGCCTAAGCAAAGTACTATACCTAAGCTCGTTTAGTAGGCATATACAGTTAGTGGTTGGAAATTGGGCCGCACGTGTGGTGGTGGATGAGCGGTGCAACCTGATCACTGGCTAATAAGTCAGGGCTAAAAATATGGCTTATTTATTGTGAGAGAAAAATATTGTTTGTTGACTAAAAAATACGGTTTATAAGCCAAACGAACGGAACGATTATGGGTCTCCAAATAAATAGCGGCTTCAGTACTGTTCGAGATAGATAAATGTACTGTTGCTATACTGTTTGCTTTGTCTCTTGATCTACTCCTACAGTAGGGTACAAGAACCCAAGCTATGACACACTTGAGTACTTGTCATATGTATGGTTGCTTGCGTCCTTCCTAGTCATTGGTAGCGCCGCTATTTCTTTCAATAACCATCTGCTCATGTAGTACTATAGTGATACATATAATAACAGTAATAGTAAATATAATAGTAATAAAATTAAGGAACCCAGGTTAATTACACGAAGATGTAATTAATGATAAGTTGATTTATCTTGTATTATAGTTCTATAATATTCTAGAACAGCTATGTTTGATATATACATGATACATAAATTACTTGTAAAGTTCATTCAAAATGACATTTTTTGTGACCATAGTGTTTACACGAAAAAAAAACAGTGGTAGTTATGCATTAGAAAAAGAATCCTGTCCGATTTTTTTTTCTTCTTCTACACATGCCTTTGTACTTCGGAGCATACATATGGTTTGCTGCTGCCCGCGCACTCTGACATGGTTTTATGCTTTGCCGATGGATAAATTCTTAAAAGAGTTAAATACACCGGTGGCCCTTGAACTTGTGTCTGCGCATATGGGTCCATGAACTTGGAAAATGTATTTCTGAATCCCTAAACTTATTAAGCGGTGCATCGCATGCCCATGCCAGTCACGTGGACATTTTTTACTGACATGGCACGCTAGCCCGGCATGTATTTTTCAATTAACCCCTCACATCAGTTATCCTTATTAAAAATAGACCCTTCTCTCTCTCTCTCTCACCGTCCCGCTTGCTGGAGCAACGCGCTGTCGAGACCGTGGCCGCATGTCGCTAGCGCTCGCCGTCGCCCACCTCACCATGGCATACAGCACCTCCTGCCACATGTCGCTCGCGCTCGCGCCGTCGCTCACCTCGCCAACCAAGGCCGTCGTCGTGTTCTGCATCGCCGGTGCCAGACTCGAGTGGCAGGGGAAGGGCCACCTCGTCTCCGTCGAGGCAATGTCTTCGTGTTTTGCATCGGCGTCACGTACGGCTTCCGCTCCCACTTCCTGCCCGGGCGAGGCACGTCGACGTACGACACCGCCGTCGCGTCCTCCTTCGAAGCCCCTGTCTACCTGTCGCCCTGCAACCATCTCGCCCACGTGATTGGCTGCTGTGGGAAGAGAACACGCAGCGAGGAGCTCTGGATCGGACGCCGAGGGTCCCCTGCATTTGTCAGACGTGCGTGGCGGCGCTAGAGCTGAAGCGGCATAATGTCGAGCACCGAACGCCGTGGGGGAACATGCTCACAAGAACGACGGACAACGACGATGCGGGACTCCTTGTGTGCGTGCATGACCGCGCAGCACGCGCCGGAGGCGGGCGTGGCCACGGTCGGGTACTCGGGTGCGGCTACGACCTGACGGGGGACCTCCGCCTGGGCCACGCCAAGCCTGGTGGCCGCCTCGTGGACCTCGACACTGCCGGTGCGGGCAGTGACACGTCCTCGCGGGAGCTGGCGGGCGTGCCGGCCTGGGTCGTTGCTGACAAGGGTGAGCGCACATGGTTCCGCACTTCCACTCCGATGTGCTCCCCTTCGTCGAGATGGCGGAGCAGGTGAACCGATAGCTGTCACAACGGTTGCAGCCACGACGCCTCTGCCACACGCAGCCTCTGCTTCGACGCCCGCCTCGTCGAGCTCTACAGCGTCCTCAAGGACCGAGTCAACCAAGCAGAACCTTCCGCCCTTCGAACGCGTGCAAGAAGCTAGCTAGCTGGCAAGACTCCAGAGGCCATGCATCTGGTCTCGCCGTACAACCCGCGTGCCCGACTGGCTACGCGCGGTGCGCCCTACGGCCAGCGCCCTGCGACCGTGCTCGCGCTCGCGGCAGGCAGCCCGCGCAACCTCCTAGCTGCAGCCCTGCGCGTCCTCCGCGCCTGAGTGCCTGCGTCCTCCCTCGCGCGACCTCCGTGCCCGTGGCTGGCGGCCAGCCCCGCGCGGCCCCCTGCGTCGGCGACCGGCGGCCCGGGGGCAGGTGACTTGGCCAGCGGCGGCGGCCGTGCTCCAGTCGGCAGCGGAGGAGCTCGCGCGGCAACTGCGGTGCCGGGAGGCTTGGCCGAGGGGCGTGGAGTAGCCTGCGGCCACGTTCTCGACAGCGTGCTCCAGCAAGCGGGACGGTGAGAGAGAAAGAAGGGTCTATTTTTAATAAGGATAACTAACGTGAGGAGTTAATTGAAAAATACATGCCATGCTAGCGTGCCACGTCAGAAAAAAAAACATCCACATGACTGGCATGGGCCTATGGTGCACCGCTTAACAAGTACAAGGACCCAGAAATGCATTTTGCAAATTCATGGGCTTAAGTGCCGCTGGTGTATTTAACTCTTCTTAAAATAGATGGCTTCGTTATAGGGTATGCAGTATCATGCATATTTTCTGGAGCACTTTTGTAGTATCACGTTGTTTTTTGGATCATTCAACTTTAGTCATGACGAGATTAGATCTAATATAGTATTTATAGTATTACGTAGATTAAAAAAAAATCCTGGATGCACATAATTTAGCAGTTCATATCTACACAGGGCAAAATAGCAAGTGTCTGAATTGTACGATGCACAGCCCTTCCTCCATCTGCTACTATACAATACAATCACATGTTCTCTACAATGTATTACAACTTTACAGATCTCATCAATTCTCATTACTTGCTTGCCCCCAAATCAAATATGGAACGAAATCTACATTATGTTTTTGCATGCTGCGTGAAAACTGAATGGCAATTGGGCCATGGCTTCAGGATAGGTGCCCAAACATTCGTCAGAACATATGTACATATACAACATTACTTGCAATCTGCATGTAGCTAGGCTTCTTCCCACAGTATTTTATTTGGTGAATAGAAGCATACTATATATGTTCTCTGACTGTATGGTTATTAATCTGCACTCGTTGGAGGCATATGGATGAAACGGAATAGTTTGTGAGACTGTTCTCCCATGTATGATTGCTTGATCCACAGTGAATGGCCCGTAATAAGAGAAAAGAAACACCTGGAATCAATGAACTGTTTGTTTACAACGATGGCACACCTAATGACCCTACCAAATAAGGATATGCACTTCCTTTATACAATAATAACTAGAAGGATACCCATGCATTGCATGCATGAGCTGGACCTGCATGTTATTGTATAGGTTCGGATCAAAACTGGGCAAGCTAATGGTATAATCCAATAAGAAAACTAATGGAGTACCAGACTGATTTATAAGACGATGGGATGGCAAATGCAAACAAAAAGCATGATGTAGATGCATGTCTTGTATTTTGATAGACTAAAAATAGTAATTGCACATAGCGGGGATGATGTGGACTGTTTTAGCCATTGGTGGGGGATGAAGTGGATTTTTTGCATGGAGAGATCGAAGGCGGCTAGTGGGGAATGACGTGGATATATTGCATGTTGAGATTGAAAGTTAGTATGGTTTGCTTTTATAATAGATATAGATATAGATATAGGATAGAATGCAGATTTTTGACAAATTGAAATTAGTAATTGTACTTAGTGAGGATGGTGTGGACAGTTTGAGCATTTATTTGTGGGGGATGAAGTGGATTTCCTGCATGAAGAGATCTATAATAGATATATGTATTATCTAATCAATAGTTTGCTTTTATAATAGATATAGATATAGATCTAGATTGAAAGTTAGTGGAAGATAATGTGGCATTTAGTAGGAAATAACATGGATAGCTTGCATGTTTAGATTGAAAGTTAGTAGAATTTGCTTTTATATGAATGATTATAGTATAATTTTTTGATAAGGAATGTGTAAATTTATATGTTATCATTATTAAGGCCCCAACTACTAGTGATGTTAAAACCAGTACATATCGTATAAAATCTTTCATAGGCTACCGGTTTATCCATATATTGGCTAATAATTGTTAACTGGTGAGTTGCTATGAATCAACCTTCATCCTAAAAACATTATTCGAAACAAAAAAATCAAAATATTAATCATTATTTAATGTTTTGCTATAACACTGTGTACCACTACCTTATGAAAGTGGGACAATATAAATAACGCTAATATTGGATGATTTGTATGAAGTCTAGGCTATTTATATAAAGTACAAGGCGGCTTGATGATCTCAAGCAAGTTCAGAGATAGAGATGGAAACCAATCCTATCCTACTATATCAATGCATGGGATCCTTTCAAATCCATGTCATATACTCTAGCATTCCCTCCTCCCCCGCTGTCATAGTGTGAGCAAGGCAGACGCTTAGAATGGAGGGGAAACCAACAAAGTAGACGATAATAGCCCTTTTGTTGCCAAGGTAGCCGAGAACAGTGCATTGTGGACATCGCCATGGAGGAGAGAGTTGCAGGTCCAAAGCACCAACACTAGCATACTCGTGCATAGAATTAGTGTAATCTGGTCAAACGCCGGCTTGACTAGTAGTGCGGTGATCTCAATGGGACAACTTTGGTAGCTAGAGAGCAGGAATGTGCTAACTCAAATCAATACCTTGCACGATGAAGAGGACTAGCGGCATGAAGCACGACTACTGCCCAATTGGGTAGCTATCGTGTTGATAATGGCATGGTCACATACCGTTGGTTCTCGGAGGTGCGATGGTTTGTATTAGTCATCGACGACAGACCAACGATGATGATCTAATGTGACAATAATCGAGTAGATGGGTTCTCGATTGGTACAAAGGACGTAGTCTTGTTGACGAGGGTCAAGCCATGTCATTATCTAGAGGTGGACATGAAATGTGATCGTTAATGATCAACAGTGAGATGCAACCCAATCTGTGATTGAGATATAGAAAACCCCATCTAGAAAATATTAGGAAAAACTGTAGGCCGAACAATAGTAGACAACATGAACACTAAACTATGGGTTGCAGACCCTGGGAGAGTGATGTGATCATCTTTCGAGGGTTGATGCGGTGGATGCTACCAAGGCAGTGGCTTTGGAACACCGCCAGTTCTGTACCATGTGAGGATGTGAATATTGCAAATATTAGATGATTTGTATCAAATGTTGGATGATTTGTATTAAGTCTCATAGGTTATTTATATAGAGTACACAGTTGCTCGAAGGGAAGTGTTTAAATTGATCTCATACTTCAATACACACCACAACGAAAAGAAAACCAAATTATTGGATTAGGACATCAATATGCACCACAAAAACAACCAAATTATTGGATTAGGACATCAATATGCACCACAAAAACACAACACAACCACACAACCACCTTTCACCATTGCCACTTCCAAGAAAGAGAAAACACGCCAAACTACACACAGCGGCGGTGGCCTTCATACTGCAACATCGTCATCAAACTATAGGAAGCCAACATGTCGATAAGAATTCATTAGCGCCTGTGTCGTGAGACAATATGTCTCGCCCGATCTAACCACTACTTTGCATGGCTAGCGGCCATAGTCCGCTATAAAGAGTCACACCATATCGTTGTCGCTTGTGCATCTACTGATAGTGTCCTTCACTGAACTGAACCCTGCCATGCATGTAGGGCTAGCTATTGTAGAATGCTACAAGACTCCAAGCTGGTATGCAATGGCTTCCTCTTGACACCACCAAGTCGCCACATCCTCTAAGATTAGCTAGGCTACCAACAAAGCCACAAGCACCATGGCACCGGTGTTCTCAACTCACACAACATAGTTATCATCTGCCTTCTCGCTAGATTAGTGTTGTCATGACTATAATTGGGAAATATGATGCCATCACTTCTTAATTAAATTATTTTTGTATGAGTAGAAAAAATTGTGCTTATGATCTAATTGGAACGGCATAAGTGCTGAAGAGTTTAACTTCATAGGGGGTTTAGGTCACCGTCGTAGCATTTTATATTTCAACGCACACATCTTCTGACAAGGACACTATTAAGTTGTTGGTTTAGAGGAAATTTAATTGACTTCCATTTCAATTATACTAGTATAGTGCTCGTGCTAACGCTACGGCTTTATTTCAGGGATGTACATGGAAACAACCAAACAACGATTTTTGTTTCTAGAGTTCAACTTTCACACAATTGTATATGACCATGTATATACAATCTGAGAAACACTTACACGTAACAAGGCATAATAAAGTTATTTCTCGCATTAACCATATAATTTACAATCTGCCTAAATCCTTAAACATGTCTTGGGGATCTTCATGGCCACTTCATGCAAATTTCATCCCAAATAATCAAAGATGTCGTACCAAGCTTCTTAAAGTAGATATAGCTTCTTAAAGTAACTCTATAATTCACTTTTGATAAATGAAAGAAAAAAAATGTATTTGATCTTTTCTAAAATTAAATAGTAGATATAGTCGTAAATATATGTGCGCAACCGCAATGGATATTTATCTGGTTGTTCCTTGGTTTCTCCCTCTCTCCCATCCTGTTTTTCTTTCTTCAGATGATTTTCGGGTATTAGAAAGCTAACTAATGAAAATTATTGGACAAAAGAAAAAAACATTTCTTCTTGGCATAATCAACTAATTTATCAAGTAAGTTTTAAGTACACCATCTGTTTGAAATTGTAAGTCGTTCCAGCTTTTCTAGATACATACTCCCTCTATTCCAAATTATAAATCGTTTTGACTTTTTTGGTTCATCCATTTTGCTATGTATCTAGACATATTATTGTGTCTAAATGCATAACAAATTAGATGTACCAAAAAAATCAAAACGACTTATAATTTGGAATGGAGGAAGTAGTTTTTACTATGTATATAGACATAATATATATTTAGGTGCATAGCAAAAGCTATATATCTAAAAATTAGAACAAAACTAATTGTCTCTAGCTTGCGTGTTCTATTTCATAATGGCCTTTTATTTTCATAATCATGTGTCAAGTCGGTTCGTTTATTTTGTAAACTCGGTCGGGGCGTATAGTGTGTTACTTCTAACTTCTCTCTTTGGAGGATGAAACCGGATATTTCTTCTATTTTTAAAAAAAAAAATAGGCAAAACCAAATGTGCTAAACCTCTTCATTGATCTCCTCTCTGTGGGCTCGGACTGTAAGTGACCCGTTTTGCTTCCTTGTCCGCCGTTGGTATTTTATGAGAAGAAAGGGGTAGACCTTTCCAGGTTTAGCCACGCTGCAGACGCTCCACTGCTCCTACTGACGTATGGGGTCACCAAACCAGGTCCCACGTGTTCTTGACGGAAACATGCGAGTGGGTATGTTGGCAGGTCTGTCGCCATTACTTATTGACGCAATACCAGAACGGCACGGAGAGTTTTGGAAGGGGCGCGTCAGATGGAGCCGGGATCGGTGTGGGTTTTTCCATTATAATGACAATTCTAAAAATTGCCTTGATCGGAGTCACGTATCTGTCCTTCCTATTTGCCTTGGCTGACTTCCATATTTGTCTTGATTGACTTCCATTGGTTTCCATTTTATCGTAGACTACGGGATGTGCTGAAAATTGCCTTGATCGGAGTCACGGATCCCTCCTTTCTATTTGTTTTGACTGACTTCCATATTTGCCTTGATTGACTTCCATTGGTTTCTATTTTACCGTAGACTGCGGGATGTGTGAGGCGTGCGTTGAAGCCTGGGTGGGGGAGAATACTGTATATATGTGCATGAGCAGTATTTGATCAGAGCAAGACTGTTCATTCGTACCATCACACCACCTATCTAAACAGGCTGAATTAATTGGGAGCTTGTTGGCTTGTAATTCGTGTGGCCCTTTGGTTACCACACAAACGTTGTCAGAAGTGGTCTAGCTAATCTTTATTATCTTTGGAACCAATAATTAAAGTGTGGCAAGCAAACTTTAACCAACTTTGTTGGTTGCTGATCATCATCTTTAACTGCAGACAGTAACTGTGAGGTGTCCGGGTCGTCCGAGGATGAGCAGGACGCGAGCTGTCCTGAAGAGATCGATCCCTGCGCCGAGGACATGGAGCTCAAGCACCAGCTCCTGAGGAAGTACGGCGGCTACCTGGGCGGCCTTCGCCAGGAGTTCTCCAAGAGGAAGAAGAAAGGGAAGCTCCCCAAGGAAGCGAGGCAGAAGCTGTTGCACTGGTGGGAGCTGCACTACAAATGGCCCTATCCTTCTGTAAGCTAAACCCTATATATATCCATCCATGCATTACTAATTCAAGCTCTTCTTGTATGGCAACTACTGTGTTGCATTGCCAAAGAAAAACTGAAGCTTTTGATGCATGACTGTTGTGAGTACGTACTCATCTATTGTCAGGAGACGGAGAAGATGGCGCTGGCAGAGATGACAGGGCTGGACCAGAAGCAGATCAACAACTGGTTCATCAACCAGCGGAAGCGGCACTGGAAGCCTGCGTCGGAGGACATGCCGTTCGCGATGATGGAGGGCGGGTTCCACGTCCCGCAGGGCACCGCGGCGCTGTACATGGACAGGCCGCCGCCGTTCATGGCGGACGGCATGTACCGGCTGGGGTCGTCGTGAGGGCCGGGACTCTCAGCTCGTGTGTGTCTGCTGGTGCGTGTCTCCCATGCGTGTGCATGCTCGATCGGATCGACGTCCAGCAAAGTTGCCGGCCGGCCGGTGGTGTATGTTTAGTTTGGGTTACCGTGGAGAGTAAACTCCGATCGATCCATGGTAGCGGCATGCAAGGTAAAATCTTAAAGCAGGTCCCGGTAAGACGGTGATTGTTGAGGTAGTAGTGATTGAAGTGACGGTGGCCATTGCTGCTATTCGGCTGTAAATATACAGTTTCGGTTTGATACTTTTTGCTCTCGACGATCTGTAGTAATTCTGCAAAGTCGTTGTAGGCACCATGTTTTTCTCTCTTTTTTCCATAAAGACGACTGATAATAAACCTCTATGCATTGCATCGGTATATTCTCAGCTTGTGCCCTTCTGGTAAACCGGAGGGGAGAGGGATGGAACGGTACGATTTGTAACTGTTAGTCTGTTACCCAGATGAGATCCAGATCGATGGACCGACCATTTCTTTGCGCAGCACAGGTGCCATGCCATTCTACCTGCAGTCCTACTACACACATGTCGTTGCTCTTCGCTAGTAAACCTGTGCTGCGATTGCCGCCCGCGTCCTGTCATCCTGTGCGACTCACGTGGTGCCCGTGGGCAACCAATCCGCACCGAGCACGGAGCTAATAAGCTGCCCGGTGCCCGTACGTGGGTGGTACGCCTGGCCACAAATGCTGCACCCTTCACAGCGCGGCGGAACAGGCGAACAACAGCCAGCATGCAGCGCCTGATCATGATGACCGATCCATGCATCCATCTCGCGTCAGCATGAGTCGTCGGGGCGTTTTATGCCTGCCGCCGCGCGCGACCGGCGGCACTGTGACTGTAGCACGAACAGTACGTGGCCGGCGCGGCAAAGACGGCCAATGAACTCGGCAGCGCTGTCGTAATGACGCGGGCCGGACCGCGCGGCGCCGGAGCGGGCCAACGCACGGCTCTATCCGTGTGGACTGTGGGCGACGGCAGGCGTGTACTTAAATCTCCACTGTAGATGCGCGGCAGGCCGGACGCCCCTGTGACAACAACGTTGGAGCTGCAGCATTAACTGCGCCCCGGCCGGCCGGCCGGCGCCCCCGCGTCCGTCCTGGCCTCCTGAGTGTGCGGTGTGCCCCCCGCCCCCCCCCGGCGTAGGGGTCACGACACTACTCACAGGTGGAGGAACGGGAACGTACATGACGTTGGTCGTCCGTTCCTTGAGCGCCGGATGACATGCGCAGCTGCTGTGTCTCACAGTCTGAGTGTGACAGACTGACAGTCTCCGTGTGGTTGTGCCGTAGGAATTGGAAAACACAGCAAGAGACTACCTATCACATCGAATGTTTACGGCCCGTGCATGGAGCATTAAATGTAGACGAAAAAAAAACTAATTGCACAGTTTGGTAAGAAATTGCGAGACGAACGTTTTGAGCCTAATTAGTCCATGATTGAACACCAATTGCCAAATAAAAACGAAAGTGCTACAGTAACCCCAAATTCCAACTTTGTGAAACTAAACACGCGCTATATAGATTTATAGATGGCTAAACATTTAAACAACCCTAGGCCCATCAGCCAACCCATGGTCTCTTGTTTTGTCCTGGCCTAGCCCGACACTGCTCGATGCATAGTATGCCCACGGCAGACCAGCCTTTTCTCGGTGCCTGGGCTGATTTCAAGGCACGACGTGTCAGCCTACCCAATATGATTAACAGCAGGCTTAACATGGCTCACTAAACCCTGCACTATATAATCCCTCGTCGCTACGCCTCTTAATCCTAGGCTCCACTTTGCCCCGCACCCGCATCACGTACCCTGCTCCTTGTTGTGTCTCGGTTGTCACTCTCTCATCTTGCTCCTATGCCAATGACGGACGAAGGTGCTTGTTTTTGTTCTCATCTTTACCCACCTCCTCTCCTTTATGTCCCTCTCGCCTTCCCTCTCTTTTTTTGGCTCCTTGTAATAACAGGGCAGTGATCCATGAGCTAATAGCTGGATCCGTCCCCCTAATCCTAGTCTCCCTCTCCTCTTCTCCTAGATCCATGGATATTGGTCTTCAACGGCATCTCTGGTGCTCTCTTCTTCTAAATCCATGGATGTTGGTCTTCAACGACATCTCTGGTGCTCTGGTAGCGCATGCATGCAAAATCCTAACACTAACTTCTTATTCTTCTTCCTTTCTTTGTATTTGTGTTGTCTTAACAGTAACTTGTTATTCGTCTTCCTTCTTTTTATTTGTGTTGTCTGCCTATCCACCTTACCTTTTTCTTGTTCTTGTAATTTGTTGGCCAATGCTTGCACCGTGTGGATGTGGCAACCACCGTTGAGGAATCGATCCGACTTCCACTTACTACAAACTGATGATGATAGGGGAGAATAGTGATGGAGATGGTGATGGTGACTTGCAGGCCATTCAGCATCAAGTATGTAACATATCGTGTTGCGTCATCTGTTTGGCCATCTATAAATTCGAGCTTAGTGGGGGTCGTGCACGTCATCCTCCCCCAGCCACCACTGCCCACCACCCGCGACACGAGATTTCCTTAATATTGGCCTTGCATACGGAAGAAACATGAAATCCAAGTAAGATAAAACAAAATTGATTACATCAGTACATATGCTAGCACTTTGAAACTTAAAAACCATAGTGAAGTATCCAAATTAAATTTCAATTGCATCATTATGTTTGTTGTACTAAATGCTTCAACCATATATCCCACTTTGGTACATTTTGATAAATTTTCATTTGAAAATATTTTTCTCATAAAATAAAATATTTTCTTTTGATTAATGGGGTAATGTTATAAGTTTGAGATAACATGTTCCGCCTTCACAAAAAAATATTCTAAGTTCAAGAGAATGATATTCTAGAATTAGCTAGGACAATAAAATTCTAGATTCAAGTGAACGATATTCCACAATATTCAAAAAGGAATAAATCTCGTAGTAGGCCAAAATTTGTGCGTGAAAGGCCTTCGTCATCCACCTAAGCCACGGCTACCCAGACTAAAGATGAGATAGCTAATTTAGGCTGAACATACTTATCTCGGCCACACAAGAAGAGTGGTCGGAGCCTTACTCTGAGATCCGGCCTGGGCAAGAAATGGGTGGTATTAGGCCCAACACAGATGCCATCCGCACGCGGCCCACTCCCGCCACAAAAGTACTCAAATTGATCCGCGGATGGAGCCATGCCCATCAGCCCATGGAGTGGATACTCCTCCGAACACGGTAGTTGTTGCAGGCGTGGAGCAGCACACAGAGCGTTTCCTTGATCATTCAATTCAAATAAATAAAAAGAAGAGCATTTCCTTGCGCCGCGGCCCAATCCGCGACGACAAGTCTACAGGAGAGGAAAGCGACATCCATTCTTGGCTGCCAACGATTCAGACCGGTCCGTCTCGGCGGGTAGTGCCAACTGGCATGTCGAGTCAAGTCAACCACCGACGAGCGGCGGCGTATCCACCACATGATTGGAACTGCCACTGTGGAAGCCTGCGTCTGGGTATGGCACGCCACAGTATTCTTGGCTGCAAGCGCGGATCTCAATTAGGAGTTCGGCCGATCTGAATTGCCAGAGTATTCTTGGCTGCTTGCTGCTATGGTTGGCTTGCGGCATGCGCGGTCTCTTCTCGCCCCCGGCGTCCTCCTCGCCGGCGTCGTCGCCGTCCTCGGCGCCAGCGGGGACGACGAGCAGTTCGTCTACTCGGGCTTCACCGGCGCCCCGCTGGCGCTGGACGGCACGGCCGCCATCACGGCGTCGGGGCTGCTGGAGCTCACCAACGGCACCGCGCAGCTCAAGGGCCACGCGGTGCACCCGGCGGGCCCGTGCTCTCCTTCTCGGCGTCCTTCGTGTTCGGCATCATCCCGCCCTACGCCGACCTCAGCGGCCACGGCATCGTCTTTTTCGTGGGCAAGGACAGCTTCACGAACGCGTTGCCCAGCCAGTACCTGGGCTTCCTCAACACCGCCAACAACGGCAACGCCAGCAACCACGTCTTCGGCGTCGAGCTCGACACCATCCGGAGCACCGAGTTCAAGGACCCCGACGACAACCACGTCGGCGTCGACGTCAACAGCCTCACGTCCGTCAACGCCACCACCGCCGGCTACTACGACGACGGCACCGGCGAGTTCCGCAACCTGACCCTGATCAGCGCCAAGCCCATGCAAGTCTGGGTGGACTACGACGGCGAGACCGCGCGGATCAACGTGTCCCTGGCTCCCCTCGGGACGCCCAAGCCTTCCAGGCCTCCGGTGTCGGCCACGCAGAACCTCTCGGACGTGCTCGTGGAGCCGGCGTACGTGGGCTTCTCGTCCGCCACGGGCATGGTGAGGTCGGAGCACTACGTGCTCGGCTGGAGCTTCGCCATGGACGGCCCTGCTCCGGACATCAACATCGCCATCCTGCCCAAGCTACCGCGGTTCGGCCCCAAGCCGCGGTCCAAGGTCTTGGAGATCGTGCTGCCGATCGCCACCGCGTCGTTCGTCCTCGCCGTGGTGGCGGTCGTGGTCGCCCTCGTCCGGCGTCGGCTCAAGTACGCCGAGCTGCGAGTTCGGGCCGCACCGGTTCACGTACAAGGACCTGTTCCGCGCGACGGAGGGATTCAAGAGCAAGATGCTGCTCGGCGTCGGAGGATTCGGGAGAGTGTACAGAGGAGTGCTCCCAAAATCGAAGCTGGAGGTCGCCGTCAAGAAGGTGTCTCACGAATCGAGGCAGGGCATAAAGGAGTTCGTCGCCGAGGTCGTCAGCATCGGCCGTCTCCGGCACCGCAACCTCGTGCAGCTGCTCGGTTACTGCCGACGGAAAGGCGAGCTTCTCCTGGTGTACGACTACATGCCCAACGGCAGCCTTGACAAGTACCTATACGGCAAGGACGACAACAAGGCCACGGCCACGCTGGATTGGACGCAAAGGTTCCGGATCATCAAAGGCGTCGCGTCAGGGCTGCTGTACATCCACGAGGACTGGGAGCAGGTCGTCATCCACCGAGACATCAAGGCCAGCAACGTCTTGCTCGACAGCGAGATGAACGGACGGCTAGGAGACTTTGGTCTCGCAAGGCTGTACGACCATGGAGCCGACCCGCAGACAACCCATGTCGTTGGCACGATGGGGTACCTTGCGCCGGAGCTGGCGCGGTCAGGGAAAGCGTCCCCTCTCACCGACGTGTTCGCCTTCGGGGCGTTCATCCTCGAGGTCGTGTGTGGACTGAGACCCGTGGAGCAGAGCATGACCGACAGCCGGCTCATGCTGGTGGACTGGGTGCTCGAGCACTGGCAGAAGGGATCGCTCGCCGAGGTGATCGACCCGAAGCTCCAGGGGAATTACGACGACGACGAGGCCATGCTGGCGTTCAAGCTGGGGCTGCTGTGCTCGCACCCGCTGCCCGCCGCGAGGCCGAGCATGCGGCAGGTGATGCAGTATCTCGACGGCGACATGCCTTTCCCTGAGCTCACGCCGTCGCACCTCAGCTTCAGCATGCTGGCCCTGGTGGGATACGGCGATCCACGGATACTGGGATATCCACGATGCATTTTAGTTCAATGGACCGGACGAGTCATTTTTCTGTTAGGTTGGATGGATGAAGGTGGATGTGGTGAGAATATTTGACTAACTATATCTATTATTTAAAAATAATAATAACTAATTAGACACTAATAAATATGCACTAATACTAATTTTATCATGATAATCACTAATTTAAAATAAAATATGTTAATTAGCACCATTAATATCCTAATTAGCACACTAAACATGCACTAATTAACTTATTAGCCCTTATCAAAACTAATCCTAATACTATAATTACTAAGTAATAATATAACATACTAATAACCCTTAATTTATTTACTAATGGTAAAGATTACAAGACATGAATAAGTTAGTCCGTCAGATTTTCCATCATATTCTCTATGCATGGATTTGTTGCTTATCCCAGTAATCCATCTAACCATCCCGTCCATGGATTAGTCTAGAAGTCGATGGTAGGAATCTGAACGCATGTGACTACGTGAGGTGAAGACGATAGAGATAGTAGCAGGTATGCTTGAAAAATACGTAGTCTGGACTCTAGAAGTGCCTGCCATAAGTCCAGAATCATTAAATCATAGTCGAAGAAGGATGGCATCGGGCGGCCTCTCTTCAGCCTCAGCCAAAACTATCAGACGTGTGAACGGAACACTGGTTACGGCTTTACTTGTGACTGTTCTAGAAGGTCACATTATTTGACTTTCCAACCCCTGTCTTTGTCAGTCGTGCAGAACACAGAAGGTCACATTATTTGACTTTCCATGGCATTGTTTAGTTGGCGAAATTTTTTGGAAAATAATACTGTAGCACTTTCGTTGTTATTTAGCAATTAGTATCCAATCATAGTCTAATTAGGCTTAAAAGATTCGTCTCGTGAATTTCGTCTAAACTGTGTAATTAGTTTTATTTTTAATTTATATTTAATGCTTCATGCATGCGTCCAAAGATTCGATGTGACGAGGAATCTTGAAAATTTTTGGGAACTAAACACTACCATGGTTGCAAACTGCACTTAGGGCCTGTTTAGTTCCCAAAATTTTTGCGCAGTACCCATCACATCGAATTTTGTGGCACATGCATGGAGTAGTAAATGTAGACGAAAAAAAACTAATTACACAGTTGGGTGAGAAATCGCGAGACGAAACTTTCTGTCGGGTACCTTAGAACGGGGTACCCCAAGCAAACATCAAATGGGTCGCTAAAGTCCCATCTAAAAAAATAAAAGCTAGAAGGTAAGTCGTGGGCCCCTCGCCCGCCACGACCGAGCCCACTGGGTCCTCCTCCTCCTCGTCTCGAGCCTCGAGCAGGAGGTCTCGGCATCCTGACGCAAACTCCGCTTCGTGCGAGGCTCCCCAGGTAAGGCCTCGGCAGGGAACGCCGTCTCCGCCTCGCCCGAGGCTCTCCACGGAAGGCCTCGGCAGGAGGTGCATTCTCCGTATCGCGCGAGGCCTCTCGCGCAAGGCCTCGGCAAGGAGCCTGATCTCCGTCTCGCGCGAGGCCTCATTCTCCGTGTCGCTCGAGGTCGGCTCGTCCGCGGCCCGTCGCCCCCCGCCTCGGCCGACCCTCCCGACGGCGCGTCACGTCTCATTAATACTTCAACCACTCCCGCAATCTCAGCCGGACGATGGCTCGACGCCACGGAAGGGCCGACGGGACCCGAGGTCGCATCAGCGCCATACCGGCCGGGACAGGGCACGGCGGGGGTTACCGGCCACTGTGTCCTATCGCTGTGCCCACGATCAGCCGCCCACTCCGGCTGGGACAGGGTACGGCGGGGATTACCGGCCACTATGTTCTGCCGCTGTGCCCACGATCAGCGCCCATACTACACTGTGCCCTGCGATCCCCGCCTCGAAACAACATCACGCGGACAACTTGGCCCGGATCATCACCGCCTCCAAGCCGATGCATCAGATCAGCCGCCCACTCGGGGCCTCGGCACCGTACGCCAAGGTCTCGGCTATCTTGGGGTTCGTGCCCGCCGAGACCCCCCACTGCGGTGCGACCTCGGCGCCGATCAAGCCTCGGCCTCGCGCACAGTCCGTCCACAGTGGTCTGCACGTCCGCCGCCGCACCCACTCCGAGGCTGTCCTGGGGCTCCCACGACGCACAGGATCGGACGGGACGGCCATGCCGCCCCAGTGCTCCAAGGACGGACCACTCTGACGATCACGCCGCCACAGGAACAGGCCACAGGGCTCGGACATGCCACCCCTGTTGGCACGACGCCGCATAGTAATACATGTACTGTCCTTGTCCTCCCTTCAACTATAAAAGGAGAAGACTTGGGCCACTTAGAAGGGGGGAGACAGAGAAGAACATCTTGTAACACACGCACACATCCCAGCCGCCTGAAAGCAACGTCTCAGACGGTCCACACGACTCCCAACCGAGACCTGGGACAAGTTCCCTCTCTCCCTTAGCTTGTAACCCCTTATTACGAGCACTTCGGTGCAAGGAATACAAGATCGACCTCTCAGACTGGACGTAGGGCTTCGATTGCCTGAACCAGTATAAACCTTGTGTCTCTTTGCATCACCATCCGGGATTGGGAGCACGCAGAACAAATTCACTAGTTGGTTGAGGATCCCCCGGTCCGAAACACCGACACTTTCGAACCTAATTAGTCCATAATTAGACACTAATTGCCAAATACAAATGAAAGTGCTACAGTAGCCAAAATCCAAAAAATTTTGCATCTAAACGCGCCCTTACTTCAAAAGAGTGGCAACACATAGCACAGAGACCGGCCACCTAAACATTCAACCAAGGCAATCAGTTACTATGGTGGTCTGATCTATTGGGCGGAACACAAACAGCTGATCCGGAACATAGAAATCAAATCATCACATATACGACATGGAACATTGGAAGGAAAGATGCCGACGAGTATACGGCAACAAAGCACTAACGGAGATACAACTAGTGGCTGTAATCAGGCAAGAGGTGGCTGCACTCAGGCAGGCGATGCAGATGGTGGACGCGCTAACCGGCATGGCTTGATTTCTATCTTTTTCATCCTTTCCTTTTCTGTTATCATCCCTTATTGGGTCATAAGACATTAACTACTAATGTACATTATTCAATCCCTACTGAAATGAAAAGACAGAGCACCTGCCATTGACCTAAAAAAAAGAATTCGAGATAGGTAGCAAGTATGGGGGATTAGATTGGGATCAGAGGTACATCATGGAAAGCTTCAGGTAGATGGAAGAGAGTAAGGCAGCAGGAAATAGAGCGGCATGTAACTGCATGTACGTGGCTTGGCTTATCAGCCAGCCAACAGTGTTTTTCTTTCACACCAAACCAGCCAGCAGTACTTTAGCCCATGGCTTATAAGCCAATCCAGCCGAAACGAACAGGCTGAGATGTGTTCTATTTCTGAATATGCCATTCTGAATCGCCGCTGCTCTGATCTTACAAGGTGTGTTTGGGTTGAGGAATGAGTTAGTCCATCATCTATTCATTTATCACTTTTTTGTTTGATTTGTGGAATGGAATAGGTTGGTGCATCGTCACCTTATTTCTCACGAGCTAATAATTAATATTAATATGGGGAATGGAGTCATTCTATCAAATTTGAGAAATTGATTCATGATATAGACCACCTCATCTAGGATAAACAGCATGTTCGTTTGGTCGTATTCGGCTTATAAGCCATGACTTATCAGCCAACGAACATTATTTTTTTTCTCACACCAAATCAGCCAACAGTGCTTTCAGCCATGGCTTATAAACCAAACAAGTCCAAACGAACGGGACAAAAGTAATTCTCAAACCAAACACACTCATAGTCTCAATCAGCCAAAAACTCAAGTAGGCCATAGCCCATATTCCTCACAGAGTGCTCTGAACTATTGAAATTGAAACATTAGAAAATTATGAGAAATGTGGCATTTGCATGGATACAGGCATACAGCCAAGATGAGTTTGGTTTTTATAGATACATAATTTTTACTGTGCACCTAAATAAGCAATGCAAAGCCAAATAATTTAAAACTGGAATGGATGTAGTACTCTACGATGAAATCATAGTTGTTACTTTTACCAGATTTATCGTCATTTCTAGTTTTAGTAAAGATTCGTGCTTCTAGTTAGTTTTTTTTTCAATAGCACAAAGTTGGATATAATTTGAGCTGTAGAATTTAAATTGAGATGACTGGAAAAAAAAATAAGCGTTGTTAGCCTCGAGAATATTCCGCGGAAGTTCATATTCTTAGGCTACGGAAACTACTAAACGTCAAGGAGATTTGGAGATGTGAGAAGTTTAGGCCTAAAATAGCATGATACGAAATTGCAAACACTCATTTGAATCTTCTTTTAACCCCGAATAATAGAAGCTTAGTTTTTTTTATTATAAGGAGTACTAAAGTTTGAGTATAAAACATGCTCTCTTAGTCTAGACATATTAAGTTTGATAAAAAAATATAAAAAAAGACTAGGAAACAAACGATGATTTACTTCTCTAGTCTAGAAATAAGAAAAAGGAGAACACTCAAGTCATTGCACAAGTCAATCAACCAACCAGTTGGAGTAATGCTTTGAATGGACCGGTTGTTCTTTACAGTACAGATGTGAACAGAATCGATTCATCCTAGTAAAAACAACATTTTTTTCTCGAATACGTAAAAACTTTGCGTATCATTATATTAAGTAGAAGAGTTTAGACAAATATACAATACGTTTGTATCGAGCGCCGCAGGAGGTCAACCTAACACAGCCGTAGCTGGACCGTCCAAGCAAGAGAGCTCTAGATTCGATATTACATTAAAGGAAGCAACCAATACCTACACAACGGGGCGACCTAGCATGTGACCTTGCGTCTTCGCAGCTACCTGGCCTGAACAGTCGGGAAGAGCTCGTCAAGCGCTTCGGTCTCGGATGCAATCAGGTCGCCGCCGAATAGCTTCTCATAGGCCTCCAGATTCGACGCGGATGGCGTTGATGGACCCTTAGTGAAGCTCATGCGCTGCATGATCAGCAGCTCACCTCGCTTGGAAGCAGGTACTTGAGAGAGGGGCTAAACCGTCAACCGCCTGCTCCGCCACGGTATCACTGGCTTAGCAATAGGCTGCTTTGGAGGCTCACATCAGTGGAGAGTCTCTCTTACGCACCACTTCGTTGATGAAGCTATCGAGACGGCGTTTGGTGGAGTCGTCGATGTCCTCAATCAGGTGGGTATCCACCGACGCTGGGAGGGGGTGAGTCCACAGCCCAATAAATAGGGCGCGGAGGTGGTGTCCGCAACGCACCGGAGACTACTGCCGCTGGGTCCTCATCCTGCAGTTGGGGGGCCGTCACTGCCAGGGCCTCAACTGTGGTTGGAGGGCCACCCGCGGTGACAACAGGCGCTCAAGAGAAGGCCACGCGGTGATACGACTGCTGGCGAGCGAGGCAACGTACTCATCCAACGTCGGGTCCTCCGTGATGTCAACCTGCCATTTCTATTGCCGATAGCAGATTGCACACTAATGCAAAAAAAGCATCATTCAGTTTAGGCCCTATTCTGTACATCCACCATGCCACTGCTTGTGCTCCTCCTCTGCGTTAGCCTCAACCTTGTGCACTCCTCCGGCGGCGCAATCGACTTCATCTTCAATGGCTTCGCCGGTGCAAACCTCACCGTCGACGACTCGGCCATGGTCACACCGGACGGCGTCCTCGTGCTCACCAACGGCACGTACCTGATGAAAGGCCACGGCGTGTACCCAGCCCCGCTCCACTTCCGCTCACCATCGGGCGCCGGTGGAAGCGTGCTCTCCTTCTCGACCACCTTCGTGTTCGCCATCCTCTCGGAGTACGCCGAGCTGAGCGCCTACGGCATCGCCTTCTTCATAGCCCCTACCAAGAGCTTCACGGACACGTTGCCGAGCCAGTTCATGGGTCTCTTCAACACGAGCGATGTCGGGAACGCCACCAACCATGTCTTCACCGTCGAGCTCGACACGGTACTCAACGTGGAGTTCGGGGACATGGACAGCAACCACGTCGGGATTGACATAAACGGGCTGAGGTCTGTGAAGGCCGCCTCGGCAGCTTACTACGACGACGGTGGAGTGCTCCATAACTTGAGCCTGATCAGCGGCAAGGCCATGCAGGTGTGGGTGGACTATGATGGCCCGAGCACGGAGCTCAACGTGACGCTAGCACCCCAGCGGATGCCGAAGCCCAAGAAGCCTCTTCTCTCCCATGCCGTCGACCTCTCGACGGTGATCACGGACACGTCGTACGTCGGCTTTGCCTCCTCCCTGGGCTCCATGTCGTCGCGGCACTGCATCCTTGGCTGGAGCTTTTCCTTGAACGGATCATCAGCTCCTCCACTCGACTACTCCAAGCTGCCGATGCCGCCGATAGCTGGTGGCGGAGGTGGTCGGTCAAACACGGTCCTCGAGGTAGCGCTGCCAATCGGCGTCGTGGCGTTCGTCCTCGCCGCGGTCACCAGCGTGTTTGTGTTCGGTTGGAGAAGGGTCAAGTACGCCGAGCTTCGTGAGGAATGGGAGGACGAGTTCGGGCCGCGCCGGTTCTCGTACAAGGACCTCTTCCACGCCACCGGCGGGTTCGACGACAGGCATCTGCTCGGCGCCGGCGGGTTCGGGAAGGTGTACAAGGGAGTGCTCCCGGTGTCCAAGCTCCAGGTGGCCGTAAAGAGGGTGTCGCATGACTCGCGCCAGGGGATCAAAGAGTTCGTCGCCGAGATCACAAGCATCGGCCGCCTCCAGCACCGGAACCTCGTCCGCCTGCTCGGCTACTGCCGCCGGAGAGGCGAGCTCCTCCTGGTGTACGAGTACATGCCTAACGGAAGCCTCGACAAGTTTCTGTACGATCGTGGGAGGAAGCCGACTCTGGACTGGTGCAAGCGCTTCCGGGTCATCAAAGACGTCGCCTTGGGCCTCTTCTACCCCCACAACAACTGCGAGCAGGTGATCGTCCACCGTGACGTTAAGGCGAGCAACGTTCTCCTCGACGACGCGATGGCCGGGCACCTGGGCGACTTCGGGCTCGCCAGGCTGCACGACCACGGCGGCAACCCGCGGACGACGCGGGTGGTCGGCACCATCGGGTACCTGGCCCCCGAGCTGGCGCGCACCTCCAAGGCGACGCCGCTCACCGACGTGTTCGCGTTCGGGGTGTTCCTCCTGGAGGTCACGTGTGGGCGGCGGCCCATCGAGGAAGACGCGCGCGGCGACGGCGACCGCGTCCTGCTCGTGGACTGGGTGCTCGGGCGCTGGTCCGAAGGCAGGATCAGCGACTGCGTGGACGCGAGGCTCCAGGGGGAGTACGACGCCGGCGAGGCGAGCCTGGCGCTCAGGCTGGGGCTGCTCTGTACGCAGGCCTCGCCCGGTGCGAGGCCGAGCATGCCGGAGGTCGTGCGCTACCTGGAAGGCAGCCTGGGGCTCCCGGAGCCGTCCCCGTCGGAGCTGGATTTCGGCGCCATGGCTTCGCTGCAGAGCAACGGGTTTGACTCGTACGCCATGTTGTATCCGACGTCCTCGGCAGCGTCCGACGCGAGCCACGGCACGGTGTCTGATCTGTCCGGGGGACGATGACACGTTTGACATGTTGGAGCGGCACGTACGGTTGTCGGTTGGTGTATCTTCTCTTGTCTGTCAAGTGATGAAATTGATGGCCGTTGGGCGATCGCCGGCACGGTGTCTAAGTGCGTGTTTAGTTCGCGAAATTTGAAAATTTGGCTACCGTAGTATTTTCGTTTTTATTTGGCAATTAGTGTTCAACCATGGACTAATTAGGCTCAAAACGTTCGTCTCGCGATTTCCAACCAAACTATGCAATTAGTTTTTTTTCGTCTACATTTAATACTCCATGCACGTATCGTAAGATTCGATGTGATGGCTACTGTAGTACTTTTTAGAAAACTTTTTGGGAACTAAACACAGCCTAATTTGGTCGTTGCACGCCCGCGGACCGCCCGCCACCGACGGCTGAGAAGTATTGAAGTCTCGTCAGTTCGTAGAAAGTTTCAGACGACTTGGAACAGGTTAGGACGAAGCATTGTCGCATTGATTGTCATTTAAGCCTTCTCAGACTTCTCTATCAAGAAGTATGAATACTGGTGTCTGGTGTCAAACAGCAGTGCTATTTGGACTTTGGACTTCAGATTATGACAAGATCCTGCATATATACATTGTACAACCATTTCCTTCCGTTAAAAAGTTCAATCCTATATACTAAAAGAAATGCTTGTACAATCATATTTAACTTGTGCAAGCATTGTCCTCATATACGAGTCACGCAAGAGGACTTCTGCAAGGTGGACCACACTTAAATTCTTGCAATTGATACACTTCAGAGGGTTCTGGATAAGTGGATATAGCTACCCTGGATGGCACGCTTTCGCCATTGAGAGGGCGCAATGCCAAGCTGCGACTGTCGCTTTATGCCGATGATGCGGTGATTTTCATTAATCCGGTGCAATCTGAGGTTCTCGCTCTCCTCAACATATTGAAAAATTTTAGAGAAGCAACTGGTTTGCGCCTCGATTGGGAGAAGTGTACTGTTTCTCCAATAAGATGCACTGAGCCTAACCTGGAAAATATTCTGGAGTCTTTTGTGGGGGGAAAGATGAGGTTTTCCAATGACATACCTGGGTACGCCGTTAACACTTGGCAGACTGAAAGTTGTGCATGTGCAAGGTATTGTCGACAAAGTGAGATCGAGACTTGCAGGCTGGCAAGGCAAAATGTTAAACCCAGCTGGTAGACGGGAACTTGTGAGATCGGTTCTTAGCCCTTTAGTTTCACCCCAACTTCTAAAAAGTTGCTACAGTACCTGTCACATTGAATATTTGCGGTCTGTGCATGGAGCATTAAATGTAGACGAAAAGAAAAACTAATTGCACAGTTTAGTGGGAAATTGCGAGACGAACGTTTTGAGCCTAATTAGTCCATGTTTAAACAATATTTACCAAATAAAAACGAACGTGCTACAGTAGCCCCAAAATCCAAATTCCTATACCTAAACAAGGGCTTAGTGCCATCCCGATGTACCTGCTGACTGTGCGCTATGGGCTGGAAACTCTGAGGTTTCGGGAGGTAAGTGCAAAGTAGCGTGGACGCTGGTGGCCAGACCATTGGAGTTTGGGGGGCTAGGGTCTGGGGACATTGTCCTGTTTGTTTGGGCTAGTTTGACTTATAACCTGTACTTTTTCAGTCAACGAATAGTATTTTTCTTTCACATCAAATTAGCTAACAGTACTTTTAGCCATGACTTATCAGTTAAACAAGCCCAAACAAACAGGACGATTGGACTCGGAGAGATTCGGTAGAGCACTGCACCTCATATGGCTATGGCTGGCGGACCTATCCGGAACGCACCAGGAATGGAATGGAGCTACCGGTCGACGCAGTGGATACGACCATGGGCGGATCCAAGGGTATTCCCCAGTATTCCTGGGAATACCCAACTATTTTGGTACACCTTTATGTATATATGTATGTATACTTGTATATACATATGTATAATGCAATATTCTATAATACTTTTGCTCATTCTAGCCCAAAACAGCTGAAAAAACGGCCTTTCAGCCTAGCTTCCGCAGTCTCCACTGACCACTCTCCACTTGTCAAGGCTCCATGTTGTTCACCTTTTTGTTTATACAGCTGCAATTTTCAACCAAAAATATAGATTCTAGAAAGTATTTTTTTTAATGTAGAAATAGGAATACCCAAGTTTAGAATCCCTGGCTCCGCCACTGGATACGACCTTATTCACTACTGCCACAAGAGTAACAGTTCATAATGGTGAAAAGGCATCCTTCTGGAACTCGAGTTGGATCGATGGCCAGGCGTCGGCGATCATGTGCCCCTTGCTTTTTAGCCACAGCAGACGGAAAAACATATCGGTATTCCAAAAAAATTTTCCTAAAAAATACTGCAGTAGCCATCATATCGAATCTTACGATACGTGCATAGAGCATTAAATGTAGACGAAAAAAAATTAATTGTACAGTTTGGTTGGAAATCGCGAGACGAACGTTTTGAGCCTAATTAGTCCATGATTGAATACTAATTGCCAAATAAAAATAAAAGTGCTACAGTAGCCAAATTCTCAAATTTCACACAACTAAACAAGGCCAAAATTTTACTCCTATATCTAGTGTTAGCTCCTCAAAAGGAAGCAGCCACCACGTCACCTTAATAACGGTTAGCCGTGCGATCTTCCCATCCGACGACCCAAATTTCGTAAAGCAAATTTTACCGAAAACGACTTCTCGTGATTCTCCTTACCTTATCCAGCTTCTCACTTGCTTCTCATTGGACTCTCCTGCTTCTCGTCCGAAGCTAGGTGTGGCAGAACCGCCTAATTTAATGCCTCACAGGAGTGCTTGTCTTCCATTAGACACTAAGCACTCAAGGGAGAACACTAGATTACTCGGTTTCGTCGGGCACACCCCAGGGGAGAACCCGAAAATCCACATTTTTGCCATCAGGATCACAAATGAGAGAATAAAGCTTACATCATTCGTAACCATTTCTTACATCACTTTTAATACAACATCCGAGTATAATATTTATTAATATAACAGCGGAATGAAATCATATTATCAGAGTTATAAACAATTTAATTGAACAGCGGAATAAAAACATGTGAACAGAGTTACAGCAGAAATAAGCATCTATTAATGACATGATGAAGTATTGATATATAGACTACGGCAACAGATTATAAAACTTTCATTTATAAAAGTATTTGGTGAGAGTTATAAGTAACAACTACGATCGCAGCGTAAAGGAATCCTAGCTGAGCCCACCATGAGGAATCCACACACAAAGGTCAGCACAAGCCTCCACCTATTACCTGCAACAGGGGGAATAAAACCCTGAGTACTCAATTGTACTCAGCAAGACTTACCCGACAGGAGAAAAGAAAAGACTCTAAGGATATGCAAGGCTATCTGGCTTGGGGGTTTATTACCTTTGCAGGAAGCATTACTAAGCGTGCGTCCTTATATTCGATTTTTATTAAAGCCACATTGGTTCATTAACTAACCATTCTATGTAAGCACATGGGCTACTTTCAAGCAGGTGGTAAGCAATCAGATTTTCTTTGTCCATCTTCTATCATTCATCTTTCAGTTCTTACTACGATGCTAAACCGTAGACAAGTCATACCGGATAGCCCGGCGATTCACGAATCAATGCCCCCAGCTGGGTACCCCGAAAACACACGCCCCGCTTATACCCCGGGCACAAGCAGGACCAACCTATCACTCTCCTGTCCCGGGTGTCCAGGTCCCCGTCCAAACTGGGACTCCAAGCCTCTGCCCCTGAGTCTCGGACTCAGCGCGGTGCAAGGACCTCCTCCACCAAAATAAAACCCTAACAGTCGGTCCGGAAAAAGCCGGATCCGCGACAAGAGAGCAACAAGTCTTCCAAGCGCCTATACACAAGTATGTGCTCGGGATAATAAGTCTGTGACCTGCCTAGAGTCATATGCAACGATCGGTGCTTAACCGACCAAACAGGAAAGAACGGTGTAACCAAGCTATGAGCCGCCTCCGCGGTGACACAACTTCTTACACCCATCAATACCCAAACCATATCCCTGCCCGGTCACCATTTTCCTTTCCACTATTTTCATATTTTTCTAAGTAATAGTAATCCAATAATAATATATTTCCTACAGACAATCACTCGACTTCTACCGGAGTCCTGTAGCATAGCATTCTACATGATCCTGTCGTACTAGTAAGACTCCTAGGATAAAGATATATATGCAAGTGGTTTTCAATCAACTCTTTAAAACTTAATGCACAACTATAATTTAAACTGCAGAAAGTAGGGGTTATGCACCGGGGCTTGCTTGGGTAAGATATATTAAAAAGTTAGTGTCTGCATCTTCCGATTATCCACCATCAACTGGATAGAAAGCCCATCACATCATCTTCGGATTCCCAATCATCCTTCGATTGATCCGTTGATCCATCATCGTACCTATATGATATACATGCGATGTAATGCAAAGATGTAATTAATCAACTGCAATCGTGACTCGTAAAATACGACGTACGCCTCTCGAGTTAACGGGCTAATTCTAACGACGACCGTACTTAGGCTACATATACACGTTGTCGGATAAGGCGTTATTTCCCAACAATTAGTTTAGTTATATAAACCCAAGTTGTTTCTTTATTTCTATCTATCAATTTAATCGTTATTCGAAATAGAGCATCATTAGCTACCTAGCAAACTAATTATTATTGAGCTACAAAAATTACAGTTGATAGATTATAATATTAGTAGTTTACTGTCAAATTTTTAGAGTCGACACTATTACCGATTTATCCGGAAAATTCCTACAAGTTCATCTTTGAACAATATTAAGCATTTTAAAATAATTATATAGCTCCCAAAAATATTGCCAAACTTTGTGAATAAAATATACTAATAAATAGAGCATGATTTTAGGAGACTAACAAAACTGGTTTTATAAATTTTGGATCACTACATAGATTTATATTGATTTTACAGTTTTGCCTTACAAGCGAATTTAGAAATTGCTTAAGAAAAATAAAGAGGCCAGCAATCACCCACTCGGCCCAACGGCTAGATCAGCCCAGGCGAGCACGGGACTGGCCCAGACAGGGCAGGACGCGCGCGGCCTAGGCGCGGGGACAGGGCGCACGGCCCAGCAGAGCGGCGCAGCCCAGTAATGCGGCGACACTAGCCGGCCCAGCACGGGCGAGCAGCCGGCAAACTGGCGCAGTCGGGCTAGAGGTGCAGGCCATGGCCCAACAGCTAGCCCATGCGGCCAGGATCCAGAGAGGCCATGAATTTATGCAAAAAGGCCCCTGTAGTTTTACGAAATTGATCCGCAATCCTGACTACACTATTCATTTGAGTCATGTATTAGCAGTAAAGACCCTGTATTACGTTCCGGCTTGGATACTTACCCTTCGTCTTCTTCCACAGCAGAGGAGGCCAGCCGCCGGCAGGCGACAGTGAGCGCGGCCAAGCGGTTACCGAGGTGGAGCGGCCGTACCAGAGCGGCGTGGAGCTCTAATGGAGAGACGCGGGTGGAGGCAAGGTGCTGCTGCCCGGGCGTGCCACGGAGCAGCAGACCCGCGTGGAGCCAAGGCGGGCACGGTGGTCATGACGCCAGGGGCGTAGGGGGGCTCGACGGTGGTGAGGTGTTGCGGTCGGATGAGCAGCGTGGGCGGTCGCGGGAGCTGCACGGCGGCGAGGCGCACCTGCAGACACCCGTAGCGTGGTCCATGACAGCTCGTGGCTCTCTGGCCACGCGAGCCAAGGCGCACGACGGTGGCTTCGCCTCGGCGGTAGCACGGTGGCGCGGCCCGGCGACCGGATGGCAGCGGCGTGAACGGCCTGGGTAGGGTGATGCGGAGCGGAGCTCCATGGCGGCGGATGCTGGCGTGCAGGGCCAAGGAGCGGACGCCCGGCGACGGTGGGGCACGACGGCGAAGCACGGGCGCACGGGACACTGGAGGCGAGGTGGTGCAGCGCTGGCAGGGCGCCTCCGGCCGCAGACAGCATCCGGCTGCGCCACGGCGGCACCGGCACGGACCGAGGGAAAAGGGACGCGCTCGCGCGTCGTGCTATGCTTGGCGTGGCCCTATGCGGAGTCAGGGAGGGGCGCACAGCGGCCGAGGGACGCGGATGCGGTGCGGCTGTAGCTCCAGCGCGGAGCCGTGGGGTGCGCACGCGCCCGCGGGGAAAAAGGAAGGGCGCCGGTGAGGGCAACGCTGCGGGACCAGCTTGCGCTCGCGCGAGAGAGAGGAGAAAACCGCCGCCCACGGACTGGAGTTCCTCCTCGACAGCAGAAATAGAAAAAGTATGGAGGGGAAAACAAGGACGGAGGCAGGCGAGACAAGACAGGTCCGGCACGGCTACGTGGGGCATGGCCCGACCTGCCCGGCAGTTCACATCTGCCTGCTACGACGTGCAAGGCAGCAGCGCTTCTCTCTCTCGCAGTTGAAATTGCATCTAGCCCTTTAGTGGGTTTTGGATGATTGAATGACAACGTGATTAAAGAACTAACCCGTTTGCTAAGTGTGGACAGGTAATAGGTTATCTCACAGGTACTTAATGAAAGCCAAAATGATGTGTTGTTGTATAAACAATCTAGTTCAAGCACAAGACAACAATACAAATGGAATTCATGTGAAGGCTTATTTATTGTGGGATTTCCATGTACTATGTGAAAGCAAGCTCGTGATTATTAGTTAATGAGACATGAGGGATTGCATATGGAATGGTCTTATATTTGAAGCTTGCTAAAGTAAAATGAAAAAGATAACAATACATATGAATGGATGATTCAACAACAAGATGTGACTTGATGGCTTGAGATGGTGAAGATAGCAAGGAAAGGCTTCGAGGTACTAAGCAAGGGTGAAGGGCAAGCGATGGCTTGGCGGCCGAAGAACCTAACTAGGGTGAAGAAGAAAGTACTTGCATTTAGTTGAGGTACTAATCAAGCTAAGATGGTCATATTGATGTGAAGAATCAAATCTATAATGAAGTATTTGATGGAAGTGACTTGATACATTTAGGATTATTCAAATTTGATGAATGGAATCAAGTCACATGCTCAAGATGGCTTTGCTCAAGTGAAAAGATCAACATCAACTTGTTAGCACCCTTACTTGATGAAGATTGGAAGGGACGACATCAATTCAAAAGAACAACTCAAGTGGTACAAATTCATATTTCCGTTTATCTTGAGTTTAATAGGTATGCCGTACTACTAAAAGGGATGCATCATGTTGATAGATAATGTTTCATAAGTGCTCAAGCCAACCCATGTGAGGTTTGATTATTTGAGCGACAAAAGTGTTAACTGATTTTTTGCTGGTCGGTATTCATACCGGACGTGTCCGGTATTTGTCCAGCAGCTGTAAAATTGTTGTTCTCGGGTTGGTTCATCGAGAGTTCCGACGTAGGTCGGGAGTCCCGGCATGGGTCGGGAGTTCTGACGTCTCACACTTCAATAGACTTGGAGGTTTCACTGTTCTGGTCATACCGGACGACCAAGAAGCCAACGGCTAGTTTTCAAAAGTCTTGAGGGTCGGGAGTTCCGACGTAAGTTGGGAGTTCCGACGGTCGGGAGTTCCGATATACGTTGGGAGTTCCGATACCTCACTAACTTTAACTCAGTTACATGTTTTTCAAAATTGCTAAGGGTCGGGGGTTCCGACTTGAGTCGGGAGTTCCGACGGTCAGAAGTCCCGGCATTCTTCAGGAGTTTCGACGCCTCACAACATAACTGTAACTTAGTTACCGTTGGCGCAGTGTGAGTCATACCGGACGTGTCCGATATGCATACTAGACGTGTCCGGTATTGCAACGGCTATAAAACGGCTAGTTTTTCAAGGGGGCTATAAATACCCCCAAGCCTCCACCTTTGGAGGTTGCTGATTCTGCTGAGATAGACACACGTTTTTGAGCCTTGCCAACTCTCCTAAACCCTCTCTTAGTGAGTGTGTGATCCAAATTGCAAAATCAATTTGTGGGTTAAGAGAGAATTTGAAAAAGAGAGCAAGCCACCACTTGAGCACTTGTGCATATTGTCAATCTCGTGATTTGCATTTGTTACTCTTGGACTCTTTGGTCCTAGACGGCTAGGCGTTGCCGGAGAGCAACCGAGAGATTGTGGTTGCTTCGGAAAGTTTGTAACGGTTGATTCCGCCGCCTCGGAATCATTTAGTGGAAGGAGGAAAAGGAGTTGGAAAAGACTCCGGCTAGAGTGACCTTCGTGGTATCCTCTAGGGCTGACCTTCGCTGGGTCACCCACAGCCCCCTCAACGGAGAGTAGGACTCAAACGAGTCCGAACTTCGGTAAAACAAATATCGTGTCTCAATTCGCATTTCATTTGATATTTGTGTTGCTTTAGCTATTCTGCAGGTACTCTGTGTATATTACTATCTCTAATAGTTTCCTGCAGTTTGGATTGAAGATAGAAATCAAAAGGAGCAAATTCGGGGCTGTTCCACTGAAGTCGTGAATACCGGACATGTCCGGTATACATACCGGACACGTCCGGTATTAGCCCCTGCGCCAAACTAAATTGTATTGTGTTCTAACTCTTTGGTTGCAGGCATTTGGCTCCTAGATTTATTTAGTATCTTTTATATACTCTGTGGCTAACTTGTGAGGGGTGGTACTACTCGTTATTTGGAGTTTCCATTTTTGGAAACTCTCTTTACTTATCGTTTCCGCATTTAAAGGTGTTAATTTTCAGAAACACCTATTCACCCCCCCTCTAGGCGGCATCCTAGGTCCTTTCAATTGGTATCAGAGCGAGGTTCTCACCTAAAGCTTCACCGTCGTGAGAAAAGGATGTCGACGCCTATCGAGTTGGAGCTGGTGCTTCTCCAAAATGATGGTTCAAACTTTCTACCTTGGTCAATACATGTACTCAATGCTTTTAGAGATATTAGTCCTCTTGTTGAGCATATTGTGGATGCAAGCATACCTCTTTCTATAGTTGATTGGAGCAACTACAAAAATTTGTTAAAAGAGGAAGAGATATGCGTGCAACTCAATGCTCAAGCTATTAATGTCATTTTGAGTACATTAAGTGTAGAGGTTCAAGATGAGGCAATATTCAATGGACAACCACCTCCGGAGAGTGCTCATCTCATTTGGACTAGACTTTTTGATTTATATGGAAAAATCCAAATGTGATGATGCACTTGAGATCGAGTCAATGGAAAGTATATCCATTGTGTCTTCATACAGCGAAGAAGCCTCACAAGACCTCAAGAGTGCCGAGCCGGAGCAAGAAGTGCAAGCAGCGCATGACCTGCTGTCTGCCTGCATGTACTGAACGTGTCCGGTATGCCTGCCGGACGTGTTCGGTATGGCCGAGGCAGCAGACCAGCAAGCAGCTGTTTGCAACGATGCTCAAGCCCGGTGGCAACCAAGTGATGAGTCAATCTCAGTATCTCATGATACTCATCACTTGTGTCTCATGGCCAAGAAAAGCAAGAAGAAGGCTAACAAGAAAGATCAAGAAAAGGAGAAGGCTCAAGTGGATGATCAAGATAAGAGTGATATTGAAGTTGAAGACAACTATAACCTTGATCATCTCAACCATAAAGACAAGTTCATCATCATGAAGATAGTTGAAAAGAATGATGAGCTTGAAGAAGAGATTGAGAAGCAAGAGCAATCGCTTCAAAATCAAGAAAAGTTTCTCATCTCCAAATTGCAAGAGCTAAAGGCAATAAATGAGAGGTATGAAAAATTGTCAATTGAGCATGCTTTAGTTACTAACTCCTCTTCTAGTGTTTTACAACTAGAGAAGGAAAACTTCGAGCTCAAGGCAAGGCTAGATGAACTATCAAGCAAGTATAATGAGCTACAAGCAAATTATGTTCATCTTAAGTGCTCTCATGAGGAAGTAGTAGAATCAAGCATCATGCTTGAGGTGGCTCATGAGGTTGTGATTACATCGGTAAAATTCTCTCAACCTCTCACACATCCGCTCACTAGTACACCATCTCAATTAAATATTTTTTGTACTAATGAATGTGCTTCTCAAGCAAGCCAATCTTCGATTGAGCTAAATCTTATAGAAAACATAGAGCTCAAAGAAGAAGTGCAAAGATTAAAGAAAGATGTGATTCGGTTGAAGCGTAAGGAGAAAGCACAACCTTCTCAAGATAACCGTGATAACATGGTGAAGAAGCTTGAGAAGGGTTCAAACCTTGCTTCCTCCAAAGCCCAACAAAAGAATCACATCTCAAACAAGGCCAACACAACCAAGAGCAAGAAACATGGAAAAAGGATGTGCTATGGTTGTGGATTGTATGGACATGAGTGGGCTATGTGTCCACACAAGAGTTGGGCCGACAAGGTTGAAGCCGCCATTCAAAAGGCTTCTACCAAGGAGGCTAAGCAAGTGAAGAGTCATGGACAAAGTGCTTGTCTCATGAGCAAGAAATTGGGGCATCTTACCAAGAAATGCCCAATGTACAAAGAAGCAAGAAAGGAAGCCTAAGTTGCAACTAGAAGATGCTATGGGTGCAATGAGATGGGCCACAAGGTTGATAGATGTCCATACAAGCAAAGCAAGCATAGAGCACACAAAGGCCGCATATGCTATGTGAAAGGTCCTTGTTGGTTTTGGTAATTGAGTGACAACCTAGGTGGACTAATTGTGTTTATGTGAGATACACAGGTGATTAGTCCACAGGTACATGTGTGTGAGCAACATATGCCATGAAGGTGAAAATGGCTTGGAGATGTTGCAAAGCTCACACATGTGATGATGAAGGAGCTTAAATGCACATGAGACATGACATTGAGTCATGTGATCAAGGTGGAGAAGATCAAGACAAGACTTGGCTTGATGGACCGGTTGCAAGCATGAAGGGCAAGTCGAAGGCTTTGGAGTGATGGACCGCGTGGCGGTGAAGCTTGAGCAAGACTTGGCGCCGATGGACGATGGCAACGGTGAAGAGCAAGTGAAGTCAAGATCGATGAACCAATATGATCACGTGATGATATGAAGTGGATCATATCATTGTTGATCGTGTTGGTGCATGTGTTGCATCGACATTGAAGGAGATGGAATGGAATGCGCAAGGCAAAGGTATAACCTAGGGCATTTCATTTCACCGGTCATAGGTGTGTAGAGAAGTTTATGACCGGGTTTAGGATAGATGGCCGTACTATCAAGAGGGGCAAACTTGTTTGCATATCGGTCATCTAGTGCCACTCGAGTGATCTAACTTTGCATTGTCGCTAGGATCGAGTGGCGTGGCAAGTTGAGTGGCTAACATCCTTTGGGAAATGATTGTGAAAATGCTAACACACATACACATGATGGTGTACACTTGGTGGTGTTGGCACATTTACAAAGGAGGTGGTGTTTGCAGGGGTGAGATGGGTTTCGGCGCTTTCGAGAAAATGAAATGCCTATTTTCTATTATGCCGGATGCAAACTCTTGGTGGTTAGCACATTGGACCAAGGGTGAAGAAGATAGAGAAGAAAGGAATTCGGTCTCACTGTTTAATAGTGACCGGACGCTGAGTCCGAAACGACCGGACGCTGAGGTGGTGCGTCCGGTCAGGCTGTCGGTCGGCACAGTGCTTAGGGTTAAGCACCGGACGCTGGGCTGTGTCCGGTCGAGTTGACCGGACGCGTCCGGTCATGCTCAGGAGCTTACTGGAAACGACCGGACGCTGAGGGTCCAGCGTCCGGTCAGTTGAAGTGCTGCGTCCGGTCGGCAGATGACCGTTGGGATCGGAAGATGACCGTTGAACGCAGGGGACACATGGCGAGTATCGCGTGACCGGACGCTGAGGTCCAGCGTCCGGTCGATCGGACCGGAGCGTCCGGTCGGCCCGAGTTTTGCCCAGTGAAGGGGTAACGGCTCTATTTGCCCATGGGGTTATAAATAGAGGCCATGGCCGGCCTTGGGCCGGGAGCTGAGCACACTAGAGCCTTGGTGGCTTGTGTAGTAGTGCTTGGGAGCCCTCCATCTCACACATACATGATAGTGTTCATCCGATAGTGTGAGAGAGTGATTCTAGTGCGATTGCATCGTGAGGTTGCATCGAGTGGCACTAGGTGATCGTGTTGCAAGCCGGTGGTGCTTGTTACTCTTGGAGGTTGCCACCTCCTAGACGGCTTGGTGGTGGTCTCCGTCGAAGCCCGCAAGAAGATTGTGCGGAGCTCCGGAGAAGAGCTTGTGAGGGGTACTTGTGCTCGCCCCGCGGGAGCCACGAAGAGCAACTCTAGTAAAGCGAGACGCGAAGGGCGACAAGTGGTCCGGCCGGGTCAAGTGCTAGAGCTTGTGGTAAGCACTCCACGTGGGAGAGTGTGACTTGTGAGTCACCACTAGCAAGAGGACCGGCGGCAACCTTGAAGCTTGTCTCAACGGGGACTAGCGTGTTGGCAAACACGTGAACCTCGGGAGAAAAATCATCGTGTCAACTTTGTTCTTCCCGTTGGTTTGCAACCCCCTTACACAAGCTTGCGTTTACTTTCACATACATTGTGCTTGTGTAGTTGCTCTTGTAATTAGTTAGCTTGTGTAGCTCACTAGTTACCTTCTAGCTTGTGTAGCATAGAAGTAGCTCCCCTGAGTGGCTAATTTGGTTTTAGTAACCTTGTTAGTCACATTGCTTAGTTTGTGTAGCTAAGTATTTGCGCTCTCTAATTAGGCATTGGTTGCCTTGTTATTGAGCTTTGCTAGTGAGCTTAGTTGGCTTTGTGCTTTTGCTTACTAGCATGTGTAGGAGCTCCCTTGTTGCTTAAAGTACTAGTGGCATAGGTTTGTGTGACCTTGCTCCTAGAATTGGTTAGGAGAGCTCTAGCTAGCCTGGCACCTTAGTTGCATAATTAGTATCTTTGCAAGGTGCTAGTGAACATATATAGAGGGGTGTAGTCTTGGCTAGACCGATTGTTTTTATTCCGCACTTATATCGGTTAGCCGACGCGATTAATTTTAGAAAAGACTATTCACCCCCCCCTCTAGTCCGCCATCTCGACCCTTCACTATGCTTGTAGAAGAAAGGGGCATCTAAGCTATGAATGCCCAAATGGTAAAACTCCTAAGCCAAACATATTTGTTTATAATGATATGCTTAGGAAGACCACAAATGGAGTTAGCACTAGTAAGATGATGTGTTCACCACAAACTAATGCTAAAGCCATTTGGGTGCCTAAGCACTTATTGACTAACTCAAAAGGACCCAACAAGAGTTGGGTACCAAAGTGTGCTTAGGTTAATGATGTAGGTACTTGGTGATGAGATGAAGGTTTCGGGGTGGTTGAGCAAGCAATTTGATAATATTCACTCAATCTATCAACCAATTCTTATCATAATCCCTTATATAGCTGACCCGAAGATAATTCAATGAACATATCATATATTTCATCCTCACCATTGGTAACAAGTACCTAAACCTTATAGGATAGCCACTTTGTTTGTTTCGTGTTCTATAGTTCACAAATAGGTACATTTGTGAAATAATGAAAGTGGCTAATAAGATTCAATTAAAAGGAATTCTACTTTGCCATATGATGCTTTTAACGGCTCTCTGGTAAAGCAATTCATTTGTTGAGATGCAAGTTTACAATAAATACTAGAGCTAAAATTACAAGCAGTGAATTAATTGGTTCTGTCCTGAACCTATCGGACGTGTCCGGTATTACTATCGGACATGTCCGGTATGGCCAGGGACAGAAAGTCAGTGCTTCTATTCTGTGTATTCCGGACGTGTCCGGTATTGCATGGACCAGAACACTAATTGTGTTGCAACTGAGTATTCGATCCATACATTTTTCTTATATCCCTAACATACTCAGAAGCTTGTGTTTTATCAAATCTAAGTGGATTGTGAGCATCTCTTAAACTCACTTTTAAATATGGCAATCTTATTTGGTTTATGGTCAAAATGAAAATTGGCTCTCAATTTCTTATCAGAATAAAAGTGCTTGTTGAAAGTCATTCAAAATACTTGAAGCACTTATTTAGGGGGAGCTAAATTTCTATTTTGCACCATTGTGGACTAACAAATTTATCTAGCACTCTTTGTAGTCCTTTGGATGAAAAATTGAATTTGTATCAAGCATGATTACTTGGCAATCAAGGTCAACATAAAGATTATCATGCCATGTATCTTCTTAGTGGTATTCTTGTGGGCTCAAGGCAAAGGTATGTTTTTACATACATGTATTGTAAGTGCATCTAAGGCCCTTTACATGTTAGAATGTGCATTTGTGTGACATAGGAGAGATGTTTTTCAAAACCCATAACTAGCATGTGTAGGTGGTGTGAATTTGAAAAACTATTTGAATCTTGGTCTTTGCGACCTAGCCCTGTCATGTGGTGATTATGGCTCTCCTTGATTGTTTGATCGGCTAATCACACATGACATGGTTTTTCTTAAGTCCACAATCTACTTTGTTTCACTTTATCTCTCTCAAGCAAGCAAATTATTGATTATGCCATATATTTGGAAAAGAGAAAATAAATTGATGGCATTCGATAAGAAAAGTGATAGTACTCGGTTTGGATCAAGATCATACATCTTTTTGGACTGAGCAACAACAGAGAAAGGGATTGGAAGAGTGAGAACACATTTTGGAATTATTTGGGCCAGCCCACGTATACCGGACGTGTCCGGTATTCTACCGTACGTGTCCGGTATGAGCGGGACTATAAAAACAGAGCGTACCCCTTCGGCCCAAACAGACTTGCCTCCTCCAAACCAACCAGCCGACGCCCTTCTTCCCACCTAGGGCGACCAAGGATTTCACCAAGGAAAAGAGAGAGAGGGAGATTGCATTGGAGAAGGCTTGAATCAAGGATTGAAGGCCCGTGGATTTGGATTTCACATCGCTCTCTCTTCTCTCCTCTCAAGGTACCCTAATCACGGACCTCGTCCGATCTACTTGGTCAATACATGATTTGAAAATTCCTTCGGTTAATATGCTGCATTGGTGATGGAGAAGCAATGCCCAAAGTTTGGTATTAATCCGTGTTGGTTTGAATCAAGGAACCCTGGTTAGGGTTGCTGGTCGCCCATACCGGACGTGTCCGGTATGCTACCGGACGTGTCCGGTATGACCCAGCAGAGCAGGATCTCTGCTTCCTTTGATTCAATGCTATCCTAGAATTGTTTATTAGGCACAGTTTCTTCTGTATTTATGTTTTGCAAACCTTGTGACAATGGTGTGTCGAGGTGATTGTAAAACCTTGGATAAAAGAATCTATGTCTAATTACAATTCAAGAATAAGCTATGGGCATGTATCTAAAATTCTTTGGAAATCTTTGGATACAGGACAGCAGCCATGAGTGGACGACAGGAGCCGAGGTCCAAGCACAGGCATGATCCAGCACTTGAGAAGTACAAGAAGGCGAGACAGGATATGCATCCTGGATTTCAGCCGACCAGCAGGAGGTCCACCAGGGCTGCCTCTAGTGCAGCAGCTCAGTATGTAGAGGGGTCCGGGAGCTCTTCTTCTGACACAGACACTGATGAGTTCAGAGTGGAGTCTAGAGATGAAAGAAAGAGGAAGAGCACTAACATAGGATCAGATGGTGACAGCTCAGATGAGGAGCAAGAGATTGAGGAGGAGGAGTAAGTTCCTCCAGTTCAGCACCAGCCTGGTCAGGGGATGCATTATGGTCTTCTTGAGACACGTCTGCCCAATGTGCCCTCCTATGTTCCCAGAGTTGATTACAGAGGAAAGGGTATGACCAGGAGAGCTAGAGATGAGCGAAGGGTTGATCCGAGGGGCTTACCTAAGGTTCAGTACGATCACCGCTTCCAGACAGCCTTTCACCTGGACTTCTACTCCAGTGTGATTCTCACCAGGAACCCTATGATTGCCAGGTCTTAGTGGATTGACTGGCAGTACATTATAGAGTTGCAGAAGGCCTCAGTTGATCATGCCATTGCCATTTGCCAGCGCACTGGGGTTTATGAGATCGTGGAGTTCCAGCATGACTGGAACATAGAGGTAGTAGCTCAGTTCTATGCTACTCTGTTTGTTGAGGAGGATGAGCGGCGGATGCACTGGATGCTTGAGGGCCAGTGGTACAGTGTTGACTATGATGTTTTTGCTGCCCAGCTTGGCTTCTCAGAGGACGATCTCTAGAGGGACAGGATCCACACCGAGCAGGTGTTACCCCCTGAGTAGCTTGCATATATGTATCCTCCTGATGGTGAGAGAGGAGCTGTGGGGAAGGTTCTAGGTCTTCACCCTACCTACAGATACCTGGATAGGATGTTCAAGAAGACTATTGACTGCAAGGGTGGAGACAAGGGCAACATTGCAGATTATTCCAGGAACCTACTCCATAGGATGGCACCTGATGCTCGGCCTTTCAGCGTGTTTGACTTTATTTGGTCTGAGATCAGGAGTGTGGGAGAGAGGCCCCTCAAGGGCTGTGGTTTTGCTCCTTATATCATGCATATGATTGAGCAGGTGACTGGGCACACATTCGAGTATGATAAGATTCACAAGGCCCTGAAGATTATTGCAGATCTGCCTGAGACAGGGTTACCTCCAGCAGGACCAGGAGGAGGAGCAGCAGCACCAGAGGCAGATGCACCTGGGAGTGGTGCACTAGCAGGAGCTTCACCTTCACCACGTGCTCCTTCACATTCTACTTCACGCCGTGGCAGTCCTCCCTCACCTATCCGCAGGCTTTTTAGCTCCATATTTGGGATGTGCCGTGACATCCAGACTAGGCAGCAGAAGGAGAGGGAGGCTAGGAGGGAGGACACTCGGACTTTGAAGCAAATTGCTTCTAATCTTGAGCTTGATCCTCCTAGATCTCCTCTATCAGATGAGGCAGCTAGTGAGCCTGAGGCCGAGGAGCAGCAGTAGGCTAGATATGATATAGAGTATGTTGAGTTCATACAGCGACAGCAGCAGCAGCAGGCACCTGAGCACCCTGACACTCTACCACTTCAGGCTCGTGTGCCTACTCACTCTCAGCCACGTCCCAGCACTGCCGACGACTATGCTATAGATTGGTGGAGTGACTTGACAGGTGGTAGCGGCTACTACGGCTCTGGTGGCTATGACCCATCTGGTGCCGGTGGTTCTCGTCCGGCTGGTGTTACCCGCTCTGATGACGAAGATGCTGGGAGAGATGATGATGATGATGAGTAATGCCAGAGATTAGTGACAGCTTGTAGCCCCTTTGTCCTTAGTATGTCATTGTTGGACCTTTATGGTGATAGATGACAAAGGGGGAGAGAGACTGATTAAAGCTTCAGGATAGTTTCATTTGCTTATCTTTGTACCTGAAGATATGTACTGCATGCTGTAGTTTGTTTTTGAGCTTCATTGATTATATCTTGTGAGAGATGAGACTTATGCTTTATCTATGTATCTCTTGAGACATGATCTTTATCTATATATCAGTGGTTTCTGGACTTGAGAAAATTTATAATGAGTGCTATGTGTGAATTACATGTGTCATATTTATTTTCATAAGGACTATGCATGCTAGAATGAAAATATTTGATGTGATGCCTTTATATTTATTCTTGTATGATATATCTTGTCATATGCATCACGGTTTCTCTTTGTCACACACACATGCACTCCACGGATGCAATGATTTAGGGGGAGTCTCCTATTTGTTTTAGTATGTGCAATTGACATTTGAGGTCAGTTTGTGAATTCTAATCATAAGCACATATTAAAGGGGAGCCTCTCATAAATCATTGAACCCAAAAGTTTAAATATTTATATCATTTTGTAAGCTTTAATCAAGTTGTCATCAATCACCAAAAAGAGGGAGATTGAAAGTGCATCTAGCCCTTTAGTGGGTTTTGGATGATTGAATGACAATGTGATTAAAGAACTAACCCGTTTGCTAAGTGTGGACAGGTAATAGGTTATCTCACAGGTACTTAATGAAAGCCAAAATGATGTGTTGTTGTATAAACAATCTAGTTCAAGCACAAGACAACAATACAAATGGAATTCATGTGAAGGCTTATTTATTGTGGGATTTCCATGTACTATGTGAAAGCAAGCTCATGATTATTAGTTAATGAGACATGAGGGATTGCATATGGAATGGTCTCATATTTGAAGCTTGCTAAAGTAAAATGAAAAAGATAACAATACATATGAATGGATGATTCAACAACAAGATGTGACTTGATGGCTTGAGATGGTGAAGATAGCAAGGAAAGGCTTTGAGGTACTAAGCAAGGGTGAAGGGCAAGCGACGGCTTGGCGGCCGAAGAACCTAGCTAGGGTGAAGAAGAAAGTACTTGCATTTAGTTGAGGTACTAATCAAGCTAAGATGGTCATATTGATGTGAAGAATCAAATCTATAATGAAGTATTTGATGGAAGTGACTTGATACATTTGGGATTATTCAAATTTGATGAATGGAATCAAGTCACATGCTCAAGATGGCTTTGCTCAAGTGAAAAGATCAACATCAACTTGTTAGCACCCTTACTTGATGAAGATTGGAAGGGACGGCATCAATTCAAAAGAACAACTCAAGTGGTACAAATTCATATTTCCGTTTATCTTAAGTTTAATAGGTATGCCGTACTACTAAGGGGGATGCATCATGTTGATAGATAATGTTTCATAAGTGCTCAAGCCAACCCATGTGAGGTTTGATTATTTGAGCGACAAAAGTGCTAACTGATTTCTTACTGGTCTGGCAATACCGGACGTGTCCGGTATTTGTCTAGCAGCTGTAAAATTGTTGTTCTCGGGTTGGTTCGTCGGGAGTTCCGACGTAGGTCGGGAGTTCCGACGGTCGGGAGTCCCGGCATGGGTCGGGAGTTCCGACGTCTCGCACTTCAATAGACTTGGAGGTTTCACTGTTCTGGTCATACCGGACATGTCCGGTATTCATACCGGACGTGTCCGGTATGGATGACCAAGAAGCCAACGGCTAGTTTTCAAAAGTCTTGAGGGTCGGGAGTTCCGACGTAAGTCGGGAGTTCCGACGGTCGGGAGTTCCGACATACGTCGGGAGTTCCGACACCTCACTAACTTTAACTCAGTTACATGTTTTTCAAAATTGCTGAGGGTCGGGGGTTCCGACTTGAGTCGGGAGTTCCGACGGTCGGAAGTCCCGACATTCTTCGGGAGTTCCGACGGTCGGAAGTCCCGATATTCTTCGGGAGTTCCGACGCCTCACAACATCACTGTAACTTAGTTACCGTTGGCGCAGTCTGAGTCATACCGGACATGTCCGGTATGCATACCGGACGTGTCCGGTATTGCAACGGCTAGTTTTTCAAAGGGGCTATAAATACCCCCAAGCCTCCACCTTTGGAGGCTGCTGATTCTGCTGAGATAGACACACGTTTTTGAGCCTTGCCAACTCTCCTAAACCCTCTCTTAGTGAGTGTGTGATCCAAATTGCAAAATCAATTTGTGGGTTAAGAGAGAATTTGAAAAAGAGAGCAAGCCACCACTTGAGCACTTGTGCATATTGTCAATCTCGTGATTCGCATTTGTTACTCTTGGACTCTTCGGTCCTAGACGACTAGGCGTCGCCGGAGAGCAACCGAGAGATTGTGGTTGCTTCGGAAAGTTTGTAACGGTTGATTCCGCCGCCTCGGAATCATTTAGTGGAAGGAGGAAAAGGAGTTGGAAAAGACTCCGGCTAGAGTGACCTTCGTGGTATCCTCTAGGGCTGACCTTCGCTGGGTCACCCACAGCCCCCTCAACGGAGAGTAGGACTCAAACGAGTCCGAACTTCGGTAAAACAAATATCGTGTCTCAATTCGCATTTCATTTGATATTTGTGTTGCTTTAGCTATTCTGCAGGTACTCTGTGTATATTACTATCTCTAATAGTTTCCTGCAGTTTGGATTGAAGATAGAAATCAAAAGGAGCAAATTCGGGGCTGTTCCACTGAAGTCGTGAATACCGGACACGTCCGGTATACATACCGGACACGTCTGGTATTAGCCCCTGCACCAAACTGAATTGTATTGTGTTCTAACTCTTTGGTTGCAGGCATTTGGCTCCTAGATTTATTTAGTATCTTTTATATACTCTGTGGCTAACTTGTGAGGGGTGGTACTACTCGTTATTTGGAGTTTCCATTTTTGGAAACTCTATTTACTTATCGTTTCCGCATTTAAAGGTGTTAATTTTCAGAAACGCCTATTCACCCCCCTCTAGGCGGCATCCTAGGTCCTTTCAGCAGTCCATATCAAAGCAGCACATGCATTAACTGCTCGGCAGATGTATACATATATATATATATACATATATATATATATACATATATATATATATATGCATATATATATATACAACGATCAAGTCCTGAGATGGCGTACCGCAGTCGATGGTCTCCTGCCACACCGATGAACAAGCAAGCAGATAAGCCTACGATCTGCTTGCTCATAACGATTAAAATAATCATACTTACTTTGGATTGCATGCATATATGCATATACTACGTCATCAAATCATGCACATGGGGAATTTTCCCTTGCAGCCAATCTATTTTCCCGTGATCTGACTCCAACAACGGCTGGAGGCTTCACCAATCTACACGTGACAACAATCACCCAGAAAGCTTAAGTCAAGTCACGTTCTAATTAATATATATACACATACACCGAAAAGTGCTGGCAGTGCTGACCGCTGAGAAACCAAGGTAGCCGAGTGTGTATATATATACACCGAAACGTGCAGTTGAACGGTGACGTTTAGCGGAGCGGGAACACGACCGGGCCAGGCAAACGGACACGCCATGGGACAGGGACGTGATGGTAATAAATGCAAATCAACGAGTACGCTGTACGTCAAGAAAAATAAATGAACCTGCTGCGCTTTCTCTCTCATCCGTTCGTGCTTATCAAAATAAACCCACGAGTATGAAAAACAACTTAATCTAACAGAACAAACCGTTCGCTAGCATCGTCGTTTGACATCCCCAATTATTTCTACGCACTGCGAAATTTAACTTGAGCGTGTATTCGAGTCCACGAAACTAAGCCACACAGGATTCGCTTATCGCCTCAAGTACTTTTTATTTAAAAAAACTGAGAGACTCGTTTCGAAAATTTTACTTAGGCCTAAATTGTGGTGCTAAACAAGCTCGTAACACTAGGGGTGTTACACCAGGCAACCAATTATATGTCCAGCTTCTACTTCTTCCCGAAACTTCTCAGAATATCTCGGCTCCTCCTCTCATCTCTCACCCCGTCGCTCCTAGCCCCGACGCGGAAGCGCGACACGGACACGGACACGACGACGACGGCGGCCGCAGCCCTCCTCCTCCTCCCCCCCCCCGGCGTGCCGTCCGGCCCAGCATCGCCGCTCACTGCGCCAGGCGCGGTCGGGGCGCGACGGCACGGCTCCGCCCGTGGCCACCGGCGATGGTCGTCCCCGGCCACGACCCGACGCGACCGCCACCCCCCCCCCCCCCTCGTTGCCCGCCGGCATCACTCCCCCCAGCGCCGCCTCCTCCCTCTGATCCGTGTGTGCTACTATGCTCCAGGAAACCCTAGCTGTCCGTGCTACAGGTCCAGGCAGCACAGCGCTGACCCCACCCCGGCGGCGGTGCCCTGCTCCCGCATCGAGACGCTCGCCGGCGACAGCAGCGGCGGCCATCCTCTGCTCTATTTCTTCCTCCTTGACCTCCCTTGGGCTTGGTGCGGTAGCCTAAAAAAATCACCTTTAACTCCTTTGCCACCTTATGTCTCTAATCCCTTGATTTCACTTTTTGTATGTATGTATTATTTTTGCTTACGCATACAGTTCGTGTTCTGAAAAAGAAAAACCTAATCATGTCTCAAAGCTTTCTGTTACTGTTGTGAACATTTTCAAAACATATACAAGCGTATGCCATTGCTCATCATGTACGTACACGAGCAGAGGTCACTGTCTTTTGGGTATGTCTAAATACCAAACTCATTTCTGCTCTGATGAATGTGATGCCTTTGGTGCCTTTGGAAGCAAAGAAATGCCGTTATTTTCAGAGAGAGCAGGAAATTGGAGCACGCCATGTTCCTAGAGATTAAAGAGACGTGTCACCTTTGGTCGTTAGCAGGAGGGTAAGTGCTTAAGCTCCTTTCAGTCGCTCAACTCCCTAGCGAGTAATAGCCCTTTGTATGTTCTGAACCTCGCGCATGTAAAAGTTGTATGTTAAACTTTTCTTATGATAAATCAAAGCCGGACCACCGGTTCTTTTTTTTTAAAAAAAAGCTTGTACAAGCATTTCCTTCCGTTCAAAATTTTTTAAAAAATACTTCTGCTTGTGTAGCTGTGGGCGTTCAAGCATTTCCTACCATTAAAAAGTAAAAAAAAATACTTATGCTTGCGTAGGCGTTCATATTCGATCGCTAAGATTCGTCAGTACTAGCTCTGGGGACGCTGCCCCACCATCTAGATACTGCACAACTTGCCTCATGCTCGGTCTTTCACTGGCCAGAGGGTGTGAGCAAAGCAATCCAAGCTTCAGAGCTAGGCACACCTCTTGCGCGTCATAGTCACCCTGAAGCTTCGAGTCCACTACTTCCATTAGCGATCCACTGAGCCAGTGTCCAAGAACATGGTCCACGAGTGCAAAATCCTCCCTCTCCATGCCCTGCTCAATGGGTCTTCTCCCACATGCCACCTCTAGAAGGAATGCGCCGAAGGCGAAAACATCCGTTGCCGGGTTCGCCTTCCCCGTGCGCATTAGCTCAGGAGCTAGGTACCCCGTGGTGCCGACCACACGAGTTGTATACGACCTCGTACCATGGTCATACAATCTTGCGAGGCCAAAGTCACCGAGCCGGCCGTTCATCTCGTCGTCGAGGAGCACGTTGCTTGGCTTGATGTCTCGGTGCACGATCACTTGTTCCCACTCCTCGTGCAGGTACAGCAGACCTGCCGCGATATCTTTGATGATCCGAAACCTCTGGTCCCAACCTAGGGTGATCTTGCTGCCTTGGTCATATAGAAGTTTCTCGAGGCTACCGTTTGGCATGTACTTGTACACCAAAAGTAGCTCCCCTTTCCGCCGGCAATAGCCAAGCAGCGGCACGAGGTTGCGGTGCCTTAGCCGGCCCATGCTCGCAACCTCGGCGACGAACTCCTTCATCCCTTGCCTCGACTCGTCCGACACCCTCTTCACGGCGACCTCTGCTTTGCATCGTGGAAGCACGCCCCGGTACACCTCGCCGCTGCCGCCTTGCCCGATCAGTCTCTTGTCCGCGAAGCCACCAGTGGCACGGTGCAGGTCCTTGTACGCGAACCGGTGCGCTCCGTACTCGGCCTCCCAGTCCTCACGCAGCTCCGCGTACTCCATCCGCCGGCGAACGTAGACCAGGACGGCGGCGACCGCCACGACAGCAGCTGCCGCGACGGCCGCTATTGGAAGCACGATGGCCAGCACCTTCCGTCGTCTTCCGGGCTTCGAGCTGGGGCGCGGGTAGTCGGGCAGCCGGGAAACGTCGAGCGGCGGCGCGGCGCCGTCCAAGGCGAAGCTCCAGCCGAGCACGTAGTGGCTGCACGCCATGACGCCAGTCGAGGACGAGAAGCCGACGTACGCCTCGGCGGGCACCACTGCGGCGAGGTCGACGGCGCGCGAGAGGAGGGGCTTCTTGGGCCTGGGCATGCCGACGGGCGCCAGCGTCACGTCGAGCACCGTGGAGCGGCCGTCGTAGTCCACCCACACCTGCATCGCCTCGCGGCTGAAGAGGCTCAGGTCGCGGAACACGGAGCCGTCGGCGTCAGCGTCGTCGTAGTAGCCAGCCCTCGCGGCGGTGACGGACCGGAGGCTGTTGACGTCGATGCCGACGTGGTTGTTGTTGATGTCGCCGAACTCGTAGTTGAGCACCGTGTCGAGCTCCACCGCGAGGATGTGGTTGCTGGCCGCCCCGGCGCCGTCGGTGGTGTTGAGGAGGCCCAGGTACTGGAACGGCATGGTGGTGGAGAGGCTCTGGGTGCGCGAGATGAAGAAGGCCAACCCGTGGCTGCTCAGGTGGAGGTACTGCCCGACGATGGCGAACACGAACGACGCGGAGAAGGACCGCACCGTGCCCGTGCCGTTGGACGTCGGCTGGCGGAACAGGAGCGGGGACGGGTGCAGCGCGTGGCCCGTCATGGCCACCGTGCCGTTAGTGAGCACCAGGAGGCCGCTGGGCGCGACACGTGCGGCGCCGTCGAGAGCGAGGCTCGCGCCCGCGAAGCCGTCGTAGGTGAACTGGTTGGTGCCGGCTGATGCCGCGTGCTGCGGGCTAGCTACTAGGAGGACTACAAGCGCGACGAGGGACATGGTTGTAGTGTTCGTTCAAAATGGTTGCGTAGGTAGTGTGCTTCTCTTCGTTTCAGCGTGACGTTCCATGGTTGGGCTCCCGATTTTACAGTCTTGGATTGCTGCACTGCTTCTAGTCAGCATAATCTAGCTTTTCCGGATTCTGAAACCCAAGAAATTTCTGTGGAAAGTCGTTGGTCGGAGGCTGTGAAAAGGATATTGTTAGACTCTTGTGATCGAAGGTCGAAGGATCAACGACAAGGGCCGATCACTGAAGATGCTTTGACTACACTACCAGGGCTGAAATGCTAGGGGCAGATGTCCACCTGCCATGAAGTTATGATACGTGTTCATGCGTATGACGATATGAGACCGTCGCATAAGTACAAAAAGAGCAGTTAAAAAAATTGCATCTCATAAGTTGGATCCTTGCGTATGGTCATGTGTTGTGAATACGTGGGCAGGTACATATGGCTGCCTCACGAAGACAGTTCCTTACTGATTTTTTTTCTTCTTCTCAACAATCCTTGTTAAGATGGACAGTTAGTTGCTACAAGGAAACTATGACTCGTGAGCGTAACATTGTTTGTCGGAGTGGGACTAGTGGAAACAAACTTCGACAAAAATAGCTCCTAAATCGTGGTCTATACATTTTATTTGAGAGTCACATATTTTTAAGCTTCTATTTTACTTAGCGTTTGCTTGAGAGGAGTGAAACGATCATGTCTCTGTTTTTGAAGGATGAGACGGTTCAGTTTCTTGTTTGGTTGAAGGGAACATGACCATCCATGTCCTGCATTTGGGTTGAGGACCCTGAAAAATAGATGAAACTATGATACGTGGAGCCCACATGTCAACATTTTTTTATATTTTCTCCTCTTCTCCGCCTCACCCCTGCTCGCTGAACTCTGAGCTCGGGCTGCCGCCCTCGGTCCAGCGCCGACGAGCTCAAGCCGCCGCCCCCTTGCACCACCCTTAGCCCCGTCACCAGTGAGCTCGCGCTGACCCCCTCCCCCCTCCCCCCAAGCGAGCTCGGGCCGTTGCCCTCGGCCTCACGCCGGCGAGACGTCCTTGGCCCAAGCACCTCTCTTCCACCTCGCACGCGCGTGTCCAGCGACGCTCGTCTCACTTGGGATGACTATGTTCATTATTTTCTAGAGGCATGGGATATCCTACCTGAGATGTCTCCGTTTCTCGAACAAACACAACCTTAGTAGCCAACTTGGGATCAATTCGTGGCGAGAGGACGGTAGGGAACGGCTGAGGTTGGGGCAAGTTTGAAGAGAAGGACGGCAAATAGTGAATGGCAACGCAAAGTCTAGATTAGTAATCTCAAGCGTCAGAGGAACGAGGGAACCAGTGTAAGTTGTAACAATATAAAATAAAAGTATTTTCTTAAATAATTTATCTGGTTGGATAGCAGTAAAGTAAGAACATCTCCAGCAGACACTCTATATGCCATCCTCCATATCTTAATTTGGCTATCCACTCCATAAGATTCTCTATCCACAGTTCAGCATACTCGACTAGCTAAATCTTGTTCTACATGTTTTGTTTGGTATTCAAAATAGCATTAATTGATATCTTTTCTTGATCTTTGAGAATTCAATCGATGTTCTAAAATTCAAATAAATTACAAAAAAACATCCAATTTTAAGGAATTTTAATTTAGGGTTCTTAAGAGGTTTTAAATTATACTACTTGAAATGGGTCCTATGTTATTCATTGTACTAGCAGAAAAATAGGCGTGATTTAGAAGCTTAATATAGTAATGTTTTGTATTCCATCCATTCTAAATTATAAGTTGTTCTGACTTTTTTGTATATCGATTTTGCTATGTATCTAGACATATTGGTATATCTAGATACATAGCAAAGTGGAATGTACTAAAAAAATCAAAATGACTTATAATTTGGAACGGATAGAGTATCTATGAAAGAGGTGACAAATAATGATCTTTTGAAGAAAACAACTTAAACCATCGACTGCCCTATCTGTCAGGCTCATGTCAAAGAAGAACATTATAATTTACTAGCTGTTCTCTTTTGCATAATGAAAATCGTGCGGACTCCAAGAGGCTTTGAGCTCCGCTAGTAGTGTCTTTAGCTTAAATGGACCCACGTGTTATATTTTTTTACGAGACTCAGTTCCAACGTAGATGCTCACATCCACGAGCGTACACTTACCCCTATGAACAAACACGCACATACATCCTATTTTTATGAGCACCTCCGAATAACTAAGTTGGACTTGCAAATCTCGAGATTGACGAAGTCGACGCAGACGCTCACATACACGAGCGCACACTCACCTCTATAAACATACACTGACAAATCTCGAGATTGACGAAGTCACCACAGGCGTCTCGTTGTCGACGGGCACATCGCCTACCACTGAAAGAATGACGTCGTTAAATCCTGATATAAATAAATCCAGAAAAATACTAGCACCACTCGTATTAAATTAAGGACTTAAACACGAATGATAAGGTTCTGCCACAGAGAACCCAACCGACCGAATACACTCAGTTCCCAACTCACGTATCATTGACTCGCCATACATGCAGTGTCCCCATACATTTATCATACTCGTCAAAACGACCAATCATGAATCTTCCAATTCGTTTTTAAAGAACCAAATTTTATTTATTTATCTGGTAACGGACACTGAAATTAAGCCATGAACAATGATTTTTCCTCTGTGGATATTTTCCCTTAATTTTATTACAAACATCTTTCATTTACTTCTTCCCGGTGAAACATTTTTTTTTCGACTAGGAACAGATATATGTTGTGGCAGAAGGAAAAAGTACAAATAGTTTTTTTAGAACAAAATACAAATAGTTTTTTTTAGGGAACAAAGTACTTCCCTCCGTTTTCATTTACTTGTCACCAAACTTTTACTGTAGCAATTTTGACCATACGTTTTTTCCTGCAAAAGATTTTTAAGATACATCAAGTTTTCACATATATGATTCTTCATTTTACATACTTAATTAATGTTATGTACTTTGAAGTATCTAAGATTTTTTAGAAGAAAAAAACAGTCGGTCAAATCTGCTACAGTAAAAGATTGGTGACGAAAACGGAGGGAAGTACAAATAGTTGAGAGGTCAACGGTTTTGAGGTGGCTGCTGCTGTCGGATTACGTGACTTAGCATAAAGCCCACGGCCCAAAAAAAGGCCCAGATTGCTAAGCCCACCAAAACCAGCGGATTAAGAAGGCTGCGAAGGCACTAGCCAGGTCAGCCACGCTCCCCGGAACGAACGACGCAGCCATATTCTCGACTCGTTCCCCAAAAACCAGCGGCACCACCCATGGCTTCGGCGGCGGCGAGATCCGGCCTCCGGTCGCTGGCGGCGCGCGCCGCCCCGTTGAGGCGCCGCATGTCCTCCTCCGTCCACGACGATGCCTGTGCGTACATCTCGCCGCCGTGGTCGCTGACCCCTTTCCGTTCTTCTCTCCTTTTGCGAGACCCGATCGGTTCCTGATTTGGGTTTGGTGCCCTTTGTTTTCCGCGTTCGCAGATGAGACGGCCAAGTGGGAGAAGATCACCTACGCCGGGATCGTGACCTGCACCCTCCTGGCGGCCTACAACCTCTCCAAGGGCCACCCCCACTTCGATGAGCCGCCGGTCAGATCTCGCTCCCGAGTTCTCCGAATCTCTGATTAGATTTGGCCTGAGAATGATATGTTTTTTTTGTTGTTGTTGCAGGCGTACCCCTATCTGCACATCCGCAACAAGGAGTTTCCCTGGGGTATGGACTGTATACCTCATCATTTCGATTTGGCTGCTTGTTTGATTTTATGATATTTGTTCCGTTCCCTTCTGACATTGTTTGATTGAAATGCGTCAGGGATTAATGTTTGATTTGGTGACATGCCATCGGATTAATGTGTAATAGTTTGTGTATCAGAGGCCTCGTATGACATTATAACCTAGCATTTAGTTGGCAGAGTTCTCCAATTGGATATAGGAGTATCGACTTGATTAATTGATTGGATGCATCTGTTTGATAGCTTCACAAATGATATTAAGGTTAAGGGTGCACATTGACATCTTCATTTTCCCCCTTATTTTAGACTGCTTTGTTTTACACAAATATTGCAACACCAGGTGACGGTGTTATGGGATTGTTATCTGTATGACTGTATCTGATAATGAGTGTACTGGCCAGGAACTATCTAGGGAGTAGATACACTGATGGAATTATTTTCATTAGTTTCTCCCGTGTGGCTGTGTGACACTGCAAGAGGTTGTCTTGTCATGTATGACTGTATACTAAAATTCCTTTGCCTCATCTTAAAGGGAAAATGATGGCTTAATTGGGGTTTTGAACATTGAGCGAGTTTTTCAGTATCATTACGGGCTGTTCAATAATTTAGAATTCAAATGGGTCTGGTCCTCTCATTCCATGTTTCACACAAACCACTACGCCATGTGACCTTCTACTATCTACTTCCTCCAAAGTGATGTTTTACTAAGGTTGTCTGAAGTCAACCACTGTAGATTTTGATTGCGACTTCTAATGTAATGTGTCTGTGAAACTACGTTTCAAGATAAACCTATTCGTATCATGTTCAAACGTTCCTGCAAACTCAACACGTAAAAGGTATTTTGTAGTTGAAGTTTGGAATGGTTGACTTCAGACACCCCGAAAGCGTCAATTATTTGTGACTAAGGGGCATAGTTCAATCATGTACGGTTGTTATTATGCAGAGCTAAGCATTTGTTTGCTTGTCATCTTTGATTATTTGCTCTGTTGAGTTACCATTGTACACAGCACTGTACAAATGATAACAGTTGAGCTAATGTCCACCCTGGTTGGTCATTTAATTTGATCCTATCATGTATATGTTGGCAAATTGGCTCTTAACTCTTGAGTACAAACATCTTGAGTACAAACATTCTGTCCTAACAGTCCTGTGGTATCCCATAAGAGTTTAGAATTGAGGCATTCATACATGCTATGTGCCTATATCAAGTGTGTCTTACTTTCTTTTCACCCTTACGTCACACAAATTCCAAAAATACCTCGAAAAGCATGCATTGGTATTTTCATTGTAATCTGTTCCAATGTTGTACTACCTCCATCCCAAAAAGATGCAATTCTAGGTCTGGTCAGAGTCAAACTAACTTAAGTTTGACTGTTATGGAAAATAGTATCCATATTTAAGACTCCAAATAGGTATATTATGAAATATATTCCATGGCAAAGCTAATGAACCTTATTTAGTATGATAAGCATTAATATATTTCTATATAAATTTAGTCAAACTTAGAATTGCATCCTTTTTGGGACTGAGGGAGTAGTATGCAATATATGTTCGCTCCAAACTGCTTTTCCATTATTGTTCATTAAGCACTGCAGCTTTTGTCTTGTATATTTTAATAGAAAAATGCCTTTTAGAATCCAGAGAGTTCTTTTGTATCATCTATGTGAGCAGTAAATATTATTGTGATTTTGGACTGGTTAGAGCAGAAGTGCAGAACACTTCATGTTACCGATTATGAATATTTTTTTTCCATTTCTGATACATCATACAATTGTGTAATGCAGGTCCTGATGGCTTGTTTGAGAAGAAGGACCACCATTGAGCCCTGATTACCACACCTTCAGGAGCTGGTGCATGCTTTAAAGAGTTATCTCGTTGTTTCGGTGATTTTCTTTTCTTTTTGAGACCTATTTGCTGCAACAAGAAATAAGAATGGCCAAACTCTTGTATTCACAGTCAGGTTTTAACTATGTTGTTAGTTGTTACCGGCTTGTTTTCTTTTCTTTCCTGTCCACATCAAACATCACATGTAAGTTGGTCTGTCTTGCCCGGTTTCAGTAAATGGTGTCACAATTATCAAAAAGCTGTTATTACATTCTGATGGCTTCAGATTGCATCATGTGCTCGTGATAATTTCCAAGTTGCTATTGGTACCAACTATCAAGGCAGAAAATAATTGTTTGTTTTGTTTATTTCCTGCAAAAATCCCAACTTAGGACCCTTTTGAAATGCTGGATTTCCACCCCCCCCCCTTGTTTTCTGCGTTTTGTTTTCATTGAAATGTGTCGTTTCCTGTGCTAAATTGTAGTTTAGGAATGGTGAGACATCGTCAGGAATTATTGCTGCACGAAAAAGACAATGCTTCGGACAGTAGCATCTCCCATTCTGGTGGTAGGACATCTGAGCAAAAACAAAAATAACCGGTCTGTACAAGGTGGAGAACTGGAGATAAACTAAATTCAGTTTTGTAATGCGCGCTTCTGTCTGAGCACGCTGTACAATCAGCATGAAAAAATAGAGTTCTCCCGTTCTCGGTAGCATTGTGCGTTCTCATGTCGAGATGCCATGTCCAGAGTCATCCGTGTTGGTAGGTTTCTCCTCTGCTCCAGGTACCCCTAGAGCGAAACTGTTCGCAACATCACCAGCTGTTCCGGGAAAGTTTTAACCAGTTGTTCCTCTGTCACGCAACGACGCCACATCAACAGATGAAATGTTGTTCAGGGCAGAAGCAGAACCACTCAGGGTTGGAACAGTGCCATTGCCATCTGCTGCACCTGCACCGCCAGTCGCATTGCGCAGTAGAACGTCAGCACCATCTTGCACAGTGCCGGTGCCGTTCACCGGAGGAACAATGCTTATGTTCAGTCCATTCTGAGTTCCTCCTTGCACGGCCTTGGGATCGTCCTCACGGCTGCCGTCTTGTGACTGGAAATCTATGCCATCGTCCTCTTCATCAGCGGCAACGGCGAGGCCGTCGTCCGCGTCGTCAACGTCACCATCATCCTCATCGCCCTCTCGGTCCTCTTCGTCGCCAGCCTTGCTCAGAGGATCATCCGACGACTCGCCGGCCCCAGCAATGCCATCGACGGAGGCGTGCCCTGCGAAGTGGACGAATCCCTTCCTGCCCAGCCGGCGCCGCGACGGCTCGGCGTCACTTCTGCCGGTCTCCACAGACACTGGCCGTCGCTCGCCGTACGAATGCGTGAGCTGGTACACGATCCAGATGGCGACGGCGACGAGCAGGAACGCCTGGAAACTGTGGCTTGCCCGGAGCTTCTTGCTTCTGTGGCTCCTGCCTGACGATTGCCTCAGCATGGTGTGCTGGTTTTCTTTCAACAGTCGTTTTTTTTTGTTTCAGCCAGGGCAGTCAATAGTGTTTTTCTCTCACAACAAACCAGTATCAGCAGGACTTATCAGCCCAGAACCAACCAACGAACAGGCCGAGTGTGTGGAGACTGGAAACTTGTACTTCAAGTGTTGGCTCTGCACACCTAGCTTCAAGTACCATGCAAAGAAAAAAAATTCAAGAGCAGCAAGAAACATGTGAACTTCAGTCTGACGATGAACTATATGCACTGCACTCCAAGTCTCCAGAGAAACTATTACATGCTCAATGTCAATGCTGCTCAAGCAATGCAGGAGAATCAAAGACAGAGTGCTTATAGCTATGTTCCCTTAAACCCGGCTTGATCCGCTTCTTTTTTCCATCCAGAATAGTATTTTCCTCTCACAAATTTCTCTAGATTCATCTAGATTTCTTCAAATTCCTCCAACCGAACGGGGCCAAGAAAAAACTAAACCGAGCTAGGAAACAACTAGTAGTTGTAAAAAAAGATGCAAGTTAACCGACGGAAAGAGTGCTTACCAGAGAGCACGGAAGGACTGCTGAAAAGCTTTGCTGCTTTCCTGGATCACATTCACCGCAGAAGCGCAGATCAGGGAGAAATGTGGGGTGTGGAACTGCGGTCCATAGGAAGACCCTGTCTTCCTGCGTTCCTCGCAAGGACACTGCGACTGAGAGGAAGGAACTGAAGTGAAACCAACCGCCTTCACGAGCTGATGCTCCAGGCCTTTACTGGCTCTGTGTGCCCTGTCGGTTTGGGAGAGGACGAAGACCAGCAAGACACCATGAATGCATGCCGACCGAGAAGCGAGTACGGAGCTAGCATATACTACTACTACTGTTGCGATGAAGCCCAGACAATCAGAGTAAACACATGAGACAGAGGGAGAGAGACAGAGCTAGCGAGGTCTGAACCGATGGTGCCCCAAACGGCGTGTGGATGACCATGAGCGCAGCGAATCGGATCGAGCAAGGTCACCCGATCTCCAAAAGCTGGAGGCCCAGAGCTCGAAAGGAGGAGGGTTTGGTTTTAGGTGACGCGTGTCGGTCAAACCGTCAAGGCAGCGGGGTCGGTGGTGTGGTGGTTCTGGTTCGGCACCGGCATCATGTGCTCGCCATGACGCCGGCCGAGGAGGAGAGACGAAAGAGGGGACATTTGTTTTGTGCGTCCGATGCGCATTGCATTTGCATGTCAGGTGCCGAGGTGCCACCACTTTCAGCTGCGTGAGTGAAAGATCATGATCTCTCTGTGGCGCGTCGCAGCTTGGACGAAGTTTCAAGCTCGACCATGGTCTCTGTGCAGAGGAATTACACAGCTTTGCCCTCGTGCACTGCATGTAAAATTGCCTGGCAATAATGCCATAACCTGAGACACCGCCCCCCTACCCTCCCTTCTCCCTCCCATGCGTAGATTCAATGAAATGGTGCCTACCCTCTCGATTTCATCTGGGTTTCTTCCTTCTCACTTCTGTCCCTGTCCTGTCCTTAGGCTACAAGGGGTACCCTGTCAGCCCCCTCACTTCCCACCTTGGTCCATCTTTTGCCCCTACACCTTCATTGCCACCCTTAACAATCAGGTGATACGAGCAATTATATAGTGGGTGAATAGGTTGCTACCCTTGGAAAAAACTCGCAGACGTAGACAATCATCGAATGATCAGCCTAGGTCACACAGTCCTCTGTCTGATCATACGTTGTTCACCTGGTCACTGAGACAAAGTCACCTCTGCCCTAGAAACAATATCAATGGACAATCCGCCGAGGTGAACCCTATCATTAGGTACATGCTCTAGAGCAGTTTGCCAGCGCATTTTAAGTCCGATCTCGACCAATCCAACTTATTTAATATCCTGGGGCCACTTTCCACCATGAATTCAGCTAAGAGTTAGCCTCTTATGCATCCACATGCTTTCGATTCGACTCTCTCAAGTTAACCACCTTGGACCCCCTTAATAGTATAGCCAAAGGAAAACAAAGCCATAATACATACACTACTACCTAATGCTCCCATGTATCTAGCTTGGATTCACTCTACATTGTCCTTAGTCTTCACAACTATCCTTTGCGCCATGCTTCGATCAATCACCAAGTCTAGGGGGGCAGGGGGCCACGATATTTGTGGCCATTCTCATTGTTACTAAGTTAGTTGCATTAACCACTTAATTAAAAAAAATATGTTAGTAACAATGTGTGTGCTCATCAAAATCCTATAATCACCAAAATGGGGCCAGACGCGTACATCATCATAGTCCAGGTCTCCTCGAACTTCAAAACCGAGGCAAATTGTCTCCCTCGACTCTCAAGACCGTATAAGTTACCTCCCTTGTCTAGTTAAAAGTGATTTTCAAGGTAGTCTTGTCATTTTTTAATTAAAAGGATCGTATAAACACTTAATAAGTATATAAAACACAAAAAATACCTATTATCTTTTAAACATTTTGAGAAAAAAAATCCTCGAGATTGGGACATGAGAAACCCGAACAAAATATTTAGACAACACAAAAATATATACATAAGCTCCCAAAAAATAATTTCTACTCTAATAAAATGGAAAATATATCCACACAAAATGGAAAATTCCCAAAACATTCTAATCAATATCTAACCGTGGTTTAGAAACTTTCCTCGATAAAAATATAAGATGTGGCTAGCATGAATGCAACATAATGTTGAATGAATTTATTCATGTTGGTTGCAACTTATGTTCTTGTTATGGAAAGTTTTTAAAACACGTTTAGGAATTGATTATAGTTTTTGAGATATTTCAGTTTTTTTGGATATTCCCTATTTCCCTAGAGCCAAACCTAATTTCTTGAAGCTTCTAGATATATGTTCACGAGCTCTAAATATTTTATTTGATTTGATCATGTTGAAATCTATCTCTAGAATTATACTCAAAACTTTTATATGCTTACAAATATTTTTTTGTGACTTAGAAAACTTATCAGATATTTATGAAAAGTTTTTAGTTTTAAAAATAATAGATCCACCTTGAAACCTACTTCTAACCGGGGCAGGAAGGTAGGTTAAATGGTTTTGAGAGTTGGAGGATGTCGCTTACAGGGTTTTATAGTTCAAAGAGAAAGTTTGGACTATGAGATAGTCCACGTGATAAAAAAGGATTTTTCTCGCATCCTAAAACCTTTTTCCTTTAAGGTGATGTAGATATTGGACAACTGGCATTGAATTGGGCACCGATATCAAATCCGATTAGTATTGGAAATGAGCTAGGTACCAAATCTGGATGTAGATGAAATTGTTATTTGGAGTCTGGGACATGAAAAATACCAAATCATGTTTGACAGTACATTTCATCAAATTGGGAATTCAGCTCCTTCGACGAGATGCGTGAGGACGTACGACGGCAGGCACGGAGAGGCACCTTTTTGCGTGGAGCTCGGAAGGCACGAAGAGCGGCGGCGGCGGAGCGGGGTCCCGCGTGGAGCTGGGATTCGCGACCCTCTCCGTGCCCCGGCACGGCCCAGACAACATCGAGCGCGAGGAAGAAGCGGATCCAGATGTGACCGGACTTGAGGAAGAAGGGGATCCCGGCACTCGGCGGTGGCCGGACTTGAGGAAGAAGGGGATCTCGCACTCAACGGTGCCCGGGCTTGAGGAAGAAGGGGATCCCAGACTTGAGGAAGAAGGCCGGACTTGAACAAGCTCCTCCGTCCTCCCTCATGCGAGCTCTCCCGCCGGGAGTCGGCGGGGAACAGTCGCGGCGTGAGCTCTCCTCCGTCCTCCCCTCAGTGAGCTGTCCAGCGCGATCTCTGGTGGTGGCGGCGGCGGTGGTCCAACGGTTATGGCGGTTCGATACTGCTTCATGGCTTTGGTTTCTGTCCAATATGGTATCGAGGGGGAGTAGTTTTAGCTGTAGGGGTGTTTGGTTTGGACGTCTAAAATTTTTATCACATCGAATGTTTGACACATGCATAGAGTATTAAATATAGACTAATTACGAAACTAATTGCATAACTTACGACTAATTTGCGAGACGGATCTTTTAAGCCTAATTAATCCATGATTTGACAACGTGGTGCTACAGTAAACATGTGCTAATGATAGATTAATTAGACTTAAAAAATTCATCTTGAAAATTAGCCTCCATCTATGTAATTGATTTTATAATTAATCTATATTTAATGCTCTTTATTAGTATCTAAATATTTGATGTGACATGAATTTTAGGAGCGACTAAAGAACCAAACATCCCGATAGTCGAATGCCTTGTACTGAGGGATCAATGCCATTTCGCGATGCCAAACACACCCGGCCTAAGTTTTAAGTTTTTTCACCCTTTCTCCATCACATTAATTTTTGGACGAATGCATGGAGCATTAAATGTAGGTAAAAAAATAACTAATTGCACAGTTTGGTTGTAAATCACAAGACGAATCTTTTGAGCCTAGTTAGTCCATGATCGGACAAAGTTTGTCAAATACAAATAAAACGTGCTACAGTATCCAGATTACAAAAAATTACGATCTAAACAAGGCCCCGAACAGTAGAATTGGAAAAACTCAATTCCAATTTCAAATTCCACATCCAAACGGAGCATTAAAGTATATCTAAGAGTACTCAATATTTTCTTCTAAAAACATAAAGTTTTATAAGAGTTCTACGTAATAGTCGGTTGTTTTAGTCCTTCAAACAGTCGGTTGTTGGCAGAGCGAAAAACAACCGGATTCTATCAGGACCCAGAAACTGTTGGAGCACACAAAAACATACGAATTTTAAACCCTACGACGGCCAAACAAAACTACAGGCAAATAAACACATCGGCAATCAATCTGACAGCTGAAAGTTACTAAATCTGACCACGTTTATTAAAGGGCAGCAACTAAATGTTTCGCTTACACCGTCTTATACTAAAACTAAAATAACATTAAAAAAACTTAACTGAAAACTGAAACTAAGAAATAAAAAAAAAATTGACTAAAAACTGAAAAAAAAAGAAAACAAACTCAAATAACTGAAAATTTAAAAAAACCGAAATAATGAAACTGAAATCGACAAGCAATAAATAAAACTTAAATTAACAATGATAAACTAAAAACAAAATTAGACAAAATGAAAAGAAAAATACAAAATAACAATAAAAAGAAAAAAAAAGTACCAGGACAGGCGTGTGCGGACTGGTTGTTAGCATCTTTATCGGCTTTTTGCGTTTCCTCTACAGCGATAACTTTTGCGTTTCCTCTACAGCGGCTGCATGCGCCGCCTGCCTACTGACGCGCACGTGCATGGGCCCCACGCCCTTCCCCTCTCTCTCTCTGCAAGCTAAACCGGTCCCCACGCCTGCCTCCTGACGCGCGGCTGCATGCGGTTGCCCTTCTCCCTCTGCAAGACTGCAATGCATCTATCGGAACCCACGCCTGCCTGCTGATGCGATCGCACGGCTAGATCCGGGTGCTGGAGCCGGATGAAACAACCGGGCACAAGATAGCAATTCTGTTTTACAACACTAAAAAAAATATTGGAACGAATAAAAAAGGTCATCTCCAAGAATTTCTAATAATTCACTCCTAAAATATAGAAGACAATTTAACATTAGGAATCATATACTATTTCTAAATTATCTTAACCACTTTTATATATTCTCTCATGTACATTTGCATCAGGAAATATTTCCTACTCTTTATTCTTTCCACGTCCTTCCACCTTTAGATTGGCCAACAAACTAGCACGGGGAGAGAAGATACGCACGACTCGGATACGCGTAACTTTACGTGGAATAGGGTGATTTTTCCCAAGTTCTAAGAGATTAGGAAGATGAATTAGGAGTTGTTGGAGAGAGGTTTTTCTATCTTATAAAAAAACAAGGATTAAAAAGGGATTTAGTGAACTATCGGAGATGGTCCTAGAATTCCCAACATCCCATCCTAAAACGAGAGAACTCATGAGCCTCGATGACATTTGTTGGGCTTGGCCCTCTTATTAAAGTGGCGTAAGCTTAGCCACGGCCCATTCCATGGCAGAATATGCGGGTTGGCGAAATGCTCCTAAGATGGGCCCAGCAAGGGGAGTAAAAATGCAGTTGGCGAAACCGCTCCATCCAAAGCGCGACGCCAGTCGTCCAGTGCGCTTCCGGCCTTCCGCTCGCCGACGCAAGAAGACACAACGCAGTTGGCATCGGCACGACCGCACGAGCACCATCCGCTGCAGCGTTTAGCTGTCACAACTCACAAGCTCGGCCGGGACGGGACAGGACGGTTCTGCTGCCGCCCTTGCCCGCCGCACCGTACGTCCAGCACGAAATGAATCTGTACGCGCGCGCCCATGGCCCATGCAGCCCACGCTGTCGAAAGCATTACAGTCCCCTGCAAATGCCTAGCGGTACGTACGGTAGCCCATATCGCGGTGCCTATCCATCATTCGTTCCGTCCATGGCCGACTGTGAACGACAGATATATAAAAAACCAGAAGAACGGGAAAAAAAATTCGTTTACCTGCGCCACGCCGACGCGCACCCGGGCCGTGTTCGAGTGGAGTGGCTACAGACGTGGGATGCGGGGAATGAATGCTACAGACGTACGTACGGCACGTCTGCAGCCCCCGTTGGAGGCCCCGAGGCGAGGCCGGCACGCCAGTACGGCGTACGTGTACGTGATACAGTGCTGACGACAGCCACAGGGATCGGATCTGCCGCCTGCGCGTGCTATGTCGTCCGTGGCCGTGGGCAGTGGCGACGCAACGTACGTAAGGCGGGGACCGCTGCGGCGGTTCGGCCGTACTCCCTCCGTAAGGAGTCACGTTTTTTATTTCCACGTATCGTGTTTGACCGTTCACTTTATTTAAAATTTTTATGTAAATTATAAAATAAATAAATTATTATAAAGTTTTTATAATAATAAAATAAGTTATAAAAATATATGATATTTATACAAAAAATAAATAAATAAAATAGATGGTCAAATAAGATGTCTGAGAATAAAAAATAACTTTTTTTTTTTGAGACTGAGGGATTACGTAACGAGCAGCAGCCAGCATGAGCTTGGGTGTGGCGTGCGGCTTCCGGGGCACGTCCGTCCAAGCCGGGCCCGATTGGCGATTACGGTACGACCGGACCAGCTAGCCGTCCGGTTGTGGGCATCGTCGGTTTCTTCTCGTTATGATCCAGAGCGGCGTGAGCTGTCGTGATTTGGATGTGCAATGTGTACCTGGCTGCTTAACGACCAGATATACTACTTGCATGGGCGGATACAGAGGGTATTCCCCGTATTCCCAGGAATAACCAACTATTTTAGCACATTTCTATGTATATATGTGTATATACTTGTATATGTATATGTATAATGCCATATTTTGTAGTATTTTCACTTATTGAAGCCCAAAACAGTAAAAAAAAACAGTCTCTCAAATTGTCTCATATTTTGTAGTATTTTCACTCATTGCAGTTAAAAACAACTGATTTTTTTATTGACGTGGAAGTAGAAATACCCAAGTTTGAGATCCTGGCTCCGCCACTGACTACTCGTACAACAAGGGCAGCTCTCAGCGGGGTCTGCTGCGGCTTTTGAGGCCTCGTTTAGTTTCTTCCTTAAAATCTTCCATCATATCACATCAAATATTTGATACATGCATAGAGTATTAAATATAGATTAAAAAATAACTAATTACATATATTATGACTACTTTGTGAGATAAAATTTTTAAGCCTGATTAATTTATGATTTGATAATATGGCACTAACACATGTGCTAATAACAGATAAATTAGGCCTAATAAATTCGTCTTATGATTTATTGATGGATTCTGTAATTTATTTTTTATTAGTATCCGAACACCACATGGCATACCACCGTATAAAATCTGATGTGAAACACCCTGATCTAAACAATGCCTGAACTGTCGTCTCGACGGCTGCCGCCCGCCTCCAGCTCGATCACGCGCACGCATCGATTTCTCCGTGATCAAGCAAGAATAAGGAGGGTCCGCATGCATGATTACTGGCGGGACGACCACAAATTAGACTTAAACCCTTGCATATACACACGATGGCACCCGGAACCTACTCCGCCGTTCACGGCAAAAAAAATTATCATACGCCGGCACTTGAGCTGTGCATTCTACTCTGTCCAGATGGAAATGTACGGGTTTTTAGTTAGACATGTGGTATGGGTAACCTACGCACGGTTATACTCCTAGAATTCAGCCACATTTATCACCCACAAAAAAATGTTTTCGGGTGATGAGCACCTCCGCGACTTTATGTCTATGCACGCTGCATAAATTTAGAAAAAAAAACCAATTGGAAAGAATAGTCTCAAATATTAGATGCTTAAAACGGGTTGTTTGGTTACTAACCATAGTTTGTCACACTTTATCGTTGGCAAGTTTGACTAAATTAGCAAATGATTGGTCGGTGATGTTTGAAAAAAAAGTGTTTGTTTGACAAATCTTAGAAAAGTTTATTTTGGGTTTCACATGTCATAGAGTATGGCAAGATTCTCTTAGGCTTGACAAAGTGTGACTTCTAATTTTCTAGCCACACTTTTTATGATTTGCCACACTTACATAAGGTTAGTTGTGATAGATTATGACCGGGAACCAAACAATCTCTAAATTCGTCCACATCAGTGCATGAGAATAGTCTCCATCCAATTTTGTCCCCCTCCCAGGTTGCCACCACTACCCCTTGACGCCTTGAGCCGCCCATCCGAGAGGGAGATTGTGTCAAACCATATAGGATATAGTAAGTGTGTGTGTTTAATAAGAAATAGAAAGGAGAAGAGAAGACACGTCAGGATAGACAAAGCGCACACAAACAAGAATTAAGATGTTAATGAAATTGTTATCATATTGTCATAAAATCCCTTACATATTGTACAAGTAAGGAAGTCAATTAAGTATGCAATGAAGAATTTATGCTAATATAACAAGATGCAATATTGCTACCGCTTTAACCCAACCTCTTAGGACTCATTTTGAATCTATTTTGTCCCTCCACAAGAGATAAGATGGGCAGAGTAAACAAAACTGTACACAGTGTACATTCAGAAACCTTACTAAAGACAGCATGTCAAGGATGGAACTGCTTTTGTTTTTTTTATTTACAAGTTCGAAAGACATGAACACTCTCTTCATATTGGTGGCAGGGTTGTTTCAAAGCTGAGGATTTGTACCCACAATAGAAGAAGCACTTGTGGAATTGGTGGAGAATTGGCCGAGATCTGGTGCGAGAAGCTCAAGTTGCTAGGAGACCGGGCATGTGTCGAATCATCGTACCTCTAAAATCGTACATCAGAGGATAAACTTGACTTAGATGGGGAAACTTGGTCATGTACCTCGCCCTAGGGTAGTTCTGGCCATGGCATGGTAGCGACTTGGCCGTCGGTGTCGTAATAGCATAGGCGCGGTGGAGTCCAGAGGACGGGGCGGTGCCGGTGGGGCTTCCCATCACTTGCAGCGCTGCCCATGATCGGAGGGGCCTTCTAGGGTTACTTTGGTGGGTCAGTGGCGGCGTCGAACCTCATCTCGCGTGCCCTGGTCCCCACATTTCTCTTTACTTATAGCACTGTGTGACAGGGCCCGTCGACCAGTGGTCGGCTAAGCGTCCACGATCAGGACGCGGTCAAGGGGTCTGATTGGCCGTTGGGCCAATCGTTGGAGATCAAACTAACATTCTCCCCCTTGATCTCACCTTATGACTTAAACTTAACTTACTTACTTTATCTTGTTCCCATTCCATCACAGATCAGTGCATAGAACGTGCCTCATCGTCATGGTCTGTTGCCATTATATTTAACAGCTACAAATACACCTCTCTGTTTTGAAACAAATACTCAATTAGGCCCTTAGTATCCAGAAATCATAGGCTTTCCCACAAACCCATGTCGACTGTGTGTTCTCTAAATGCACTGGGTGGTTAGCCTTTGGTAAGCAGATCCGCAAGTACTTACTCGGTACTTATGTGCTCAATGCTTTCAAAATAATTCTTGATTTTCTCCTTTACAACATATACCTTAGTGTCAATGTGTTTGGTAGCACACTTGACTTGTTGTCTTAGGAGTTAACTTACTTTAAATGGTTATTGTTGTTTTCTACCATTGTTAAATCCGGGTACAAATTTCCTTAACCACCTTTTACCTGTTCCTTAAGCCTCGTGTCAAGCTATACTATGGTATGCATCACTGATGACACCACAACTGTTTCTTTGGAGCTTTTCTACAATAATACTCCAACTACGAGTGTTAGCAACAGTTATGGATTTCACTACACATCTTGCCAAGACTTAACATTTGTATCCTCAACTATTCGAGAGTACTTATTTTTTCTTACTCAGCATGAAGCCTATGATACTTTGTAAAATTGCAAGACATTCTCAACTCCATTTCAGTGATCTATATCTAGACTGGACTTCTGCCAAAATATCCTGGATACGTAAACTACGTCAGGGTAAGTTCTTACTTGTACTTGTACACTCATCAAGCTTTCAACAGCTGAAGCATATGGAACTATATTCATTTGATCGATCTCATATCGGTTTCTGGAACACTTAAAGTTTCTAAATCTATTGCCCTTGACTGTAGGAGCAGGCGTAGGTTTACTCGCATGCATACTTTATTTCTGTAGAATCTTTTCTAAGTATGCCTTTGCGATAGTCCTAGTACTCCATTTTCTTCTATCTCGGTGAATTTCGATTCCTAAAATCAATGACGCTTCACCAAGATCATTCACATTGAAACTTGAGGATAAAACTTCTTTTTCTCTGATGACAGATTAACATCACTACTAGTGAGTATAATGTAACCTATTCACAGGATGCGGAAAATGAATTGTCCATTCTTGATCTTCGCATAACGCTATGGTCCTTCTCATTTTCTTTAAAACCCAAACTTTTTTATCGTTTCATCAACTTCAAATACTACTGTCTAGAGACTTACTTTTAATTTATAAGTGGGTTTTTACAGGCGGCATCCCTTATGTTCTTTTCTTCCATGACAAAATTCTTTTAGGTTATGCCATGTAAATGTTTTCATATAAATCCTCGTTGATGAATGCCGTCTTTACATCCATCTGATGTATTTCTAAATCATAATGTGCCATGAACACCATTATAATTCTAAAAGAATCCTTGCATAAGACTGGATAGAAAACTCTCATTGTAATTTATTCATTTTTCTTTGCGTAAAGCATATTGCTACAAGTCGTGCTTTCTATCTTTCTACATTCCCTTTGGAGTCACATTTTGTCTTGTAGACCCATTAACAACCTATTGTTTTGGCTCAATTAGGAATTTCTTCTAAGTCCCAAAACATCGTTGGTATTCATCGAATTCATTTCAACTTCCACAGCTTCTTACCATTTAAACGAGTAAACACTTCTCATAGCTTCTTCAAATGAAGTGGGATCACTCTCCATTTGAATTTCTTTACTAACATAGACCTCATAGTCATTGGAAAAACCAGTTTACTAATTCTTTGAGACCTTCTAGGGCCTCAGCTACTGACACTTTCATATGGAGCCGTTGTTGCTCTTTATTGCCAAGAGACAATTGATTCTACAGGCTCATGTGTAATAAGATCCTTATTTACATTATTCATCTTCTTCGAAGAGCTAACAACAGGTGTTGCTTTGGTCATACAACATCAACAGGTATTGAAAAACTTGTTGCTCCTGAGTCACTAGAGTGGGCACATAGTCCCTTTTCTCTTCAAGTCTTAGGTCTCTACATACCTCTACATACCATGCTCCCCTAGATCTTTCCATCTTTTCTAAAGATAGTGTATCTTCAAATTTCTTATTTTGGGTTTAATCTGTTAAAACCTCATATGACGCTTTAAGCACCACCTTAACAGCTTTGACGCGGACTACGCTATTTTCCTGTCGGAACTTTAAAAGGTCTAGGAATGTAGCTATTTCTCTGCTTAGGGGTATCATTGTTGTGACCGTTGTACTCCTTCGACGATCGCATACATCTGAATTAATCTTTATCTCACTCTTAATGAAGAGTATATTTCTTAATTAATCTTTATCTCACTCTTAATGAAGAGTATTTTTCTTAATTAATCTTAATATTCTCCTCCTCGAAATATGGTACGAACTTTACTGCTATAATTTCGAGAACCATTAAGAAAACATGTGAACGAGGAGACATATATCACTTACTTCATTCACATGATTATGTCATGCGAACATAGTTATTTCTTTATTCATATAGGAAGTACACTTTCCTTATTTCACTTCGATAACTCAACGAGGTCTTTCATTAGCAGCGCTTTTGCAAGCCACTTGCATTTTTTTCCTTATCTTTTGGTTAGTATTGACCACGACGATGCATTTCTACTGTGCCAAGGTCAATACTAGGACAGCATAAGAGCTACCCAAACTTCTCTCGCTATGCGGGATACAAAACATGTGAATCATCATAAAACATCTCCCGCCATGCAGGATTGACTAGCATAAGCACTATGCCAAAATATCTCCCCATGCGGGATACATCTATATGAAAACTTAGTCATGACGACTAAAACTTCACTTATACTTTATTTTCCAATTAAATCTTTCTAATGGTTCCAATTTAATCAGAAAATTAGTAAACTAACAAAAAATTGTCCTAAACGGGCTTGACTCAAGCCTTTTCATTCACATACCCCAGCATTGCAGCCCATTGGCATGCAGTCGAGTGATCTCGTCAGTTAAAATAAAACATACAATATGCTTCTACATCAATTCTATATCACCGTTGGGCAGAAAATAGAATTAATGCATAAAACTCATAAATTAACTTGAAATCCATATAACTACTCTTCAAAAGTAAATTCTCCCGTTGGTTCGAATTTAATTAGAAGATAATTAACATCATTGCAGCGAAAACTTAATAATGAAATACATTCTTTTAGTTCAGGAGCATTTCTTGGTCCTAATCTACTCTCTAAAAAATTCACCACGTTGGTGTAAAAATTTTCAGAGATTTAAACTTCAAACTTAAATTCATTATAATATTGTCATCATCAACGTTGGTCAGAAAATGACAATACCATAATCTTATTTAAACTTCAAACTTAAATTCATTATAATATTGTCGTCATCAACGTTGGTCAGAAAATGACAATACCATAATCCTACTTAAACAAAAACGGACTACTCCTCTAATTAAAATTTTCTGTTGATTCTAATTTAATTAGAGAATAAGTATAATCATGATTTACTAAATATAACTGCTCTTCAAATTCAATTCTCCCATTAGTTTGAATTTAATTAGAAGATAATTAACTTTAAACTTTGGAGCAAAAACTTAAACATAATTTGTGAATTTTACCCACGGGAAAATTCTCTTTACTAATTTTTTCTTTGAGCCATTAATCATTTTTCAGGAAATAACAATTTACTAGAAAAAGAAAAAATAGAAAAAATAGAAAAGCAGAAATGAACTCCATTCAGTACTGCTCCTTCGGCCCGACCGACAAAACGGCTTGGCCCAACTACGCACGTGTGTGCCCGTAGCGCCTCCTAGGCCGCAACCTGGGTCCGGGCTGGCAAAGAGGCCCAGTGCATGCACCCGCCTGGTCTTAAACTCGGCCCAGTTGATCTGCGCCGTCTATTTTCATCTGACGACCACGCGGTGATCTCGGGCGAACAAAAACTCCACGCGGCATCGTCTCCCCCAAACCCTAGGTCATTCTGTCTCCCTCCCCTTCCTCTCTCAGCCCCGCGACGAAGAGCAGAGAGCAGTGGTAGCCGCCTGAGTTCGTCAGAGGAGGGTGACGACGCCGCCGTAGGCCCCCTCACCGGTGCGCGCGTTCGCCCGAGGGTGACCACGCCGCCGTCGAGCAGCCATGCGGCGGTGCTCTGAGTCTGAGCCAGCAGGGTAGGCTCTCTTCTCGCGCTCCGGTGAGGCGACAGAGTGGTCATCTTCCCGCGCGACGGCGGTGGCGACAACGGCGAGGAAAAACCTAGGTAGGCTCCTCCCTGAAAGGGTCGAGATGGCGACTAGAGGGGGGTGAATAGTTCTTTTTAAAACTTAATCACGTTGGCTAACCGAAACAAGTGCGGAATTAAAACTATCGGTATAGCCAAGACTACACCCCTCTATCCATGTTCACTAGCACCTTGCAAAGATACTAATCAAGCAACAAAGGTGTCGGGCTAGCTAGAGCTCACCTAACCAATTCTAGGAGCAAGGTCACACAAACCTATGCCACTATTACTTTAAGCAATAAGGGAGCTCCTACACATGCTAGTAAGCAAAAGCACAAAGCCAACTAAGCTCACTAGCAATGCTCAATAACAAGGCAACCAATGCCAAATTAGAGAGCGTAATTACTTAGTTACACAAACTAAGCAATGTGACTAACAAGGTTACACAAACCAAATTAGTCACGCAAGGGAGCTACTTCTATGCTACACAAGCAAGAAGGTAACTAGCAAGCTACACAAGCTAACTAATTACAAAAGCAACAACACAAGCTCAATGTATATGAATGTAATCGCAAGCTTGTGTAACGGGGATGCAAACCAACGGGAAGAACAAGGTTGACACGATGATTTTTCTCCTGAGGTTCACGTGTTTGCCAACACGCTAGTCCCCGTTGTGTCGCCGCTCACTTGGTGGTTCAGCGGCTAATTGGCATCACCCGCCAAGCCCGCACGTCGGGCACCGCAAGAACCTACCCCGAAAGTGAGGATAGCTCAATGGCACGCTGAAAGGTCCTAATATGGCTAGAGGGGGGTGAATAGCCTATTTAAAATTGTACAAATCAACTAGAGCAATTTGATTAGCATGACAAAAAGCGTAATGCAAACTTGCTCTAGCTCTACAAGGGTTGCAAGCCACCTATCCAACAATTCTAGTTGTAATGATTACTTAGGCACACAAACTTGCTATGTAATTACTCACTAAGTGCTCTCAATCTTGCTACTCTAAAGAGCTCAACTAGATGAATGTAAATAATAAAGCAATCTCTCAATTCTAATTACACTAAAGAGCTTGTATCAACTAGTTTACAAGAATGTAAATAAGTGAGTAGGGTGATTATACCGACATGTAGGGGATGAACCAATCACAAGATGAATATATAGCCAATCACCGGGAGAATGCTAAAGACAAGAGACAATCGATTTTTCTCTCGAGGTTCACGTGCTTGCCAACACGCAACGTCCCCGTTGTGTCGACCAATACTTGGTGGTTCGGCGGCTAAGAGGTGTTTCACAAACCTCGTCCACACGATTGGACACCGCAAGAACTGACCCACAAGTGAGGTAACTCAATGACACGAGCAATTTACTAGAGTTACCTTTCGGCTCTCCGCCGGGGAAGGTACAACTCCCCTCACAATCACCGAAGGCGGCCACGAACAATCACCAACTCGTGCCGATCCTCCACCACTGCACCGAGCCATCTAGGTGGTGGCAACCACCAAGAGTAACAAGCGAAATCCATAGCGCAACACGAATACTAAGTGCCTCTAGATGCAATCACTCAAGCAATGCACTTGGATTCTCTCCCAATCTCACAATGATGATGGATCAATGATGGAGATGAGTGGGAGGGCTTTGGCTAAGCTCACAAGGTTGCTATGTCAATGAAAATATGCAAGATATCGAGCTTCAGCTAGCCATGGGGCTATAAATAGAGCCCCCATCAAATAGAGTCGTTATACCCCTTCACTGGGCAAAACGCGCTCTGACCGGACGCTCCGGTCATATTGACCGGACCCTGGACACAGCGTCCGGTCCACTGATTTATGTTATGTGTCACTAGCTTCAAATGCTGTTCGTCAGATTTCAACGGCTACGAAGCTGACCGGACGCTCTGGCAAAACTGACCGGATGCTAGAGCCTCAGCGTCCGGTCGTTTCCAGTAAGCTCCCCAAGGCGTATTTCTTCGACCGGACACGTCCGATCCACCTTGACCGGACACAGACCAGTGTCCGGTGCAAAACCCTAGGTACTGTGTAGACCCGTCACTTTGACCGGATGCAGCCAATCAGCGTCCGGTTGAAGAGTGATCCAGCGACCGGTCAGTAGACCGTCGCCAGCATCACTTCGACCAACTCCATTTTAATTCTAACTTCTTTACCCTTGCTCAAATGTGCCAACCACCAAGTGTATCACCTTGTGCACATGTGTTAGCATATTTTCACAAATGTTTTCAAGGGTGTTAGCACTCCACTAGATCCTAAATGCATATGCAATGAATTAGAGTATCTAGTGGCACTTTGATAACCGCATTTCGATACGAGTTTCACTCCTCTTAATAGTACGGCTATCTATCTTAAATATGATCACACTCACTAAGTGTCTTGATCACTAAAACAAAATGGCTCCTATATTTTATACCTTTGCCTTGAGCCTTTTGTTTTTCTCTTTCTTCTTTTTCAAGTTTGAGCATTTGATCATCATCTTGCCATCACCATTGTCATGATCTTCGCCATTGCTTCATCACTTGGAGTAGTGCTACCTATCTCATAATCATCTTGATAAACTAGGTTAGCACTTAGGGTTTCATCAATTAACCAAAACCAAACTAGAGCTTTCAATCTCCCCCTTTTTGGTAATTGATGACAACCCTTATACAAAGATATGAATTAAAGTACATTTGAATCCATGCTGCTTGCCCAAGCATATTTACCCTATGTAAAGGATATGGACAAGTTTCATGAACTCCAAATGGTAGTAATTGCTCCCCCTACATATGTGCTAAGAGTTTGGATTGTAGTTTGCACATATGCTTAGATAGGAAATATAGGAGTTAATTTCTACCAAATGATGCTAAGGTATAAGAGATGGACCTTTGAAGCGTGATACCAATCGGAGTGCACCATTATACCATCCTTAGCATCATTAGTAACTAGACATACACGAAAACTAGAATACCCATGAGATCAATATTACAAATAAGGATCTAGTTTCCATAGAAAGAACATAGGTCTAGTTACTTTAGCCTATGCATGCTAGTTTTTCATTTCAACATTCAAACCTACAACTAGCATACACCACACAAGCATGGATATTAAATATTTATGGCATGCAAGCAAACATATGTAATGCACATTCAAATTTACCATACAAGTTTATGAGCTTGCTTCCCCTATTTGTATGCTCAAAATTTTAATTGATCCCCATTCTTTGTTATATTTTTATCTCTTTCCCTTTGTTTCACTATCTTTGTACACTATTTCTCCCCCTTTATCATTAATGACCACAAAGGCTTATAGTATAGATAGGGTAGGATTATTAATGTCAACAATTTGCCCAAAAGGTGGCCTCAAATTATGGATATGTTGGGGTGAAAACATGTGAAATGAGGATCATTTTCCCAATTTGGTTCAATCTAGATTACTTGCAAAAGATATTTAACTCGGTTTGATCCAAGGACAAGCTTCTTCACACCTCCAAATAAGGGTTATCTTGTACCATATTAAGTTAAACACTTATAGCTCATTTTCTAAATCAAACACTAGGTTTACAAGCCTACAAACATGTCATATGCTACCACTAGATCATTTCAAACATACAAGCAATAGTGGTACCATATAAGCATCAAATTCATATGATTTTCATGAATGAGCCTAGAACATGATAGAATGACTAGATGCACTAAACAAGTCCTTAGCAATGGATGGATGACATGTCAATCAACTTTATCTTGCTTTACTCGAAGGAGAGGTGTGTCATATAGTGGGGGTGCATCAACACATATTGGAGAAGTCAAGTATGTTCAATTCATTCCTTAGCTTGCAAAACCTCTTTTCATCAAGTGGCTTGGTGAATATGTCGGCAAGTTGATCTTCGGTGCCCACTCTCTATACAAATGTCCCCTTTTTGTTGGTGATCTCTTATGAAATGATGACGGACATCTATGTGCTTTGTTCTTGAGTGTTGAACCGGGTTATTGGTGAGCTTTACGGCACTTTCATTGTCACATAGCAATGGCACTTGCTTGAACTTGATTCTAAAGTCATTCAAGGTAGCCTTCATTCAAAGTAATTGAGCACAACAACTACCGGCCGAAATGTATTCCGCTTCGGCGGTTGAAAGTGCTACACTATTTTGCTTCTTTGATGACCAAGATACAAGTGATCTTCTCAATAGTTGACATGTGCCTGATGTGCTCTTTCTCTCAACTTTGCATCCCACATAATCGGAGTTCGAATATCCAATTAACTCAAATCTTGCTCCTTTGGGATACCATAATCCAACATGTTGTGTATGCTTCAAGTACTTCAATATTCTCTTAGTTGCCTTCAAATGACTTTCTCTTGGTGAGGCTTGAAATCTAGCACACATGCATACACTAAACATCACATCTGGCATTGATGCGATCACATAGAGTAGACTTCCAATCATAGACCGATACATCTTTTGGTCCACCATGTTGCCACTAGCATCACTATCTAAGCTTCCACTTGTCCCCATTGGTGTACTAATAGCTTTACTCTCATCCATTTCAAACTTCTTGAGCATGTCCTTGATATACTTGCCTTGACTCACAAATGTGCCATTCTTCATTTGCTTAATTTGAAGACCAAGGAAGTAACTAAGCTCTCCAATCATAGACATTTCAAACTCACTTGCCATCATCTTGCCAAACTCCTTACAAAATTCTTGATTTGTTGATCCAAAGATAATATCATCAACATAGATTTGCATTACAAACAAGTCATTTCTAAGCTTCTTGGTGAAGAGAGTGGTGTCAACCTTTCCTATCTTGAATCCCTTAGAGAGTAGGAAATCCCTCAATCTCTCATACCATGCTCTACATGCTTGTTTCAATCCATACAAAGCCTTTCTCAATTTATAGACATGGTTGGGTTTCTTCTCATCTTCAAAACCGGGAGGTTGCTCAACATACACAAGCTCATTGATGTACCCATTGAGAAATGCACTTTTTACATCCATTTGGTAACTCTTGATGTTGTGGGCACAAGCATAAGCTAGCAAGATCCTAATTGCTTCCAATCTTGCAACCAGGTCATATGTTTCTCCAAAGTCAAGACCTTCAACTTGAGTGTAACCTTGAGCCACTAATCTTGCTTTATTCCTTATTACTATCCCATCTTGATCTTGCTTGTTCCGAAAGACCCACTTAGTTCCAATCATATTATGATCCTTAGGCCTCTCAACTAAATCCCATACTTGGTTTCTTGTGAAGTTGTTTAGCTCTTTATGCATAGCATTTATCCAATCAACATCCCTCAAAGCTTCATCTATCTTCTTAGGTTCAATAGATGACACAAATGAGAAATGCTCACAAAATGAGGCCAATCTTGATCTTGTTTGCACACCTCTTGAAATATCACCAATGATAGTGTCCAATGGATGATCTCTTGCAACATTGGTTGGTTGAAGCACTTGCACTTGATTGCTAGCATTTGATTGATCACTTGGTTGAGATGATGAACTAGCCATTTGTTGATCTTGCATATTGCCATCACTAGTGCTTGCTTGGATTTGATCATGAGAACCACTAGCTTGCACATTTGAGTTAGAGAGCACTTGATTCTTGCCATCTTTAATATCAATCACCTCTCTAGGCCTTAACTCACCAATGTCCATGTTTTTCATTGCATTGACCAATTGAGTGCCTCTTATATCATCTAGATTCTCATCTTCCTCTTGGGAACCATTCGTTTCATCAAACTCCACATCATGAACCTCCTCAAGAGTACCACTAGCCAAATTCCAAACTCTATAAGCCTTGCTAGTAGTGGAGTAACCAAGCATGAAACCTTCATCACATTTCTTTTCAAACTTGCTCAATCTAGTGCCTTTCTTCAATATATAGCATTTACAACCAAAGACCCAAAAGTATGCTATGTTGGGCTTTCTTCCATTTAATAGCTCATAAGGTGTCCTTTCTATCATGGGATAACAATAGAGTCGGTTGCTATAATAGCAAGCCATGTTGATTGCTTCGGCCCAAAATGAATGACTCACATTGTACTCACTCAACATTGATCTTGCCATATCAATCAAGGTTCTATTCTTTCTTTCAACTAGCCCATTTGATTGAGGAGTATACTTGGCCGAGAATTGATGTCTAATTCTAAATTCATCACATAATTCATCAACTCTAGTGTTCTTGAATTCACTACCATTGTCACTTCTAACTTTCTTGATTGTTGTTTCAAACTCATTGTGAATGCCTTTGACAAATGATTTGAATGTTGCAAACACATCACTCTTGTCACCAAGAAAGAATACCCATGTGTATCTAGTGAAATCATCCACAATCACAAATCCATATTTGTTTCCACCAATGCTAGTGTATGTGGTTGGTCCAAACAAGTCCATGTGTATCAACTCAAATGCCTTAGATGTGCTCATTATGCTCTTCTTAGGATGTGTATTACCAACTTGCTTTCCGGCTTGACATGCACTACATAGCTTATTCTTCTCAAATGTGACATCTTTCAAGCCTCTAACTAAGTCATGCTTAATCAATTTGTTCAGTTGTTTCATTCCAACATGACCAAGCCTTCTATGCCACAACCAACCCATGCTAGACTTAGTGATCAAATATGTTGACAATTGAGCTTCTCTAGCATTGAAATCAACTAAGTATAGATTCTCATATCTAAATCCTTTGAATATCAAGTTAGAGCCATCTACACTTATGATCTCTACATCATCCACACCAAATATGCACTTGAAACCAAGATCACACAATTGAGCTACCGACAATAAGTTGAAGTTCAAGCTCTCTACTAGTAGCACATTGGAAATGCTCAAGTCATTGGATATTGCAATCTTATCAAGCCCTTTGACCTTACCTTTGCCATTATCACCAAATGTGATACTATCAATCATATTGCTCTTGCTTTCATTAATTGAATTGAACATTCTTGAATCACCGATCATTGTTGTGTGCACCCACTATCAAGCACACAATGCCTTCCTCCAGCTTTATAATTGACCTACAAGAGAAGATCAATTTCTTTTAGGTACCCAAACTTGCTTGTGTCCTTGTAGGTTAGTCACCAAGGACTTTGGTACCCAAATGGCCTTCTTCTTTGGGCCCACAATTGGTGTACCAATGAACTTAGCCTTCACACCATTGGTACCCTTATAAAGCATGTAACAAGAATCAAATTTGATTGAGGATACATTAGGTAGCTTGTTCTTGTTAGTCTTGCAATTTTGCTCTATATGTCCAACTTGCTTGCATCTATTGCAAAACCGACCATTGCCCTTCACAAAGCTAGCTTTAGGAGTGACAAAGGCCGCCTTGCCCTTCTTGGGGGTATAGCCTAATCTCTCTTTGTTGAGAAAAAATCTTTGGCTACCCAAGGACTTTAGCAAGTGGGCTTCTCCACCATAGGCATTGCCTAAGGCACGAGTGAGCTCATTCACCTCCTTCTTGAGGGTTTTATTTTCCACTATAAGTGAGACATCACAAGTGAGACCATCACTCAAGGATAAAGTAGAAGTAGTAGTGCTACAAGAAGTGTTAGTGGGAGCAACTATGATGGGCATAAAAGAATCATCAATAATATCACATGTTAGTACCACATCATATGTTACTATTACTTGCTCCTTCTTGGCCTCCTCCTTCTTGACTTGCTCCATGAGAGAGGAGTGAGCTTTTTCAAGCTTAGAGTGAGTTTTGCCAAGCTTCTCATGGGCTTTCATTAGCCTCTCATGAGTTGCATTGAGCTCATCAAGGGATTGCTCAAGAAATTTGACTTTCTTGTTCAATTCCTTGCACTCATTTCTCTTCATCTCAAAGCAAGTATGCACTTGCTCACACATGTCCATGACCTCCTCCTTGGAGTACTCCTCATCATCATCATTATCACTCCTACAAGCATCACTTTCGCATTCATCATCATCACTCACATCATATTTTACCTTGGTAGGTTTTGCCATGAGGCACGTCGATAGAGTGTCGAAGATGGAGGGCTTGTTGTTGATGGCAATGCTTGCTAGTGCTCTCTTGATAGATTTCTCGTCATCATCACTAGAGCTATCACTATCCGAAGAGCCATCACTATCCCATGTGACCACATAGCCTCCACCCTTCTTCTTCTTTTGGAAGGTTATTCTCTTCTCCTTCTTCTCCTTTTCTTTCTTATCCTCCTTGTGCTTCTTCTTCTCATCCTCATCATTGTCACTCTTGTATCGACAATTTGCTACTACATGATCGGGGCTTTTGCAATTGTAGCATCTTCTTATATACTCTTTCTTCTTGGTGTGATCTCTTCTCTTTCTTGCACCATAGCCCTTCTTCTTCATGAATTTTCCCATCTTGCGCATAAAGAGAGCCATAGCTTCATCATCAATATCACTAAGATCATCATCATCACTTGATTCTTTTTTAGACTTGCCCTTGTTCTTTGATGATGATGAGCTAGCCTTGAATGCTATGCTTTTCTTCTTCTTGTCTTCTTCTTCCTTCTTGTCATCCTTGTCATCCTCCCCTTTCCACATGGCATGTCTCTTGTGTCATGACATCACCTAGTACTTGATTAGGGGTAATATCCTTCAATCCTCCTCTTATGATGAGCAATCTCAACATCTCAAACCTTGGAGGTAAGCACATCAAGAATCGATGGGACACATCATCATCCTTGATCTTCTCTCCCAAAGCCTTCAAGTCATTGACAATTACTTGTAGCCGACGGAACATCTCTGGAATACTCTCATCATCCTTCATCTTGAAACTTGTCAACTTGTCCTTGAGGATGTACAACTTGGCACTCTTTACCGCCGGTGTGCCCTCATATGTTTCCTCCAATCTCTTCCACACCTCATTTGCTCTTTCACAATCCTTGTGTCGGGGACCTAATACCAGGGTACCCCAGAAGGTGGAACCAATAACCACCGAACGTAAAAAACTTCTGGACGCATAAGGGTGCCGTGCCATCCCTTGTTCGAGTGACAGGAGTTCGGTTCCGCCTCGCCTGACACCTTTGGGATGGGCTCGGTCTCGCCCGAGGGCCGAGGGATAAACTCCGTCTCGCCCGATGCCTTTAGGGCGGGCTCGGTCTCACCCGAGGGCTGAGGGATGGATTCTGCCTCGCCCGATCCCGGAGGGGCGGGGTCAGCCTCACCCGACGCCTTTGTGGGATAACCCTGCCTCGCCCAAAGGCTCAAGGTTAATCTCCATCTCGCCCGACGCCTTTAGGGCAGGCTCGGTCTCGCCCGAGGGCTGAGGGATGGATTCCGCCTCACCCGATCCTAGAGGGGCGGGGTTAGTCTCGCCCAAGAGATAGGGATTGGTCTCCATCTCACCCGACGGCCAAGAACGAGCCTCGCCCTGATCGATATCTATCCCTCATAATGATGGGTACAGGACGAGACAAGATGTTCGGGCAACCATGGCTCCAAGGACCATATCCTGCGCCCTGGTAGGAAAAGTACTGCTAGGGAACGACAGGACTGATGCTTTAGACCCTTCTGGGTGCCGCAGAGCCCAAAAGGCATTACAGGTGCGTGCACCTCGCCCTATAGAGTTGTAGGCGCCGCCTTTAGCTCTGGGACACGGAACCCGACGAAGATATACGACAACCGCTATGCTCTAGGAAGGGATTTGCTATCTCCACGAACGACGGATATTCCGTCACCACGCTGTGGACCCGAGGGAGCGGCGCCCGCTTCCCGACCCCTCAGGTCCACCCAGTCAGAAGGCCTTAGCCACGGCGCTACACCGGACCCCAACCCCGCGTTCCTCCAACGAGGACTCATGGGAACCAGAAGGCATGCGGAGCAAGGCTGGGGGAGGCTCATAAGTCAAAACCACTGTACTACAGCCCATATCCTGCGTAGGGCAGCATTCTGTAACTAACCTGACATCCTACAGAGACATCGACAACATTGTAAACACTTATCTTCCTTCGCACTCATCAGAATGAAGGACCTGACCGGGTAGACGTGAGCCACAAGACTAAGTAGAGTATGCGTCCTAGAGCCCTCACCCTTGTAAAGTCAGCCCCTTCATCTATAAAAGGGGATGCGCTTCCTCCATCAGAGAGGGACCGAAAAATAGGACCGAACAAGAGAACGCACTCATACACATAGTCAAGCAGCTACGAAGCTCTTGGCCACCTTTCAACCCTTCCATCAGAGACTTGGGACCAGTCCCTCTCTCGATCGTTTGTACCCCTTACTACAGACCGTTCACGGTGTTAATAACACAAGCAGCAGCAAACTGGACGTAGGGACGTTCCGCCCGAACCAGTATAAATCTTGTGTCCTTTAGCGCACCATCCGAGCCTAACGCGCATTACTATAAATTTACTTGCCGGTGCTTGTACGAAACATCGACAGTTGGCGCGCCAGGTAGGGGCTTGCGTGTTCCAAATCAGGCATCGGATGGCCACCCACGCAATCACCTGGGCCCTGGGTGCACACGTGTGTTTCGGCGACCTAGATTTCATCATCACACTAGGAGGGGAGCTGGTGCTGACTCACTCAGCCGCCCCATCTCCCCCTTCCATCAACCTCAGCCGTCTCAGGCTTGAGGGCCCGCCGGGCAACTCCCGGGGAGTCCCATCACCCAAGGAGGCCTCTCACAATGCCACCCTGTGTCCAGAAGGGTTCGTACAAAGCACCCCGATAGCGTTTCCGTTCGATCTCCGCAACGCTGCGGCGATCGCTGGCCGCCTTCTGGCGCTACGTGTGGTTCAATCACCCACGGACATCGAGTTCGTGGGGGCGATTGAGCGGGATATGGAGACCCTCTACGAGCTCCTCAACGAGGAGCCAGTATTGCTCTCCAGCTCGGATTCCAGTAGAGGGAGCCACCACCCTTCCCGAGAATGCTTCATGACGCAGACCCCCGAGGGTCACGTCGGAAGCGCCTCCAGGGAAGAGGCCACCCCAACAAACAATCCTGACAGCAGATCCGGGGAAGAGACGATAGCCCCATCTCACCTAAGGATGGAGCAGCTAAGGGCTCGTCAGCAAGAGATCGATGAGGCTAGGTAAGGGCTCACCTGGGAATACGCGGACATCAATCGCGAGATTGAACGCCGCAAAGACGGGGGGGGGGGGGGGGGGCGCACGTCACGGCCCGCACCGTACATCAAAGGATCCTCACCGATGATGGGGCCTTTCCTCACTTTGCCCGAGCCAGCCAGAACATCGCCGCAGCAACCGCCTTGCTGCATGGCCTTCCAGAGGCCGCGACGTCCAAGGATCACCGCGCTCGCCGAGAGATTCGCACGTTGCTTGAGCGTGCAGCGGCGCAGCAGGCGGAAAGTTCGTTGTCTCGATGACGCGAACCTGACACCAGCCAACGCGCGCCCTCAGTACGTCCCACCAAGGACGCATCCGTACACCAAACACCGCCAGCCAGCGGGCAGCCCTCCATCGTCCCAGTACATCAACGCCTCGGCCATGGCCGCGACGTACGCAGCATCATCGATGCTCGGAGACGTGCCCATGGCGACGATGGAGAAGCAGCACGCCGTGGCTATCATCCCCGACGTGGTGGGCGCTACGACAGCAATGAGGACCGAAGCCCGAGCCCCGACTTGCCAGGCCCTCAGGCCTTCGCCCGACACATCCTCAACGCTGCGTTCCCCCTAAGGTATCGACCGCCTACCAACATCCCTAAATATTCTGGCGAAACAAATCCCGGGCTTTGGCTCGAAGACTATCGGCTTGCATGTCAGGCCGGTGGTGCGAGTGATGACAACTTCATTATTCGCAATCTCCCGCTGTTCTTGGCCGACTCGGCGCGAGCATGGCTGGAGCACCTACCATCCAATGCTATTCAGAGTTGGGCGGATCTGACGGAGATCTTCGTGGGTAACTTCCAGGGCACGTACAAACGCCCTGGAAACCCGTGGGACCTCAAAAACTGCCGCCAGAAGGCCGATGAAACCCTTCGCAGGTACATTCAGCGCTTCTCTCGACAGTGCAACGAGCTCCCTAACGTCGCCAATGCCGACGTGATAGGAGCCTTTCTGTCCGGAACAACCTGCGAATCCCTGGTCCACAAGTTAGGACGCAGGGGCCCGCAAACTACCAAGGAACTCCTGGACATCGCCACCAGTCACGCCTCTGGAGAGGAGGCGATCGGAGCCATATTTGATCGCTCCGACGGAAAGATGAGGCAGGACGAGGACGCCGGCGAAGGCGCCTCTAACCATCCCGCCAAAAAGAAAAATAAGAAGCAATGGCGCGACAACCCGCTCGTGTCCGCCGCCGACCGCAAAGGTGGCTGGAAGCCTACGGAAGGCACTCCGAACCACTTCGAGAAAATGCTCGAGGGGCCATGCCCAAACCACGCCTTCCCGGCCAAGCACCTATACAAGGAATGCGGCCTTATGCGCAAATACTTGGCTGGGGGCCTTAATAAGGAGGAGCAGGGGAAGGAGCCTGTTCCCACCACTGACGACACGGAGGAGAAGGACGACACCTTCCCAACGCCGACCGGTGCCCTCATGATCTTCGGAGGATCAACGGCCTACGACTCCAGGCGCCGCCAGAAGGTCGCACGTCGTGAGGTCTATACCGCTGGACCGGCCACGCCAGCCTTTCTCCGGTGGTCGGAATCCGCCATAACCTTCGACCGGACCGACCATCCAGATGCCATCCCACACCCGGGAAGGTATCCGCTTGTCGTCGACCCGATCGTCGGTCCAAAGCGGCTCACCAAGGTACTGATGGATGGGGGCAGCGGCCTCAACATCATGTATGCCAAGACGCTCGACGAGATGGGTGTCGAACGAACGCACCTCCGTCCCGTCCGAGCACCTTTTCATGGCGTTGTGCCGGGAAGGCAAGCCGTGCCACTAGGGCAGATCGACCTGCCCGTCACTTTTGGGGATCGGTCCAATTACCGGACTGAGACCCTCACCTTCGATGTAGTGGGGTTCCCAGGGACTTTCCACGCCATCCTGGGGCGACCATGCTACGTGAAGTTCATGGCCGTACCCAATTACACGTACCTAAAGCTGAAGATGCCGGGTCCCCGTGGGGTCATCACCATCGGCACCTCCTTCCAGCGCGCTTACGAGTGCGAGGTCGAATGCTGCGGACACGCATCTACAGTCATTGCATCCGAAGAGCTCGCCACCCTCAGGGAGGAGGTCATTGAAGGGACACCCAACGCAAAGAAGTCGTCCGGATCGTTCGAATCGGTAGAAGGCTCCAGGGACGTCCTCTTGGATCCCAGTAGCTCTGAGGGCAAAAAAGTCCGAATCGGGACCGCGCTCTCCTCCGAATAGGAAAGCGCGCTCGTCGACTTCCTCCACGCCAACAAGGATATCTTTGCGTGGAAACCCTCGGATATGCCGGGCATCCTGAGGGAGGTCGCCGAGCATACTCTCCAAATCCTCCCGGGCTCCAAACTAGTGAAATAACGCCTGCGCCACTTCGACGAGGAGAAACGCAGGGCCATCGGCGAAGAGATAGCCAAACTACTGGCCGCGGGATTCATTAAGGAAGTATACCACCCAGAGTGGTTAGCAAATCCTGTTCTTGTCCGAAAAAAGAGCGGGAAATGGAGAATGTGTGTCGATTATACTGGCCTCAACAAAGCGTGTCCAAAGGATCCGTTTCCTTTGCCACGAATAGACCAAATAGTCGATTCCACCTTGGGGTGCGAAACCCTCTGCTTCCTTGACGCATACTTCGGCTACCATCAAATCGCGATGAAAGAATCCGACCAGCTCGCGACATCTTTTATCACGCCCTTCGGATCGTTTTGCTACATTTCAATGCCATTCGGTCTGAAGAATGCAGGGGCAACGTACCAGCGCTGTATGCTTAATTGCTTCGGAGACCTCATCGGGCGAACCGTTGAGGCCTATGTCGACGACATCGTAGTCAAATCCAAGCGAGTTGACCACCTTGTCGCCGACCTTGAACGAACCTTTGCGAAACTTCGGGCAAACGACATCAAACTCAATCCCGAAAAATGTGTTTTCGGGGTCCTGAGGGGCATGCTGCTTGGCTTCATCGTATCCGAGCGTGGCATCGAAGCCAACCCGGAGAAAATATCAGCCATCACAAGGATGGGCCCAATCCAAAACATAAAGGGGGTTCAGCGGATCACAGGGTGCCTTGCCGCCCTCAGCCGATTCATTTCACGCCTCGGCGAACGAGGACTCCCCCTTTATCGACTTTTGAAGAAAACTGACCGCTTCGAGTGGACAGCCGAGGCTCAAGAGGCGCTTGACATGGTTAAACGATTTTTAACTAAGCCGCCGGTCCTAGTTCCTCCATGCGATGGAGAATCTCTCCTACTATATATATCGGCCACCACCCAAGTGGTTAGCTCCGCCTTAATAGTAGAGCGAGAGGAAGAGGGGCACGCCTTCAAGGTGCAGCGCCCTGTATATTTCATCAGCGAGGTGTTATCCGACTCCAAAACCCGCTACTCCCAGATCCAGAAACTCCTCTACACCGTCCTCATCACCAAAAAAAAGCTACGTCACTACTTCGAGTCACACCCCGTGATAGTGGTGACGTCGTTCCCCCTCGGCGAGGTCGTTCGTAGCCATGACGCTATGGGAAGAACCGCAAAGTGGGCACTCAAACTGATGGATCAGGGCATTTCTTATGTCCCCCGAACGGCGATCAAATCTCAGGCACTAGCTGACTTCATCGCGGAGTGGACCGAGGTCCAGATGCCACCAGCAGCCGTCGATCAAGAGTACTGGATAATGTACTATGGTGTTTCTGTTCACCAGAAAAATCATACTCAACGCCCCCCGCGTCTCTAGTTTCGACGTCTGCCTTCTCAAAGAAGGGATCGGAGGGGTCCGCCTATAGAATCTCCCCCAAAGGAGAAGCTGTCAGGTTGCCCAAGTTAATCGAACGGCTCGGATCGTCACCGAGACACGAAAACAAAGAATAGCAATTCTTATGCAGGTTATTCCAACCTCATCACAAACGTCAGGGCCCGAACCCATTTGGTAGGAGCTTTTCCGCCACTCATACCACCAAGGTAACGTTACCGACCCCGCCTTTATTTCGATTAAATTTTGCATTCAAAACATTACATATGCAAAACATTGCATCCCAACGATTCGTGTCGCACCACAAAACGGCTGTCGCCTCATTCGATATAGGCGACCATAGGCCGAGGTTCGAAGGTCGGCCTGCGAAGGGCTCGAGGCCGCCTCACGCCGAATAGAGCCAGGGAGAGATAACCGAGACAAGCCCCAGCGGCCCTGCCTGACCCCGCTCAAAAGCGAACAGGGACGTCTCGACCTTCTCTCGTTCGATTCTAACCCTGAGCCAAACCCACAGAATCTCCATCGAGGAGAGGCCATCGGGCCCCCTGAGCTTATCGAACGACTCAGGCATCTGTCGGGAGGCGGGTTAAGAAGTTATGGAGTGCCACCAGAGGGCTCTGCCGACCCCATCAGCAAATGATGGACCCAGATTCCACACAAACGTACCCGTTAGTGAGCTCGTTGAGCGCGACACTCGAGCCGTCGAGGCAAGTGTCGTTCACTCAGCCCCTCCGATTGCAAAAACCGAGGATGGGGTAACACGCAAACAACGGCCGACCCCTATTAGACCCTAACAAGGCTCAGGGGCTTGAGCCGAACAATACAGGGACACAGGTTCGAAGGCCCCACCTTGCCGAGCCCATAGAGTCCCCAGTTGGGGATTTCTGTTGGAAGACAGGGCGGGGAATATTGCGATGACATCCATGGACTTTGACAACCCTGTCACCAAAACCACAGTTCCGATCTCCAGTAACCCCCGACCCCAGCAAATGCAGGGGGTCGGACCTTACTCGGGGGCTGGTTAAGGTACGGCTACCTCCTTTCTATTCTTTCGGAACAGTCTCCTCGCATTATAACCAGCGGTATAATTCAGGGGAACAGATTGGTAAGATCGTAAAAAATTCAAACAAAACGAAATTACGACGCAAAATCACGAAAAGCGTCCAGACTCGAAAAATACTGACACTTGTCCACATATTACATATAAGTTGTTCTCAAAATCATTCGACTAATTACTCCCGCGGAGGGCGAACCATCTCTTTCAGATTGTCTGCCAGGTTCTTCGCAAGGGGAGCAACCATCTTCTCCATTTCTGATACCAGTCTTCTTCCTCTTCAGGTTCTTGTTGCTCGTAGCCAGAATAAGTCCCAATTCCTCCGCGAGCAGAAGGCGGAGTGGGATCGCCTCTCTGAGGAGGCCCGGCTGCGAGCAGACATGGTCGCCTAGCTTGCTACCGCCTAGGAGCGGGAGGCCCAGGCGCGTCAGGACGCGGAGGAGGCCCACGGGATGTTCAAGGATTTGTCGGCGAGGTCCAAGCTGGACGGGGAGGAGATTGTCAGGCTCCAAAAGGAGTAAGACGAGCTGCTGCAGAGGAATGCCGCAGCCAATGAGAAGGCCAGCGAAGTCCTGAAGGAGCTAGAGATGGAGCGGGACCTCCGGCGGAAGGCCGAGAGTAGGGCCACGGCCCTCCAGCAGAAGGTGGACGAGGACATCGAGGTGGTCCGCTCTCTCCGGGTGGAGCTTGGTGACACGGTGAAAGGAAGGTTGAGTGCTGAGAACGTCTCCATCAAGCTAGAGAAAGAGGCTGCCTATACGCACAGGGCCCGGCTCACCCTCGTCGCTAGGAAGATGGCAAAAGAGACGACATACCCTTCAGACGGCACCGGCTCACCCTCGTCGCCAGGAAGCAACCACTCCTGGACGACAGATAGTGGGTGGAGAAGGCCACGGCGGACAAGGCCCTCCAGACACCGGGAGGTGATGCTTGATCTGCCCCACAACTCCATTAAAGCAGTAGGGGGGAAGGGTAGGCGCAAGCTTGATGGCGGCTAGAACACGAACGCAGGCCGGTCGACGGTGGCGATGCGGGCGCGAGAGGCTGGGACGATTGGCGGCGGATGTTTCAGAACACAAAGGCAGGGGAGCGAAATACGGAACCTCAGGGGCGAACCCTGTGGTTTTATAGGGGGCGACGGACGCAAGAAGGGCAACCGTCCGCCTCGATCTCCGGGCCTGCCACGCGCGCCACCGCGTCACGTCGTGGGACACGTGCCCGCAGTCCCTATCCTCTCACCCCAAAAATCTCGGCGGACGGTTCGCCTTCCCCAAGCAAATCCGGACTCTCTACCCACCGGGGAAACACAAGCCACAAAGGCCTGTTCTTTTCTCTTTGGCCCACCTAGGGCCCAGAAGCTCACCGGCCGGCCCAACTAAGAAAGGATCCACGAACGATCCGAAATCAAGGGTAGAAGCACCAGTTAGGTCAGCCCCGAATCAGTTCCCAGCGAACGGGACGCCACGACCCACTCGGAAAAACATCCAGTTGATAAAAAACTAAGTCCTTCAGCCTTACCCGCGAAGGGGCCGATACAACCCCCCGGGCGACTCTACTCGAGTCACCCGGGGGCTCGGGGGCTACACCCATCGAGTGCGCTCGCGCGCACCCTCCGGCAAAGTAACTTCGACGAAGTCAAAAACACCCTCCAGGCAGTTCTACTCAAATCACCTAGAGGCTCGGGGGCTACTGTCGGGGACCTAATACCAGGGTACCCCAGAAGGTGGAACCAATAACCACCGAACGTGAAAAACTTCTGGACGCATAAGGGCGCTGTGTCATCCCTTGTTCGAGTGATAGGAGTTCGGTTCCGCCTTGCCCGACACCTTTGGGACGGGTTCGGTCTCGCCCGAGGGCCGAGGGATAAACTCCGTCTCGCCCGATGCCTTTAGGGCGGGCTCGGTCTCGCCCGAGGGCTGAGGGATGGATTCTGCCTCGCCCAATCCCGGAGGGGCGGGGTCAGCCTCACCCGACGCCTTTGTGGGATAACCCTGCCTCGCCCAAAGGCTCAAGGTTAATCTCCGTCTCGCCCGACGCCTTTAGGGCGGGCTCAGTCTCGCCCGAGGGCTGAGGGATAGATTCCACCTCGCCTGATCCCGGAGGAGCGGGGTTAGTCTCGCCCAAGAGATAGGGATTGGTCTCCGTCTCACCCGATGGCCAAGAACGAGCCTCGCCCTGATCGATATCTATCCCTCATAATGATGGGTATAGGACGAGACAAGACGTTCGGGTCAACCATGGCTCCAAGGACCATACCCTGCGCCCTGGCAGGAAAAGTACTGCCAGGGAACGACAGGACTGATGCTTTAGACCCTTCCGGGCACCACAGAGCCCAAAAGGCATTACAGGTGCGTGCACCTCGCCCTGTAGAGTTGTAGGCGCCGCCTTTAGCTCTGGGACACGGAACCCGACGAAGATATACGACAACCACTACGCTCCAGGAAGGGATTTGCTATCTCCACGAACGACGGATATTCCGTCACCATGCTGTGGACCCAAGGGAGCGGCGCCTGCTTCCCGACCCCTCAGGTCCACCCAGTCAGAAGGCCTTAGCCACGGCGCTACACCGGACCCCAACCCCGCGTTCCTCCAACGAGGACTCATGGGAACCAGAAGGCGTGCGAAGCAAGGCTAGGGTAGGCTCATAAGTCAAAACCACTGTACTACAGCCCATATCCTGCGTAGGGTAGCATTCTGTAACTAACCTGACATCCTATAGAGACATCGACAACATTGTAAACACTTATCTTCCTTCGCACTCATCAGAATGAAGGACCTGACCGGGTAGACATGAGCCACAAGACTAAGTAGAGTACGCGTCCTAGAGCCCTCACCCTTGTAAAGCCAGCCCCTTCATCTATAAAAGGGGATGCGCTTCCTCCATCAGAGAGGGACCGAAAAATAGGACCGAACAAGAGAACGCACTCATACACACAGTCAAGCGGCTACGAAGCTCTTGACCACCTTTTAACCCTTCCATCAGAGACTTGGGACCAGTCCCTCTCTCAATCGTTTGTACCCCTTACTACAGACCGTTCACGGTGTTAATAACACAAGCAGCAGCAAACTGGACGTAGGGACGTTCCGCCCGAACCAGTATAAATCTTGTGTCCTTTAGCGCACCATCCGAGCCTAACGCGCATTACTATAAATTTACTTGCCGGTGCTTGTACGAAACACCGACACCTTGATTTGCTCAAACACCTTGGAATCAATGGCATTGTATATGGTGTTGAGAGCCATTGTGTTGCATTGCTTGTTGATCTTATCTTGGTTGGTTGGATCATCGGGATCAATGATAGAATAGTCATTCTCGGTCACTTCCCATACTTGATCATTGATTGAACCAAGATACATCCTCATCTTTCTCTTCTAATAATCATAGCATGTGCCATCAAAGAACGGTGGTTTGCCCCCCACATGGTTGAACACAACTTGAGCCATAATTTGACACCGAGGTTGTTAAGCCTTCAATCAAACGGTGACCACGGCTCCGATACCACTTGAAAGGTCCTAATATGGCTAGAGGGGGGTGAATAGCCTATTTAAAATTCTACAAATCAACTAGAGCAATTTGATTAGTATGACAAATAGTGTAATGCAAACTTGATCTACCTCTACAAGGGTTGCAAGCCACCTATCTAACAATTCTAGTTGCAATGATTACTTAGGCACACAAACTTGCTATGTAATTACTCACTAAGTGCTCTCAATCTTGCTACTCTAAAGAGCTCAACTAGATGAATGTAAATAATAAAGCAAGCTCTCAATTCTAATTACACTAAAGAGCTTGTATCAACTAGTTTACAAGAATATAAATAAGTGAGTAGGGTGATTATACCGACGTGTAGGGGATGAACCAATCACAAGATGAATATATAGCCAATCACCGGAGAATGCCAAAGACAAGAGACAATCGATTTTCTCCCGAGGTTCACGTGCTTACCAACACGCTACATTCCCGTTGTGTCGACCAACACTTGGTGGTTCGGCGGCTAAGAGGTGTTTCACAAACCTCATCCACACGATTGGACACCGCAAGAACCGACCCACAAGTGAGGTAACTCAATGACATGAGTAATTTACTAGAGTTACCTTTCGGCTCTCCGCCGGGGAAGGTACAACTCCCCTCACAATCACCGAAGGCGGCCACAAACAATCACCAACTCATGTTGATCCTCCACCGCTGTACCGAGCCGTCTAGGTGGTGGCAACCACCAAGAGTAACAAGCAAAATCTGCAGCGCAACATGAATACCAAGTGCCTCTAGATGCAATCACTCAAGCAATACACTTGGATTCTCTCCCAATCTCACAATGATGATGGATCAATGATGGAGATGAGTGGGAGGGCTTTGGCTAAGCTCACAAGGTTGCTATGTCAATGAAAATGTGCAAGATATCGAGCTTCAGTCAGCCATGGGGCTATAAATAGAGCCCCCATCAAATAGAGCCGTTATGCCCCTTCACTGGGCAAAACGCGCTCTGACCGAACGCTCCGGTCATATTGACCGGACCCTGGACACAGCGTTCGATCCACTGATTTATGCCACATGTCACTAGCTTCAAATGCTGTTCGTTAGATTTCAATGGCTACGAAGCTGACCGGACGCTCTGGCAAAACTGACCGGACGCTGGAGCCTCAGCGTCCGGTCGTTTCTAGTAAGCTCCCCAAGGCGTATTTCTTTGATCGGACGCGTCCGGTCCACCTTGACCGGACACAGACCAGCGTCCGGTGCAAAATCCTAGGTACTGTGCAGACCTGTCACTTTGACCGGACGCAGCCAATCAGTGTCCGGTCGAAGAGTGATCCAGCGTCCGGTCAGTAGACCGCCGCCAGCATCACTTCGACCAACTCCATTTTAATTCTAACTTCTTTACCCTTGCTCAAATGTGCCAACCACCAAGTGTATCACCTTGTGCACATGTGTTAGCATATTTTCACAAATGTTTTCAAGGGTGTTAGCACTCCACTAGATCCTAAATGCATATGCAATGAATTAGAGCATCTAGTGGCACTTTGATAACCGCATTTCGATACAAGTTTCACTCCTCTTAATAGTACGGCTATCTATCTTAAATATAATCACACTCACTAAGTGTCTTGATCACTAAAACAAAATGGCTCCTACATTTTATACCTTTGCCTTGAGCCTTTTGTTTTTCTCTTTCTTCTTTTCCAAGTTTGAGCATTTGATCATCATCATGCCATCACCATTGTCATGATCTTCGCCATTGCTTCATCACTTGGAGTAGTGCTACCAATCTCATAATCATCTTGATAAACTAGGTTAGCACTTAGGATTTCATCAATTAACCAAAACTAAACAAGAGCTTTCACATGCTTTACTAAAGTTGCTCTTCGCGGCTCCCGTGGGGCGAGCACAATGCCCTTCACAAGCTCTTCTCCGGAGCGCCGCACAAGCTTCTTGCGGGCTTCGACGGAGACCACCACCAAGCCATCTAGGAGGTGGCAACCTCCAAGAGTAACAAGCACCACCGGCTTGCAACTCGATCACCTAGTGCCACTCGATGCAACCTCACGATGCAATCGCACTAGAATCGCTCACTCACACAATCGGATGATCACTATCAAGTATGTGTGAGATGGAGGACTCCTAAGCACTCTCAAGCATGGACACAAAGTCCCCAAGGTGCTTAGCTCTGCTCAACCATAGCCATGGCCGAAGGCCACTTCTATTTATAGCCCTAAGGGCTAAACTAGCCGTTACCCCTTCACTAGGCGTTTTTCGGGCCGACCGGACGCTACACCGGACGCACCGACCGTGCATACCGGACGTGTCTGGTTGCCATACCGGACGCGTCTGGTAGCTGCCTGACCGCCACATGTCCGACCATTGCCTCCAACGGCTCTCTGACACGACGACCGGACGCTCACCCGCTGTGTCCGGTCGAGTCCAGTAAGCCTCCAGGGCCGACCGGACGCGACAGTTAGAAACCAATCGGACGCTGAGCCTCAGCGTCCGGTCGAGTACAGTAAGCATCCTCTGACGACCGGACACGTCCGGTCACACCGGACCGAACGATGCCAGCATCCGATCGACTGTACTGCCGAACACCGCGTTTTCTGATTCACACCGGACGCGTCCGGTGTGGCGACCGAACGTGTCCGGTCGCACCATGCAGTTCAGTCCTGAGCCACATACCGGACGTGTCCGATCTCCATACCGGACGTGTCCGGTCACACTGTGACCAGTGCGACTAACTCCTTTTCAACTCTAACTTCTTCACCCTTGCTCAAATGTGCCAACCACCAAGTGTATCACCATGTGCACATGTGTTAGCATATTTTCACAAACATTTTCAAGGGTGTTAGCCACTCAACTTGCCACGCCACTCGATCCTAGTGACGATGCAAAGTTAGACCACTCGAGTGGCACTAGATGACCGATATACAAACAAGTTTGCTCCTCTTGATAGTACGACCATCTATCCTAAACCCGGTCATAAACTTCTCTACACACCTATGACCGGTGAAATGAAATGCCCTAGGTTATACCTTTGCCTTGCGCATTCCATTCCATCTCCTCCAATGTCGATGCAACACATGCACCAACACGATCAACAATGATATGATCCACTTCATATCATCACGTGATCATATTGGTTCATCGATCTTGACTTCACTTGCTTTTCACGGTTGCCTTCATCCATTGGCGCCAAGTCTTGCTCAAGCTTCATCGCCACGCGGTCCATCACTCCAAAGCCTCTGACTTGCCCTTCACGCTTGCAACCGGTCCATCAAGCCAAGTCTTTGTCTTAATCTTCTCTACCTTTGATCACATGACTCAATGTCATGTCTCATGTGCAATGAGCTCCTTCATCATCACATGTGTGAGCTTTGCAACATCTCCAAGCCATTTTCACCTTCATGGCATATGTTGCTCACACACATGTACCTGTGGACTAATCACCTGTGTATCTCACATAAACACAATTAGTCCACCTAAGTTGTCACTCAATTATCAAAACCAAACAAGGACCTTTCACTCTCCCTTCTGTCCTTGCTGCTAGGGTTAGGGTTCGGGTTCGATCCCTCTTGCATCTCTGTTTCTTCCCCGATTTGGGTCAGAGTTTCAATCCAAACCGGATCGAACCCTCTGCTTCAATCCGAATTGGATCTTTCTCATCTCCTTCTAAATTGCTACTTTCCCTATCTAGATCTACACATTAGAGAACCTGGCTCTGGTGCCATTGTCGAATCATAGTACCTCTAAAATCGTAGATCAGGGGATAAACTTGACTTAGATGGGGAAACTTGGTCATGTACCTCGGCCTAGGGCAGTTGCGGCCATGGTGCCGTAGTGACTTGACCACCGGTGTCGTAGTAGTGTAGGCGCGGTGGAGTCAAGAGGACGGGGCGGTGTCGGTGGGGCTTCCCGTCACTTGCAGCGCTGCCCATGATCGGAGGGGCCTTTTAGGGTTACTTCGGTGGGTCAGTGGTGGCGTCGAACCTCGTTTCACGTGCCTTGGCCCCCACCTTTCTCTTTTCTTATAGCGCTATATGACAGGGGCCCACCAACTAGTGGTCGGTTAAGCGTCCCCGATCAGAACGCGGTCAAGAGGGTCTGATTGGCCGTTGGGCCAATCGTTGGAGATCAAACTAACGGCATGCTCTCAAGTTACTTGTTTTAGAAGTGAAAGATCCTTTGAAAGCAAGTGTGTGGAAGCTGGCCTAGGGCTCAAGTCGGTGGAGGATCTGCTGAGTTCCGAGATCCTCTGGGAGGAATCGGTTGGGTCACGCAGATGGCTTGATCTCAGGGAGTTGGGCTTAGAGGTTCCCAAGCTAGTGTTAAGTTGGGCTTATAAGGCCAGTGTCATCAAGAAATTTTATAACGTTGTTTCTAATATCAACTCCCATTGAGACTGACATAAGCTCTTAGCTCTCGCGTAGGGTTAAACCTCTTATGTCGGGATGTTGGCTGTAATACCTTGAATAGTTTTGTAGGTGGTATCCCCAGTTGAGTGTTGTACACACTGGCGGAGCCAGGGGGGCTGGCAGGGGCCATGGCCCCCCCCCTCCCAATGTTTGACAAAAAAAAATTAGTAGTATAATTTAATATTTTTTATTTATATTAAGAGGAAGATTATATAAAATTCTTGTTATATATACCTATTAATATCTTCTAGATAATATAATCATACAAAACACAACTAGATAATAAAATTATCGTAATGAAAAAGACCGAGCCGGCCCCCCTAAGTATAATTCCTGACGGTCGGCCCCCATGACTATAAATCCTGGCTCCGTCATTGGTTGTACACCTTCCGCCTTGGTTTTTTTGCTTAGCAACATCGTAGAGTCCTCACGTGATGTATTGTAGAGGAAACGAGCATGAAACAAATCTCAACGCAGTCACTTCCCTCTTCGTTCCACTGTAGGAGTAGTACTCTGCGTTGGATTCCTTTTGGTTTCGCCCGGAGCGGGCGGACCCAGCGCCAGCGCCGCAGCTGCAAGCGGGCAGCCAGCCAAACGAACCGGAGCGAAGCGAGCATGCATGGCTGGGCGCCAATCCCAACAAACTCCGAGATCCCAGCACTAGGACTGGACTAGTCATCACTACTGGCGCCTGCCGCTGCCCGCACTCCACTCCCGCCTCGGCCTCGCGCGGCCCCCACGGCCAGCCAACGGCGAGTGGTGGGCGCCGGGGCGCGCCCACTGCTGCCCCTGGCCGCTCTCTCACACCAAACCAACAGGCTGGGGGCAAGCCGACCCGCTGTGCGCCCCCCCCCCCCCCCCCCCCCCCCCCCCCCCCCCAACCTCCCTCTCTCTGCCCGCCTGCCTCCGCCCATGCCTCCGCACAGCTCCTACTGTCCTTTGCCCTGCCTTTCACGCTCCTTTATTTCTCTTTTGATTGAATTTTTTTGAGTTGATCCACACAGTTCGATCTACTACTTAACCTGTTTGCAAAGGCACCGTCGGTCCAATCGAATGCGCACCCCAACAAGCCTTGATTTCCCGGGCAAAACAAAACATGAACTTGTTGGTTTCATCCATGCTTTGCCATGGGGTATATACGTACTATAGTACAGAAGCAGTGATGCGGATCACCGCGAGCACCAGCCGTTCTGCCTTTGTAATCGTTGTTCATTCAATTCGGATTGAAAGAACTGGAAGCAGAGAGAGTTCATGATCACAAATTGCTCTAAATTATGGAGCGATCCAAAAAAGAGGACACCCTACATAGCAAAAGCGAAGCAACCAACCAACATATCACACCACACCACACTCAGCGCTCACGAAAAAAGGTAGGTGACCACGATCAACTAGTCGATCACCGGAATCGAACTACTCCAACAAACTAGCGCACGCTAAAGCACACATCTGCCTCAACTACTTTCTGTACAATTTGCTCGTGATTCGTGGTTGCCGCCGGTCCGGTCACCAGTGGGTCACCGGAGTAGGTCGGCCCGCAGGTGCGAGAGCTCCTTCCTCAGTCGGTGGGAGAAGAGCCTGCACGCGTCCATGCTCAGGTCCACGGCCGCCGCGAGGGCCACGAACGCAGCCGCGTCCTCGGCGCACCCGACGTGCGCCACCCCGACCTCGACCGTCGGCTTGCTGCACCGGCCCTCGCCCTGGACCGCGGCGGACATGACGAAGCCGCGGTAGTTGCCCAGGGGCCAGTTGCTCAGGTCGCCGCTGCCTCTCGGGCTGCACCCGGGCGTGCCCCCCCGGCTGAGCGGCTGCGCGGCGGTCAGGTCGATGGCGAACTTGCCGCCCTTGGACGAGGGGATGGAGGAGTCGGCGAGTGCGACGGCGTGGTCCGCGCCGGGGACCAGGAGGTCGAAGCGGTAGCCCAGGCTGTCGGACGCGCCGGCGCCGCCGCGCTCGCGCCAGCACTCGAGGCGCGCCCAGGGCTCCCAGGCGCCGTCGCCCGCGGGGCGGAGGATGAGCCACGCGCCCGGGTTGGAGCGGCTCACGCGGTCCGTGCCCGGCGACGGCACGAAAGGCGTGACCATGGACGCCATCGCCACGGGGGAGCCCTTCAGGTCGTGCACAGTCACCGACCACCCCTTGCGCTCCTTGGCCGACGACGCGGCGTCGCGCTCCGGCTGCATCCCGGGCCTGCGCAGGTCGCTGTTGCTGCGGCATCCGAACTTGCAGGTGAACATGGGCTGCTTCATGCTGCTGCCCACCTGCAGCACCTGTGGGCTGCACTCCGGCTCGCCGTCGAACTCGAAGACAAATCTCGGGTCCGGCTCCGCGCGGACGGTGAGGCTGAGCTCCGTCGCCGCAGCGGGACAGACCTTCCCGGCTCGCTTCCCGATGGAGATCCAGCCGCTGTGCAGCACGGCGGGCTTGGCCTCGGCGCCCTTGAGGTCGAGCGGGATCGTAGCCTTCCCAAGCAGCCGCCCGGAGCTGACGCCGCAGGTACTCCCCTTCCGGCCGGCGTAGACCGACACCTTGAGGCTGGCCTCCCCGCGCGACGAGAAGAGCGACGGCTTCCCGTTGAACCACGCCAGGTCAGCCTTGGACAGGTGGAACGCGGCGGCGAGTGCCCCGGACGCCGGCGTCTGCTCGCCGCCGTCGGAGACCACGAGCGGCGCCGGGACGCTCTGCACCGGCATCTTCCCGAGCCGGATCTTGCAGTAGCACGGCGACGTGGACGGGTGGACGCCGGCCCCGGCGCCGGCGGCCGGCGGCGCCACCGGCATTCTGAGCGCGAGGTTGCCGACCAGCACCCGCACGAACGGGCACGGGTCCATGGCGCGCTTGCTGCTCCTCCGGTCACACCTCCACTCCCTCCCACCCCTAAAATCCGCGCAAAATTCCGCTGAGATTTGGCGGCGACGGGGGCAATGCGGAACGAGGGCGAGGGCGATGCGTGGTGAGGGAGATAAGGGAGGGGACGAGTTGGTATAAGAATCGGGTGAGGAACGGCGGAGCCGTGGAGTGGGAGGAGCCAGGCTGGATCCTGGTGTGCCGTGGCTGTGAGACACCAGTCCGCACACGCCCCACTTGCGCCTCAGCTCGGGATCCCGTCACTCGCGCGCGGGCCCGGCTGCCGAGGCCCCGGGTGTCAGTGATGGCGCGTGGGTTTCAGGTTAGGCGTGGTAGGCGCCGTGGGGACGCGTGCGTGGGGAGGCGAGCTGGAGCCGAGACGGATCCGAACGGGCAGCGGCGGGGGCGGGCGCGCTGCTCTGTGGCCAGGTCCAGGCGGGGGCCTGCGTGGCGTCGGGGTCAGTTGGTTGCGGCTTCCTTTTTGGTTGGAGCTAGCTACCTGCTGGCTGCTGCTACTCGAAGTACGGCACGACCAAGACCAATGAGAAGTTGGGCCCACTGGAACTGTGTTACTGGACCCTTATGTCAGTCGGAGGCTGTTGTAGCTGTCGGGAATTAGATTGGACTTCTGACTCTCTGAGTGCGTGGGCCTACTACGTAGTTTTGCTGTAGTTTTTCCGTTTTGTAACGGTCCATACTCCAGGTTTCACCTGCATGGCGAATAATCGGGCGGCACTTTTGCCATAGTTGGCACTTGGCACCTGAGGCCGCGAGTAATGTTAGTGCCGGTTTTAGTTCATAAAATTTTGTAAAAATTTTTAAGATTTTCCGTCACATCGAATTTTTGGACGCATGCATGAAGCATTAAATATAAATAAAAAATAAAACTAATTACACAGTTTAGACGAAATTCACGAGACGAATCTTTTAAGCCTAATTAGACTATGATTGGACACTAATTACCAAATAACAACGAAAGTGCTACAGTACCATTTTCCGATAAAATTCGCCAATTAAACAAGGCCCTATGCTGAATTTTTTCACTTTTCACTTTCACCTGATGGCGAATAACGGGATTTTTTTACCGGTTGTGTGTTTGGTGGTCCTGACTCCTGAGATTAACAACTGTTACTTAAAAAACTCATGATTAACCATCAGGGATATTTATGCGGAAATTTTGTAAATGTTTGCTGACACCACTGTAATTCTGCAAACACCAAATCTATCTCGTTCCTGACAGGACCCGGAAACGAAACGCTTCACAAGATTACGATATTTTTCACGGATCACAAGATTAGCGATCAGCAGTAGTAGAGTGTATCGTCGTAAACAAACTTGTTTTTGGCAGCACCACTGTAAACGCGCATGCAACAACTGCAGTAGTAAGACCGGTAATTTGTAGGCATCCCTGCGTACTAGGAGCACCTTTGTTTGCAGTGCAGGCGCCGCACGTTGGTGTCTCAGGTGCCGTGGATTGTCGTTTCAGACGAGCAGCAGCGAGCCCGCCGGAGCTGTCATGTGCAGGACAGCCAGCGCCCCACGGTCAGGTGCCCGAGCGGAGGCCGCCCGGAATGTTTTGAAGAATCCAATGCGCTAGCGTGGCAGGTCAGGTCAGGCTCAGTCTCAGCTGGTGCCCTCATCCACTAATCCATTTTTTAATACCCGAGGTAATCCAGGGTGGCCGAGGCCCGGACGGACCGCCGTATCCGTCATGTGACAGCCGCTGCGGCCAAGGATTTCTTTAAAAAGAAACGCACGGGTGGCCGAGGGCTCGGCTGAATCAGCGGGAACAGTTCATGGCGTTCGGCTGGTGGAATAACACCGGGTCACTGCTGGACGAACAGTGAACAGTGCGCACAGCATGGCGATGACTCATCGCTGATCGGAAAAAAAATGTACTTTTTTTTAATGTTTGGGCTGCTAAAGTTTAGTTGACTAATTTTAGTCCTATCTAGTCACTTTTTATCTAAACATTATGATTAAATGGGACTAAATAGCCATTCAGCTAATTAGTCACCAAGAGTTGCTAAATTGAACTAAAACCTAGGCTGCTTCCCTTTTAGTTACTTTGGATAAAAACCCTGACTAAAAGGGATATTTTTAGTCTTTTTTAGTCCACCAAACTAAATGTGAGCTAAATTGAGTATAAGAGAAAAGAAAGGGCGGAAGAGGTTAAGGCTGATGCTGTGCTGTCCAGCCGTCGCCGCAGCTGCACGGCTTAGGGCCTACACGTATCCATCCATCTCAATCTCAATTATAAACGCCCTCATTATTCCATTCCCCAGTTGCCATTAACTAATCCGGTCGCCGATCAGCCAGCTCGCCCACAGAACGAGACCCCGCGCAAGGCGCAACTTGGCCCGTGGGCCCCGGCTGAGACTGTGACCCCACGAGGCAGCGAGACGGTCTGTGCGCAGGATAAGAGGCGTGCGCTGTTATGCTTTTACGCCGGAGTTCATGTCCATCCGTCCGTCCGTCCAGCCTGGGCACAGCTATGGGCCGGGGCCCACGTGGCTGGCTGTGGCTCGTACTAGGGCGCGTTTAGTTCGGCAAAGTTTATACCTGCAAACTTTACGTAGTGCACGATTCTTTATTATAGTATTTCGTTTGTATTTATGAATTATTGTCCAAACATTGACTAATTAGGCTTAAAAGATTCGTCTCGCAAAATTAAAGCAAACTGTGCAATTAGTTTTTGATTTCGTCTACATTTAGTACTTCATGCATATACCGTAAGTTTGATGTGACGGGAATTTTTTTTTTTGCGTAGTGCACTTTTGGAGACCTAAACACCACCATCGTCCATCAGCGCGGCGACTGGACGGATCGCGTCGGGCTGGCTGGCGCGCGTGCGCTGGAGCAAGCGAGCCGCGAGCGGCAGTGGTGTGGTGTGGTGTGTGCCAGGCCAGATGAGATGAGCCGTGCAGGCGCAGCAAAGCGCAAGGGCCGCTCCAGCTGTCCCGGCCGCATCTGCGGGTCGCTGCGAGCGGAGAAGACACCTGTGCTGTGTTGCGACGACCTGCATTGCATGGACATGGCCCATGGCCATGGATGGAGATCGGGTCGGGGGTGCTCTTTTTGTTGAGGTGGGTGATCGCCTGATCGGATGAGGGAAGGCCGCTGGGCCAGCCATTTTCATTGTCCATGGCAGCGAAATCCGGCAATTTTTGAAATTGGTGGAGCGCGGCTTGCCAGCGCATGGCACGAATGTCTAGCGATTGGAATGCAATAGAATGGTCCTCCACACGGCCCACACCTTTGGAGATTGGCGAAGCAAGTTTGAAACGGTGCCAGAAGCTAGAAGTTTTTTTTTTCTATTATCGTCCACAACTAGCATCTTCTTTCGAGCTTTCGTACTTATCAATTTGTAGAGAGGCTTAGAGAACCCTATGCTTAGGCCTTATTTAGTTGGCGAATTTTTTTAGAAAATTGTACTGTAGCACATTCGTTGTTATTTAGTAATTAGTGTCCCCATCATAGTCTAATTAGGCTTAAAAGATTCGTCTCGTGAATTTCGTCTAAACTGTGTAATTAGTTTTATTTTTTATTTATATTTAATGCTTCATGCGTGCATCCAAAGATTCGATGTGACGAGGAATTTTAAAAAATTTTACAAAATTTTAGGGCACCTAGAGAACTCTACGCGGGGGCTCACACTGACCGGCTCCACCGCGATTCTTGTGCCCAGCACTCCGATCCGCGCGGCGTGTTACTACCAGACCACCGGATGAGAACATTCAAACTAACCCGGCCAGCGCAGTTGAAGAAAGGCAACCAAACACCACTTTTTATAGGACGTAACCAGTGCAGAGAGCTCCCGCTCTGTGCGGGGCCTGAAAAAATATGTCAGTGGCTCTCTGAATAAATTAATTTCTAGAGACGTCTTAAATAGACATTTTTAAATTTAACCGAATTTATTATTAAAAAAGCGCGAAGACATAGGACACCAAATTAGTGTCAGTAGATGTATCATAAAAAATCATAATAAACTCATTTGGTGTGATAAATATTTGTTTTTTCTCTAAATTCGATCAAACAGAAAGATAAATGATTTAAGACAAAATATAACAATTGATTTTAACGGAGAAAGTATTCCAATTCCAAATCCCAATATATCTCCAGGCTTTCACTAAAGTCTACCAGACGCAATTGTCAGTTTTGTCACAATGCAACTTGGGCTGTGAAGGCACACCAAAAAATATTGATGGAGCCAATGGTTGGACTTGGACGGTTGGACCGGCTAGGCTTAGGCCCACGCCCAAGCTGGGTTTGGACCAAGCAACCAATGATACATTGATACACACCCTAATCTGCTGCTTCTGGGCCCTGAGCCCCTGACAGTGAAAACGAATCCGCATCAGTTTCCTATTGAAGGGACTCGAATTAAACAGAAGTATAAAAAGAGCGGAAATGCTCCGCTGCTCACTTTTCTAAAATAAGCTCCAATCCTAAAGCAACCAGTTAATTTAGAACACGTGACGAGGACTCGCCAGGTGCTGCTGTTGTGCGAAGAAGAATGCTGGGTATGGTGTTGCAGTTCCGTTGCAGTTTATCAATTGACGATGCACACGGTTAGTGTACAGTTTTTATCTCAAGCAATGCAACTCGTCACACTTGGCATATGTAAAACTTTTGATTTGAAATCCTTCAGGCCGGAGAACAGCCCACACCAATCCAGCCCAGCCCAGCCTAGACCCTCAACCCACCACTATGTTCTATGTGATGTTATGATAAAAAGTCTATGGGAAAAAAGTTGTGCGCGATCGATGCATGAATTGCGGTGTTTTTAAGCCTTGCTCACACGAAAAGGTTTGAATACAACGTCATTATTCTGTTGTGACGCACAGGCCCACACCTAGACCTTGTTGATCTACTCCATGTGGACAAATTCAATGAAATCCAGTCCAAGGGATAAAAATCCGATTCCAATCCTGCCCCAAAACAAAAATGACTAATATCCAAATCCAAATCCATCCAGCATGGTCCAATCTATCCTAATATTAACACAACGCTAAGGTTTTTCTGTCCTTTATCGCTTACAACCATCTGATAGGGATCATGGCTCACAAACCTACAATTGGAATCGGACGGATCCAATTGGATTTAGGATTATGCAAATCCACTCGAACCTCTACAAAAAGATAATCAAAGCACAGCACAAAAGACTTGGGACTCCATCACTCCATATGCAGCAGCAAATAAAACAGCATGAACAGAACGATATCAACAAGACGAGTTATAACAATGATACCGTATTGTCTGATCATAGTGGTTCGACATGCTCAACTAGCAGGAAGCTTCAAGAGTACCATCCAGGATACACCAACTTCGTCCACTCAAAGCTAAATAATTCATTACATGGTATTATAATAAGAGTACAATCTGTCTTTCAGGTTCCCATCCATGCCTCCATTCTTCTCATGCTTTGGAGCTCCTCAAGTTTCAGCGGTACTGCATAATAAGAATGCACATTGTGAGCCTCAAAATCAAAACAACTGTATGCCTTAACTATAATTGCTTTACATCGCTTAAATATATACATACAAGAACTAGAAACACCAACTCACTTTTTACAAGACATGTCTCAAAGCTTGTGCCAGTGTACAAAGCACAAATATGAGAATTACGGCCTTAATTTTATAACAGAAGACTTTACATTCCAAATTGCTGATCCAACTTTTCAGCATCAGAAGCCACAGCACAACTGTTTACCTACAACTAACATTTTCGTCATAAAAGAGGCATTCGGAAGCTCTAGATCATAAGAAACACTGGCTGGATATGGAAACAACCATGCTTCAGAGCTTATACCCAAGTTGTCAATTATAGACCAACTCTTACAATAAGAAACTTCACAGGTTCCATTATTGCTAATACCAAGAATCTGATAACCATAGTCTTGCTAGTATCTTCATATTGCAAATGAAGAATTAAGCTGTACAGCACTACCATAGTCTTGCTAGTATCTTCATATTGCTAATTAAAAAATTGGGCCAATCACAACAATTTACAAATTCGACTAGAGATGACACTCTGTAATCCAGCAAGACACTAATTCGAATGCAAACAACTACACAGCTAGACTAAGACCTATACTACCGAACAGGATAAGAAATTATGAAAATCCAAGCAAGTATTGACAGCGGCCATATAAACACAGTAATATGGGCATCATGGGCATTGCTTCCACTTCTAAGAAACCACGAAACGGACTACTTAAACTCGCCCCAGTTGGACCAACACAGATACATCATGGCGAGGCATACTCTGGGCTATGGCATGGTATGGCAGAATAAATCGTACGCTTAAGGATTACCCAATCAGGCAAACCGGTAACCACTACTAACGCAGGCCAGGGAAGCGAGCAGAGGCCGGAAGATTTTGGCGCGTACCTTGATGAAGCCGATGTCCTTGGCGTTGCTGCGGAAGCACTGCCTGCAGCACATGAGCCCGTACTTCCGGATGAGGCCGTGGGGGTTGGCGCACACACGGCTGCAATCACACACCGCGGCATCCATTAGCAATCACCATCACCAAGTACGAAGTGTATATAATAAGAACAAGCATAAGGGCAAGCAAATCTGCTTGGGCCGGAAGCACCAAAATCTAACTCCAAGCTCATGCCACAAATCTGGAGGATTAAACAGAAGACATATATATAGCACAAATGACATCGGCGATTAGGTGGGGCGAAGGAACTAGAGGATTACCAAACCCTGGATCCAGGGCCGTAGTTCTTGGGGTGCGAGTTCCACACGTTGGAGTGTCCCATGGCGGCGGCGGCGGCAGGGGAGGAGGAGGCCTCGCGAGTAAACCCTAACCTTGTCTGACTTGGTTTGTGATTCTGAGCGGTGGCGAGAACGTTCGGCTTCTTCTATAGGAAGACGGATGGCATCGCTTCACTGGGCTTTTCATTGGACCAACCCAACAAAGATGACAAGGTGGACTGATCCATCTTGGTGTTTATATTGGACCAAAACTTGGCCCGGTCTGTCATATTTTTTTATTCTTCCAGAAAAAAGAAAATCCATTTGTCCAATCAAAACTCATTCGATTTTGCTCTCTAAAAAAACTCGATCCACGGGACGGTCTCGACATCATTTTGACTAATAGTGTCATATCGGTTCCGCTTACATAGCGCCATGTCATGCGATGGAGCTAAATCAAACCGAGCTAACTGTTTATAGGAGGTAAAATTTTGAAACTATTGAAATGTCTTTTCCTCATAAAGGTTATACCGTACATCTCAAATATGATTTAATATATTAGGCTATTTTTAACCTAACTAAAAATATGAAATCGGTTTTGATTTTTTATAAAACAGTGTTCTATCCTATGGTATCTAGTTTGGAATTATTTAAATTTTATATGGTCTCATTTCAATGTTTATTTATTACTAAATCCGTTCCAAATTATAGTTCGTTTGACTTTTTTTACCCCAAGTTTGACCACTCGTCTTATTCAAAATTTTGTGCTAAATATCACTTTTTTGTTGTGGTTTGTTTTATTAACAAAAGTTCTTCAAGAATGACTTAAATTTGACTATATTTGCACAAGTTTTTTTGAAAAAAAAAACGAACGGTCAAACTTGGGTAAAAAAAAAGTCAAACGAATTATAATTTAGAATGGAGGGAGTAGTAAGGATGCTCTTATTTGTTATAGTTAGTTCACGTTTGCGATATATAGAATAGATAGGAGTTCAAGCGATTTAGATTACAACAAAACTGTCGCGTAACTACCACCTCGTCCTTCTCCTTTCCCTTAATCATTCAGTACAAAATGTGGCTTACCTTTTTTAAAAAAAAAGAGGCGTCTACCTCATCCTTCTCCTTTCATTTAATTACTCCGTATATAGGCAGCTTGTTCGCTTGTTGGTTTCTGGGCTGATAAGCCCGACTGATGCTGGTTTGTTATGAGAGAAAAATACTATACCATGGTTGATAAGCCCTGGCTGAAACCAACAAACGAACTGGCTGAGGATGTGGTTTAGTTTTTTTTCTTTGAAATAGGTGTATTGTTTCATTGGTATATTTCGCTACCTTGTTTCATTTATATTTCGTTGCATGTGTAGCCCACACCAGTCACCGCCCGCCACCGCTACCAACGAGGTGACGTGCATAACCTTTATGAAACACGAGGCTTTCAAGAGTGATGTTTAGCCACTTTGGAGTTTCATGTAATCATGTCTCAGTTTTCATGACTCGCATATGTTGAAAATGGTATAGACAAGCCCCGTTCTCATAAAACTCACTTTATTTTATGATTTTTTCATCGTTTTCTCATCATTTATACTATATCATATCAGCTTATTTAATGTCCGTGAAACTCTCATAAAAATCTAACTTGTTGCAAATACGGTTCCTCAAACCACAAACGAGAACATGCTTTCTAGGTGGACATACGATAAAACATGATTTAAGCCTATTCATTCAACAAAAACTGTACTAACGGTCGCGGGCCCATAATCTTTATTTGCCACGCTCGTGTTCGCTGCTGAAGCAACCCTCATGTGCGCGTCAACACGAGATTGGACAAACTTCGCACGGTGGGCACACCTTGTCTCCCTCCTCTGCCTTCCCTTTGTACTTGCGCGTTTCGTCTCCCTCATCTTCGACAGCTATTAGAGATTTGGGTTTTCAGGGGGCGAGGAGGGGGAGCTTATGTGGCAAACATGGTGATGACAGGTTGTTGGGTGTTGAGTCAGGGGACAGGAGCTTGGGAATTAGGGTTTGAAGTGAAACATGAGCGACTCTGATGTGGTGACATCATCACCGCACTCATGGTCTCGAATTGGACACCATGCTCGCGTGCATGCGATGCGATGATGGATGTGAGTCTCTTATTGTGCGCGCTCACTCGTTGCTAAAGACTAGCAACAAATGAAATTTATTAGTCATACCAGAAAACTAATCAAGAGAATAAAGTAATCATAGATATTTATTGCCGTTGATGCAAGAAAGAAAAGAGATTAAGAAAATGTCGCCATGCAAAGAACCGAAGATATTTACGAGAGAAAATAAAATTTTAATCGACTATGCAATGAAAGTAGTAGGTTGAAAGAGTTAAATTAAAAACCATCAATTGAAATCTAAATGGCGCACGTGCCCTAAATAAAAATCACGTGGTATACGGCTCATTCCTGTGCATGTACAGCGTCTACGGTGTTGTAGTTGAAGTTGTGTGTTGTGACCATCTGCATCTAAAAAAAACTTGTAGAAAGACTAAATAAATTTCTTTTTTCTTCAAAGAACTATTTTTTCTCTAAATTTTAGTTGGACAACTAGGGTAGTCCACTCCAAACATGTCCTTATTTTTTGACGGCGTAGATGATCAACGCGATGATGATGCCCCAGAAGAGCCAGCCCAACTGCACACGAAAAGTAAAAGCGTGGTGTCAGCTGAGACGGATCGATGTATCAAATGCATGGACGGATCGATCGATCGATGGAGCTAGTACCACATACCGCGCACTTGGCGCACGGGGTGTCCTCGCAGGACGGGTCGTCCGTCGTCGAGGGCGGCGGCACGTCGACTGGCGTTGTCACTGTAGGACCTGCGGCTGCTGCTGCTGGCGGCAGTCGGCCAAGAGAACATCGTCGTGGGGCCGAAGAACATTGGCGGCGCGATATCGTCGGTGTGGGAGTTGTGCGGCGAGACGTCGTCGGTGTGGCAGTGGCGCGCCGGCGGACAGGGGCAGTCATGGTGATGCATATGGCCGCCGGGGATTATTGTACTAGCCGAAGGCGAAGCTGGCCGGGAACGCGGATTTGATCTTCGCGTCGCGTCGGCGGTTTGCTTGGACTCACGTACGTTTGGTTGCACCGTCACCACGTACTGTACTATCTGGAGCCTATGCGAGGTGTACATATCGAACGATGGCTGGCCTGGCGTCGCGAGATCAGATTCCGTGCCGCGCCGCGCCCGGAGCGGTTTCATTCATGCACAATCTGTAATAAATCTAGGAAGTAGATCACAAGTGTCATCAGATACTAAAGAAAGATTTTGTTTCAAATATGAGCGAGGACAAATAACATGCACACATGGAGTCTGAGGCGGACGCACCCTCGACCTGCACCTCTGGGAAACAAAAACAAAGCGGACTACGAGACGCCGTGGTACAAACGTACAATACAGCGCGGCCGTTCTGGGCTTCTGGCGCCGCTGCGGTAGACACGGGCTCGGGAACATGGAGTTAGAGAGGCTCTGCGGACCGGGCTGTCCGGGCCAGCATCGAGGTGCGAGATGCCAATTGCTAGCCCGAAAGGCCCAGGTAATAACCAAACAGAGGCGCAGGCGCTGCGCTGCGCTGTGCTTGACTTGCCTGTGCCGTGCGGTGCTTCAGTTTAGTCCCACCTCGGCCGCCTTGAGCGGGCGGGAGCGGAGGAAGCTTATAAAAGCAGACGCAGGGGACGGTAGCAACTCATACCTTTCTCGGCCTTTTGGCTAAGATCAAGTGTAGTATCTGTTCTTATCAGTTTAATATCTGATACGTGGGCCATGTGTCCACTTCGATATTAAATTAATTTTTTGTGGGGGAGGGTTCACCACAGTGGCTTGCCACCGGAACCCTCGCGTGTCGCTCGGGCGTTGCACTACTGCCCGAGCCTGGCGCACCCCAGCCAAATCAAGATGAAATTTTGTTAGGCCCAACAGCTTGGTCGAAGTGAAATCAGCCTTAGATGTAAGGAATTACAATCAAACTAGTCTTTTATAAATTGAATTGTTTTGTGAACCTGGCCTCAAAAGTGCTTAGGACATTGGACTCCGAATCCAGTACCCCGAGTTCAAATCTCGGTCTCATCCGCTATTTTATTCTCTAGATCGTTTTTTGGCAGTTCTCATCCACTAATATAAAACAGTTCTTATAAAACGAAAACAGAGGGCAGCTGGGTTCGCCAAGTTTCCACGCTTAGGCTTCGACTCCCACTTGTGCATATGGATTTTTTTTAAAGCTACTGTCCATATGGATTTGAGTGGGAACAAGCTGTCTTTTCTCTCCGTGTTTAGTTGCCCAAGCTTTGGACATCAAAAAAGCATGCAGCACTGTAGTGGTACTGTAGTATTTCATTTGTATTTGGTAATAATTGTCTAACCGTTGACTAATTAGGATCAAAACGTTCGTCTTCCCGAAGTACAACCAAACTGTGTAATTAGTTTTTTTTACCTAAATTTAATACTCCATACATGTGTTTAAAGATTTGATGGGATGTGATGTGACGAAGAATCTTGCACTGTGCAAAATTGGTGGAACTTAACAAGGGCCCAGTCCCTCTCAAGTCTCAACACGTATGTATTGGAGCGTTTATTTTTCTCAACCCAAAGAGGCCCTACACCCAAACTGTGAATACAGCACCAGATCTGCTTGGAATTTGAATAAAAGCAAGTGATAGGCCGTCTCGCGGGTAGTGCTGGCTGCCAGGAACTCCTCTCTGTTGTCGCCGATCTCCATAAAGTTCAGATTGCTTGTTTTTTCAGTTTTCAAACTCACCAGAAGCTACAACAGACCATGGAGGTACCATCCATTTCGCCTTCGGTGTTCAAGCTCACCAGATGAAACTGCAGAATGCTCCATCACACTCAATACGCACCGGTGGCTATGCTCAAAAGTTTTCAGCTGCAAAAGTATGATCTCATTCAATCCAATGACCATGACCACCTTTAGAAGAGTTTTGAACCCTAACCTGAAAGTCCACAGCAGGATCAACCACAAAAATTTCAGAAGAGTTTTGAATGGCAAATGGCTCTATCTAAGAATTTTACTGGCTTGCATTTCAAGGATCGCACACCCAGTGCGCCATTTATTCCATTTCAAATGACTGAGATAAGGAAGGAAAGACAAAGAAAAAAGAAAGATCTAACACAACTTTTCACCTAGAGGCATCAAAGAGATGCACACCAAGTATCGCTAATCTGCGGGTACTCCTACACAACAACACTTTCTTCAAACTCTATGGGATCCGGGAATTTTTCCCGTGAAGCCCTCTTGAATGAGAATGAATTCTCTTCGTCCTCGTTGCTTGCCTCGCTTCCCTGAGACTTTGCTGTATTTTTCCGAGCAAGTGCTTGCCCCGACGTTGGCATGACCTCCCAGCTGTAGTACTTGTTTCCATGGAAGGCAAAACGCCAAGAGCCGTGAGATGGGGTACTTCTGAGATGAGATGCGTTGGATTGGAGCTCTTCCTGCTCCCGCACCACCCTTAGTGGGTTCTCCAGTGCTTTCAAGATGTAACGGGCGAGTGGACGCCTAGAGGGCTTTGGATTCAGGCATGTCTTCGCGACGATGGCCACTGCCCATACTTCCTCTAGGTGGTCGTCATCCACAACAAGGGTAGGATCTACAATACCTGAGACACCCTCCTTGTCATTGGCATTGATGTAACCTAATGTTCTTGCTAACCACTCTTCTGAGTCTGCGTCAGTTGAGCCACTCGCACCAAAGTTTCCGGTGATTAGCTCTAGTAGCACCTTCCCAAAACAGTAAACATCGTATGAGCAGGTAGCTGGTGGACCTGTAAAGTGAGAAGCAGATATCATAATATTACAACACAACTTTATTTTGCACACAAACTCTTTTAGTTGCCTGAATGTATATATAGAAATTGCAAATATTGAACAAAAGAGAGCTGATGAGTGCTTTACGCACCTGATATGTTCTTGTCAAGGGATCTGCCAGAAAGAAAAAAATACTACTGTCACCAAACGACCCTCATATATCATATAAATAGAAGTCTCGTAGAGTAGGTGTGTTGCTTGGCAGTACATTTTCTTAGGGGAAATGGTTGAAGTTAACCTACCTTACAGGAACACCGATATATGTTAAGATAGGCAAAAGGCCAGGTGTTTAACCAGGGTGAAGTATCAGTACATTATCCTACCATGAACTCTCTTAATTTTTACAGATGTCTTATCAATGTGAATGTGGTTCAGGGACATAATATTGTAATTTACAAGTGTGATACTAAAAAACTCATTATGAGGATTCTCTAGATAAGAATTAAGCTACACATTCTTGGTGGGAGGAACTTTTGTAGCCACACTGGATTCTAGTTAGAAAATGCAGTACATGCACCTGATAGCACTATAGCCTTGTAGTTGTAGTCTGTTTATGCATTGACCCAAAATTACTTAGCCTGCCTTTTGTGGTAACACACTAATGCAGTTGCCAGGTTAATACCATTTAGGTGATCAGACAGTACTAGTTTTTTCCTTTTAAAAGGAGCATGTTCATTAAATCAGTTCTGGGGGCAAGAATGGTTCTACACCCTAACACCCATGCGGATCTGAGGCCAATAAAAGCATAGAGGATGGTTTAGAAATCTCACCTCGATGATCTTAGAATCCGAGAGAAGAAACTCTGGCTTCCTGCACTTTGTTGAGTGCATATTTCACCCAGACTCCCAAGGCGCACTTCAAAATTGTCGTCAAGAAGCACACTGCTAGCTTGGATATCTCTACATTTACAATGAAGACATAAGTCGGAATAATAATGCATGCACTAACAGTTATCAAGATATCAAGATATCAAAAGAACTTGAACAACTTGCAGATATTCAGAATTGCATGACCAAAACTATATAAAATAGAAAGATAAGGCAACCAAAATGGGAAACTTCAATTAAAAATGACTGCCATCAAGCACACCAAAACTTAAAATTACAAATGTAGAGTTTCTTGGAATGACTGGGGATACCATGAATACACATGTTATAAAAACAATATCTTCAGTACCATGACAGGGACATGACACTTTCACAAAACAATCAATCTATTTCATTGCCAAAATATGTTATGATTTACTGTTGACATGGAACCAATGCATTTAAGCTTTAAATGTATCAAGGTTCGTTTATTTTAGACTTTGAGATTTGATGTCCTCACATGTAAATGAAGGTTCAATGGAAGCCAGCACATGCTATTTTCCTTTAAGCTATGGTTCTTGGAAATACATAGTGTGCCAATTGATGCAGGACCACAAGGGACCATGTAGAGGACCCCCACCAAAATGTGCAACTACTAATTATTTTAAATGTACAAGTACCTTCTACCACTATCCCACTTGTCACCTCTTGTGGAATTTAATTATTTAATAAATAGCAGGAATCTGTTGACCTTAGCTACGTGTAATTTCCACTACCTGTTCCATCATGTTAATTTTGAAAGCAGCCATATACTTTATGCAACAAATTATTTTTTCGAAACTACCATACACCAACTAACAGCTCATGGAATACATTAGCAAATGATTAAACAAGGGAAGATTGCTTAGCATACCTGTGAACCAACGGAGGACTGCATTCGTCATGAAGGAAGCACAAGGCCTCAGCCACACCAATTGCAATCTTTAGCCTCGTTATCCAATCCAATGAGCGCAGACCCTGTTCAACTTCCACTGACTTCTTGTGCAGTGCAGTTGTGAGGTCACCTTTTGCCATGTACTTGTAGACCAGCAATTCCTCCTCATCCTTAGCCAAATGGCCCAGCAATGGAACGATTCTCCCATGGCTATGCTTTGTAAGGAAGCTCAACTCGACCTGACACTTCTTACTGCTCTTCAGATCAATCTTTTTGATGACAACTTGAAATCCGCTGTCCAGGACACCATGGTACATATCACCGGAATGCCCACGCTTGACAAGGTTATCATCCCCAAAGCCCCCGGCAGCATGGTGCAACTGCTCATAGGTGAATTCATCTATGATAACAGGAAAGCCCTTTTGTGAACCACTGGCTCCGGGGGATGCCATGGGTGACATTGTGATGGGATTCACACTACTACTTCTCCGCCCAGACCGAATGCCCTCCTCAGTCTGCTCCACTCCTCTTCCTCTCGGTCTCCTTCCTTTTCTTCTCAACAAGCAAATCACCAGCGCACTAAGGCCAAGTATTACCACAATCGCAGCACCTCCAAGGACCCCGGCCAATACAAACTTCCATTTGCCCCCTCTCTTGCTCGTTGACGGCATCGGCCGCACCTGTGGTGGCCGTGGCTCCGGCAATGGCGATGATGACATGGGGTCCAACGCTAGCCTCACCCCGTTCCTCGTGTAGAACGCCTCACAATCCCCACGGCTGCGCTGGCTTGCTGCACCAGACAAGCAGTTCATTCTGAAATCCGCTACACCATCGGTCCCATTCTGAAACCCAGCTCCAAGCACCTGATCGAAGTAATTGTCCGAGACGTCAACAACCCAGAACCTCTTCCTGAGGGACCCAGTGGCATCACCGATAGCGCCGTACAAGGAATTACCAGAGGCGTTGAACAAAACTCCAGCTCCACCACTGCCAGCGAAGGACACGTTGGGCAGCGCGCCGGTGAGGTTGTTGGCGGAGAGATCGAGAACGCGGAGACCAGGGATTGAGAAGAGCGACGGCGGGATAGAGCCCGAGAGGTTGTTACCGGAGAGAACAAGGGTGGTCAGGTTCCCAGACATCCCGAGATCGGTCGGGAGCTCGCCATTGACGCGTGCGGAGCGGAGGTCAATGACGGCAAGCGACGGCGGCAGGCCGCGGCCGAACCAGGACGGGATCCGGCCGGGGAGCGGGAACCCCGAGGCGTTGAACGCCTCGAGCGCGGTGAGCCGCCGGAGCTGGTCGACGGCGAAGGCCGCGCGCCGGGAGCCCGCGCGGGTGCGGCGGAGCCCGGAGAGGTGGAGCTCCGTGACGCGGCCGGCGCGGCAGGCGACGCCCGACCAGAAGACGCAGGGGTCGGCCCTGTCGGGCCAGTCGCTGGCTCGCACGCCGAGGGACGCGCGCAGGCCGTGGAGCGCCGCGACGTCCTGCCGCGCGAGCGCGAGCGCGGCCTGGGCGCCCGCGTGCAGGTGCGGGTGCAGGTGCAGCAGGAGGAGCACGGCGAGGCAGAAGGCACCCGAGCGGCGGCGGTGGCAGCAGCGAGGAAGCATGGGGTGGTGGTGGCGGGTGAGGGTGAGGGTGAGGCGGAGCGGAGTGGAGCGGTGGGGGTGTGAGCGCGTGCAGCGGGGCGGGGCGTCATGGCGTGGCCATGGCCATGGCAATGGCGATGGCAGCCGAGGTGGTGCGCGCAGGGTGCTCGCTTTTTTGGGTGGCCTGCCTGCCTATTTCGGCCCCCTCGCGGTCGTCGCTGGAGAGGCAGCGAGTTGACCACGGGGAATGCGGGTGCGGGACGAGTGGGAGTGTGGGGTGGCGGGGAGAAGCCCCGCAGCGCCAGCGGCGGATGCATATGCGTGGAGACGTCGCTCACTTCCGCTTCCGCGGGTGGCGGGCCCCGCGCGGCAGTGGCGGCGCGAGTGGATTCTGACCCTGAACGCGATTACGCGAGGGCTTTGTGCCAGCTTTACTACTGTAACTGCACCATGGTTTCGTGCCGCTGACATGTGGGTCTGAAGGCGCGACTCCTTTTCGGCCGTGCGTGTATGGAATGTTCTCGCACGCCCCCCTCACCCCGCGGCATGCTAGCCGACTTATCGGTTAGAATCAATAGTATTTTTTTTTATAACAAAACAATTTTAATTAATTTATCAATCGTCTTTAATATTAGCCGAACATGCCCGGTTTTCACATCTCGCAAAGCAAACCAAACGAAAGGTTGCGTCGCCGTCGGTCCCTGTGCAACAGTGCACAAATGAACAGCGCCGTGTGGGTACAACACAACGTGCATCATGTGTGGACGTGTGGTGTTAGGATTACGCCCTTCTTTTTTCGTGAATAGACTGAAAAATGTTGATTAAGTGGAAGGGCACGGCTTTCTTTATTGGACTGCACAAATACGGTGATGAGTCGTGACTCCAGGCAAGTGTGTTGGGTTTCTGGTTTTGCTTAACTAATACAGTAATCTTTTTGTTCTTCACTTCAGCTCTCCTGACCAACGAGAGCACTGAGAATACTGGAACTTGAAAAATGTCTCGAGTCTCTAGACACTGTACGTCCCTTTTAGGCTTTTACGTCAGAGACGAAAATCTACTCAAATAAATAGAACGAGTCAACCAGTCAAAACTTCTTGTTCGTGAGAAAGTATCGATAAATGACAAAACGCTTGTGGAATAAGTGGAAGAAGAAGCTGACAGACGATGGTCCAGTGCCGTCAGGTTTCTTGCTAATTTCTTCGCTGTTTTCTAGTCTATGCATCGTTTCAGGTACCAGTTGATGCGTGAATGATTTGATGCGTCGTGTCGGCGAATGATCCATGCTGCCGACTGGCCGCCCGCCGGGTCCAAGTCTCCGGTGTGTCGTTTGGGTCTTGTAGAACGATGGCTGATGACGACTGGTTATTCCAGATTGTGACAAGCTAGGTGTCACTAGGAAAGTCCAGTCATGCGTGCTGTCGACGAGATGAGTTTATATTAAACTAGCCAAGTTCAGGTTCCAAATTAACTCTAAGTGGTCTCAAATTCACATTATTAGAAGATGCCACACGTTCAAAGTTGGTCCACATTAGAATTCAATCCTCTGTCCTCGGCAAAACTGATAATCATACGGAGTAGTAGGCAATTCTAGACTGCATGTGAGCATGTCACTTCTTCCCTGAATGCGCCTGTCCCGTTCAACAAATATACTCGAGCCGATCAAATGCTCTCGAAAAGAAGTTCCTATGTTCAAAATTATAAATTATTTTGATTTTTCTAAGTATGTAACAAGTTACTATACATCTACATATTGTTGACGTCGGATTGATCCCAGATCACACACTAGCCAGGGCTAGATCGTCCGGGCCACCACGGACTGAAGACGCAGCGAGGATATCAGACTTTCGCGGTGAAGAATAGAGAGGCTTACAAGCAAACCACTAAAGAATAACCAACGTGCTTGCGTGATGAAGAACACGTTAGTTTTCAAGCAAATTAGCAAAGAAACCATCGAAGATCTCACCCGGAAGAGACCATGTCGGAGCAAGGACGTCGCCGGGCTGCCCTAGGTCGGCCGGCGAGCCTAGGACGCTATTCTTGATCGTCGGATCAAGCTAAGGGATGAACAACATAGGGGTGCAAAAGAGTGTAAAAGGATGTTTGTAGATTGATTTTTGACGATGGGATAGTTGGGAATTCAATTGGCCATGATCCTCTCATATATTTAAAGGAGGTGGTCTTATCCCAGTAGAAAATAAGTCCAAATCACAATCTCCAAGTTTCCCACGACCAAAAAACGATTTGGAAACAACCCGAGTCGGTTTCCAGCACGGGTAATTCATAATTATTTCTCTAAACAAAGCGATCCATATATGTTTTTCGATCAGCGCGACGGGAGGAACACAATGGTGCAGTCCATTCTTACATTTGAGCAACATGAGAAAGTCGGCTTAACCGACCTAGGGAGCCGGCTAAGCCGACTCTAGCTGGTTCAGCCTCACGGAAAGCCATTTTCTTCGTCCGGGGCTCCAAATGCGATGAACCAAGTATTCTTTCTGATCGTCTTGACGATAGAAACATGATGGTGGAGTCCATTATACACTTGGACAATTTTGAGTGTCAACACATACATAAAAAGAATGTTATATATCCAAGTAAAGCTAATAAACGGCCAATAATTTAAGGAGGAGAGAGTGGTTCAGTGGAATTGGGGGAGTCAGACTGAGAAATGATTAAAAAATAGTTAGGATCCGTTTGGAATGCATGAATTTTATAGGATTCGTAAAAAAAATCATATGAAAACCATAGAAAACAGAAAACTTCTCACGTTCCCGGGGGGGGGGGGGGGGGGTGCATTAGTGGCTGAAAATTCCGATCATTGACTGACAGGAAAGCACCCAAACAGCACTCTGAATTTTATTATCTCAGGGTAGAGCTGATCTGATCGAACTTGAGCCCGTAGAGGAAGAGGTAGAGCTGCACCATATCGACGATATGGGTACGGGTACCGCTACCGCAGCAGCAGCAGTCCAGCACGTCACGTCGCGGCGGCTCCGATACGCACCATCGAGCCAATCACTCAATCGGTAGTGCATGCAGTCCGGCGCGGGTTCCCTTTCAGATCAGCCGACTACAGTGTAGATGTGATGGCCTGTGGCCTGTGGGCGTCGTGGGTTAGTCAAGCACTCAAGCTTAGCCGTGCGCGACGCCTATCTTGCTCTGAGTTGCCTGTCGCCGCTGGCGGATCCAGAAAATATTTTAGGAGGGACTGAATAATACTGCTGCTCGATCTTAAGTCTCAGCCCCCTACATTATAGAACTTTGCCTAAAAATTTATAGGTGCTCTACAGCAATTTGCACTGCTTCGGTTTGGGTAGGGAGGGCTTGAGCGCCCCCCCCCCCACCCACTGCTGGATCCGCCCCTGCCTGTCACGTCTTGTTCGGTTGGCTTATAAGCCGTATTTTTTCAATCAATGAATAATATTTTTCTCTCATAATAAATCAGTCAATAGTACTTTTAGCCATGCCTTACCCGCCAACAGGCCAACGTTCGTTCTGTCTGCTCGTTCAGTCGTTCTAAGCTAATCACGCGTTCTCTTCTCAGGTGCTCGGACGATTGCCCTTTTTCAGCGCGGCGAGATGCTCCGTTCCCAATCGCGATGGCGCGCGAGGATGATGCTCGCGGGACCAGTTTGGGCGATACGCACGGACGTTTGGGCGCCCGGCGGCCTGCGTACACGTACGAGCCCATGCGGTGGAACAGCGTTTCTGCGGGCATCGTAGTGTGTCGGTTTGGTTGCTCGCATGAGCAGCATCCTACACCGTGGAATGGAATGGGTGTATATAAAATCTTATATAGAAAAAATGTGTTATAATTTAAAATACAGGAAGTACTCTCTAGAATTAATATGAAAAATAAAATATAAATAGAACATTAGATTCTGTACTATGGGCAAGTCTTGTCTATAATCATGCATGTGTTTCTGTCGCCGCAAGCATGCATTCAGGCAAGTGGAAACAGTACCTGTCCAACTGTGGACGTGATTGATGATTTAGCCATTTTGTACCAAAAAAAAATACAGGTGGATAAGCGAGCAGTGCCCTTCCGACACGACGAGTGATCAAGAATCAAACATGCCCTTGACCGGTGGTGAAGAATTGCAAGCTTGTTTTTTTTTTTTAGGGTTCCTCCCGCCGATATTCTTTCCGTGGATACTAGATCCCGTCAGCAGCAAGTTACTCTTGTGGTCTTCAAAGCCATGTTTGACGAAGATGTTTGTAGCTGTTTCTTTTTTTACCGTCTATTCAATGCGATTTTCAAGCTCCGACAAACAGTTGATGATTGAAGGAACAAGACGACCGATTTGTTTTTTTTTATGTACCCTTATTTTTTAAAGATCGTTTTATGTCTTATTATCCCTCTTCTGTAATAGTCTTTGTTTTCCTCAATATATATCAGATATGAGACATTTTTGTGTGTGTCCTTGTCAAAAAAAAACAGGCCCTTAACCTATGCGCTCTACTGCGCTGAGCTTTTTTTCCCCCCGATGAAGGACTGTGCTGGGTTTTGATATTTCTTTGGGAATGAGAAATTAGCACGAGTTGTGAAATGCATCCCGAGAAAAAGGCCTAGGAATTTTCACCTTCTTTCATTTTCTTTTGGAGGCCCAGTAAGGTGAGCCCGCCAAGAGTTTTTGGACCTTCCGTTGCCCGCAGCCTGCTGGGCGTGAGCGCCGTGGAGGAAACGGAATAACGGATCCCAACTCCCAAGCAGTGAAGAAGAGGAGCGCGAGGACAGACGGTGATGACTGATGAGCTGGGCTGTGGGCTCTAGTCTGGCGTTTCTCCGAACACAAGCAACGTTGGATGACACAGCAAGCAAAGGTGGACAGGAGTAGGCTCGCTGCTCAGCGCCGGAGAGCCGCGTCCAAACACGGTGTAAGAGCTGTTGGACCGCTTGATGTACATGTTTGGTACATCTTCGAAGCAAGAAACCCTGCTATACCTTCCTTACCGTACCGCGCGCGCGTCCGGCCCGATCCGATGCCGGCACGCAGAGGTGTATCTTGCTCGCACGTACCCAGCTTAACGGCCTCGTTTTATTAGCTCGATCGTAGGAATACTGTACGTACGTGCGTTGCGTCCTTGGTCCGCGCTCGCTTGCATGCCACGCTTCCGCTTCAATAGCCGCCGGCGGCCGGCGGCTTCGATCGGGCAAGGACAGCCGGCGGGGCATACTCGGCCTCGGCCCTCGGCGTAAATGCAAACGATGTTAGGATAATAGGCAATTTACATGTTATTTTTATTCCATAAATTAACAGTATGATGATGACATATAAAGAATTATTAATCATTGAAATCATGATATCGATTATATTCATGATAAAACTACATGCTAGATCATATATCCTGTGAAACATATGAAGATCATGAAACATAACAAAGAGAAACACATGGAAAAATATATATTTCATATCTGCAACAAGCATAAAGCTACATACGAAACAACATGACTATAAACGGGAAATACATATGTAGAGCATATATCTAGCAGAAACAGACATAAGATATCTTATGAACTGACATGACTGAACATATGAAACAAACTGATGAACTACTGAAACATGTAGAACGTAAAACAGAGAGAAGATGAAACGATCGTACCCTCCCATCCGCAATTCCGAAGTTCCAGCAACTTCCCTCGACATGCCGTAGGAGAAGAAGGTGTTCCCTCCGTCAGAGATCGGGAAGAAGACGACGTATGGTGACTGGTGACGGCGGCTCTTCGGGCAGTCGCGTAGACGCTCCCCAAAAACCTAATTGCCGATCCCCCGTGCAAGGTCCCGAACGACAAGGGCTGCCTGCCTCACCACGCCCCGCCCCGCCCCGAGCCCGAGCCCGGCCCGGCCGGCGGCGGCGGCGGCGCGCGCGCGTGTGGCACGCTTTTGTCCGTTTCTCAACTTCTCAAATTAAACGGATTAATTCCAATCATTTAAGTTGAGTCAACGTCCTTTTAACTTCCAATCCGGTACAAATAATAATACCCACAATTACAAGCCATAGAGTTATTGATTTATTAAATATATAAATGGGCCTAGCCCATAATAAATCCAACAATCCCCACCAAACTCTAGGATTTGTAACTGTATAATTCCAGAATCATAATTCTTTGATATACCAGTGTTTCGATGGAGACTGTTAAGTTAAACATCCACCTAGAACAAGAGTTTCACTCAGTCACAACTGAACAATGGACTATGCCTTGAATTGACAGTTTTGTGTGAGGTGAGATTCACTCAAATCCTTCGCTGGTACTAGGTTGCAACAAGCATCCCCCGCTGTTTGAAGCATATAAGTCACACTTCTATGCCTTTCATGAGTGTTTAGGGATAACCCAGGTCCCATAGACTGTGACCAGTAGTCTGACTCATATAGGTGTACTTCTCAAAAGATGTTCTGTAGGACAACATCTCATCTTTATAAGACTCTCGAAATACATTAAGGTAAATACCATCCTGTTTTATAGAAAGAAAGATATGCATCAGAGATAGGTTCGTAGGGAACTTTCCTCTCAATCTACTTATAGCTTGTTTCACCACTCTACTTCACGGGATCTCCGATCACATAGAGCAGGTTACCACTACAGTAGACTTTCACGTGGGTCTCATACCCATCTCTCTCGATGCACTTTCTATCACATTTCATGACAGTCCCTTAGTGAATTGATCTGCCAGATTATTCGACGTGTGAACATAGTCCAACGTTATAACTCCGGAGGTTTTCAACTTTCTGACAGTCTTTAATCTTCTTTTAACATGCCTTGTGGACTTCATGTTATTCCTGAAACTGTTGACCTTTGTGATCACAGTCTGGTTGTCACAGTTCATTGAAATAGCCGGTATCGGTTTTTCAACTACCGGTAAATCCAACAGGAAATCACGAAGCCATTCGGCCTCAGCTCCAGCAGTGTCCAATGCAGCGAGTTCTGCTTCCATTGTAGACTTCGTTAAGATAGTCTGCTTGTAAGACTTCCAGGAAACAGCTCCACCTCCAAGCAGAAACACATATCCGCTCGTGGCATAAAGCTCATCAGCATCAGAAATCCAGTTGGCATCACAATAGCCTTCCAGCACTTTTAGATGTCCAGTATAATGAATACCATAAGTCATAGTACCTTTCAGATAATGCAACACTCTCTCAAGAGCACGCCAGTGATCATCTCCCGGGTTTGACACAAACCGGCTCAGCTTGCTCACAGCATATGAGATGTCAGGCCTTGTCGCACTTGCAAGGTACATGAGTGAGCCAATGATCTGGGAGTATGTCAGTTGATCCCTTGCTATTCTTCGATTTTTCCTTAATAGCACGCTAGGATCATAAGGCGTGGGAGCAGGATCACAGTCACTAAAACCAAAGCGACTTAATACCTTTTCCACATAGTGGGATTGTAACAGAGTTACCCCACCATCACCTTCTCTGATAAGCTTGATGTTTAAAATAACATTAGCTTCTCCCAAATCTTTCATTTCAAAATTGCTCGATAGAAGTTTCTTTACTTCCTTAATCACATTGAGATTTGATCCAAAGATCAGGATGTCATCAACATATAGGCACAGCATAACAGCTTCACCCCCACCATATCGATAATACACACACGTGTCAGCTTCATTCACAGAGAAACCATTAGATGTTAAAGTATTATCAAACCTTTCATGCCATTGCTTAGGTGCTTGTTTTAGGCCATATAATGATTTTAACAACCTGCACACCTTGTTCTCTTGACCATCCGTAATGAACTCTTCTGGCTGATCCATATAGATCTCCTCTTCTAACTCTCCATTCAGGAAAGCTATCTTAACATCTATCTAATGAATGATAAGACCATAAGAGGCAGACACGACAATTAAGGTGCGAATTGTAGTCAATCGAGCAACTGGTGAATAGGTGTCAAAGAAATCTTCACCCTCTTTTTGGGTATATCCTTTGGCCACAAGCCTTGCCTTGTACCTCTCAATTGTTCCATCAGGCCTAAGTTTTTTCTTGAAAATCCACTTGCAACCTATAGGTTGACACCCATAAGGACGGTCAACGACCTCCCAAGTTCCATTAGACATAATAGAATCCATCTCACTCCTTACTGCTTCCTTCCACAAGTCAGCATCAGGAGAAGAATATGCCTCTCTAATGGTGGTTGGTATGTCCTTCCCAAGGTACACTAAATAGTCATCACCAAAGAATTTTGCAACCCTCTGTCTCTTACTCTTTCGAGTGACTATAGTGTCATTCTCCTTAGGGATGTGTACATAAGATTTTTCAGCATGATCTATTGGAATAGACAGTTCGTGTTTATGGGGAATTATAGTCTCATGACTTGTTTCACTAGGTGTATTCTTTATTGGGAATTCATTCTTAAAGAATGTAGCGTCTCTAGATTCTATGATTGTATCAACATACATATCAGGAACTTCAGATTTTATAATTAAGAACCTATACCCAATGCTGTGAAAGGCATAGCCAAGGAAAATACAATTAATAGTTTTAGGCTCAAGTTTACGCTTTTTGTTGATTGGCACATTTACTTTAGCCAAGCAACCCCAAGTGCGTAAATATGAGAGATTTAATCTTCTCTTTTCCCATTTCTCAAATGGTGTGATCTCTTTGTTCTTTGTTGGAACTCTGTTCAGGACATGACATGCTGTCAAAATCGCCTCACCCCACCATTCCTTGGATAATCCCGCTGTACTCAACATGGCATTCACTAACTCTGTTAGAGTGCGGTTTTTCCTTTCAGCAATCCCATTGGATTGTGGTGAGAATGGCGGTGTCCTCTCATGAACAATATCATGTTCCACACAGAACTCATCGAAAACATTAGAGAAATATTCTCCACCTCGATCGGACCTTAACCGCTTTATTTTTCTCTCAAGTTGGTTCTCAACTTCAGCTTTATAGGTCTTAAAATAATTAAACGCTTCATCTTTTGTTTTTAAGAGATACACATAGCAAAACCTGGTGGAGTCATCTATAAACGTGAGGAAGTATCTTTTACTGCCTTTAGTCAAAATTCCATTCATTTCGCACAAATCAGAATGGACAAGTTCTAGAGGTGCTAAATTCCTCGCCTCAGCAGCCTTGTGAGGCTTGCGGGGTTGTTTTGATTCAACACATACATGGCACTTAGACTTTTTGAACAAATTGAATTTAGGAATTAAATTTAGATTTGCTAACCGCATAAGACAGCCAAAACTTGCATGACAGAAACATGAATGCCATAAATCCGACTCATCAGAAATGTTAACATAATTTACCATTTTATTACACACATCATGCAGTGATAAGCGGAACAAGCCTCCGCAATCATATCCTTTACCAACAAAAGAACCATGTTTCGACACAACACATTTATTCGACTCTAGAACAATTTTGTGGCCATCTCGACATAGCATAGACGCACTAACAAGATTCTTCTTGATGGAGGGCACATGCTGCACGCTCTTCAATGGCACCGTCTTTCCTGAACTAAACTTCAGAATGACCGTACCAACACCAAGAACATGAGCACGCGACCCATTTCCCATCAACAAGGCGCCAGACCTCTCGACCTGGTAGGAAGAAAACAAAGAAACATCAGCACACACATGAATATTTGCACCACTATCCATCCACCACTCAGGTGAATTACATACTGAAAGAACAAATGGTAAAGAATTATCATACCCAGATGCTCCTTCTCCAGTATCAGTAGTGACAACATTTGCTGATTTCTTTTCCTGCTTGAACTTGCGCTCAGGGCACTCACTTGCCCAGTGCTGTTCACTGCCACAAATAAAGCAACCTCCATCTCTCTTGTTGTTGTTCTTCTTTTTAAACTGTGCTGTTTGAACAGGCTTAGTTGTGTTCTCTTACTTGTTCTAGTTTTTCTTCTTTTTATACTTGCGGAATCCAGAGTTTCTCTTCTGTACCACATTAGCAGTAGAGATCTCAACACTCTTTCTATTGTCTTTTGCTCTCGCTCTCTCCTCAACATCAAGAGTACCAATGAGCTCTTCAACATTGAACTCCTGTCTCTTATGTTTGAGTGAGGTAGCAAAGTTCTTCCAAGAAGGTGGTAACTTGGCGATTATACCGCCAGCCACAAACTTGTTAGGTAAGACACATGGAAAGAGCTCAAGTTCCTTAGCTAGTGCCTGAATCTCATGAGCCTGTTCCACTACAGATCGGTTCTCAACCATCTTGTAGTCATACAGCTGCTCCATGAGGTACAGCTCGCTACCAGCATCGGTAACTCTAAACTTTCCCACAAGTGCATCCCACAGCCTTTCCCTGTAGGAAGGATGATATAGCTTTTCTGAAATTTTGGATCAAGTGCGCTAATCACTGAACCTCGAAAGAGGTTGTCATCAGCCTTAAACTTAGCCTCATCCTCAGGAGGCAAGTTAGCAGGTTTGCCCTTAGAGATATGATAACATGACATTGCAGTGAGCCACAATTCCATCTTAGCTCTCCAAATCAAGAAGTTTTTACCATCAAAAGGATCAGGCTTTAACACAACAGCAAAACCTCTGACAGAAAAATGCCTAAAATTAGGTTGTTGGATTGTTAGGATAATAGGCAATTTCCATGTCATTTTAATTCCATAAATTAACAGCATGATGATGACATATAAAGAATTATTAATCATTGAAATCATGATATCGATTATATCCACGATAAAACTACATGCTAGATCATATATCCTGTGAAACATATAAAGATCATGAAACATAACAAAGAGAAACACATGGAAAGATATATATTTCATATCTGCAACAAGCATAAAGCTACATACGAAACAACAGGACTGTAAACGGGAAACACATACGTAGAGCATATATCTAGCAGGAACAGACATAAGATATCTTATGAACTGACATGACTGAACATATGAAACAAACTGATGAACTACTGAAACATGTAGAACGTAAAATAGAGAGAAGATGAAACGATCATATCCTCCCATCCGCAATTCCGAAGTTCCAGCAACTTCCCTCGACATGCCGTAGGAGAAGAAGGTGTTCCCTCCGTCAGAGATCGGGAAGAAGACGACGTATGGTGACGGCGGCTCTTCGGGTAGTCGCGTAGACGCTCCCCAAAAACCTAATTGTCGATCCCAAGCCATCAAGCAACTGAATCAATCTTCCAGAATGCGTGTGTTCTCTCTTTAACTGGAGTTGGAAGACTCGCAGAGAAAACAGAGAGGCATGCGCAGGGAAGACAGAGAGACCCCGGGAGATCAGGAGTCAGGCCGGCTTTTAGTTGAAAACTCCCATGGTTAGTGGGTGCTAAAAAGTTAACACGCCACGCCTGCCACGGCCCGGGCCCGGCCGTCGGCGGCGCGCGCGCGTGTGACACGCCTTTGTCCGTTTCTCAACTTCTCAAATTAAACGGATTAATTCTAATCATTTAAGTTGAGTCAACGTCCTTTTAACTTTCAATCCGATATAAATAATAATACCCACAATTACAAGCCATAGAATTATTAATTTATTAAATATATAAATGGGCCTAGCCCATAATAAATCCAACAAACGAAACGGGCACCCAAATCCCAGAGGCCCCTCGAGCCGCCGGCCGCCGTGCAGGAGACCCCTGGGGTGACGAGAACGAGCGCGCTGCCGCTGCGGCGGCGCCTGGTGCCTGGCCGCGCGGACGGGACTTGTGGTGCCAACCCCCTCGCGGGAGCTGCGGGGCGACAGGCAACGACTGGCTGGGCCGTGCGGACGTGCGGTGGGCGGGATGGACCGTGAGTCCGTGACGCTGTCCGGAGGCCGGGCTGGCCTCGGAAATCCTGGGTCGATCGTGCACGGCGGCCCAACTGCCGGATCCCGAATGGCAGAGAAGAGGGCGGAATCATTCTTGTGCCGGTGGCCGGTGGGTATCGTATCGGCGGAATCCGAGTGAGATCGCCGTGGGCGTACGGTCGCCATAACAAAACCTGAGAAAATTGCTAGCAAGATCCCAATCGAGCCACTGGGCGATGCCGGTTGCCGGGTGCCCCCGTGTCCAACTCACCGGATGTACCTTCTCGCGCAAACGGGGCCAGGCGGTGGCAGCACGAGCACAGGCACACCGCGCGCATCTGCTGCCGTGCTGATCTCGGCAGGTCAAGTTGCTCCATTTGTTTATTCGCCCGGGGACGATCCTGTCGCGCGCTTGCTCCCGCGGTGCTGTCCTCCTGTCATGTGCTCTCGCCCTCGCCGGCTCAGCGCTCGCTAGTACTCCTACCGCTACCAAGAGCCTCCGGGCCGTCCCGGTTCGCCGCCGCCTCCTCCCGTGACCGGAGTAACGCACCTCAGGCACGACACGGCCGCAGGTCGGCGCCCGTGAGTTGACGGATGCCAGCCAGGAAGAGGGAGGGCTCTTTGTGACCTGTCCCCGGCGGATTGCGTGGCGGGTGGCGGATCAGCCGGTAACCACGCAGGCAGAGGCAGGCACGGAAAACAGGCGTGCGCGATGCTTTACTGCCGCCGCTCAGCGCCTCACCACGGGACGGCGACGAATGAAGAAAGAATCTGGGCATCCGACCGTGCCCCCCACCGCGGTGCGCCGACAAACATGGATCATGGATATGTGGATGTGCCCGTACGCTACGTACACCGTCGCGGTCGCGGCGGCGGCAGGCAGTAAAATATGAGTAGTGTAGCGGTGGGCAGAAAGCGGCGGCGTCCGCTAGATTCCATTCCAGCACCGCTGCCACCGGCGTCATGATTCGGCTGTGATTAGATGAGCCCGGCGTGGGCGAAACTCGAAAGCTCTGTGGCGATGATTGTTTTTTGTTGGGCCTGTTGGCTGTGACTAGAGGGAGCGCACGGCTCGTTAGCTCGCTCCTGGACTCGCGTCTCTCTTCGCAGTCGCGCTCTATCCATCTACCTTTGCCGCTGCCGAGGTATGTGCAATGTTTCAAGTGTATGTTGCAAATGTTTTATCTATTCGAGACGAATGTTGCAAGTATTTTGTCTAGATGTTGCTAAAGTAGATATGGATGTTGCATATACATGCATGTTGCAAGCATATATTTTAAGTGTTTTCAGGTGTTTCGTACGTATGCTTGCAAGTGTTTCATCTAGATGTAAGGATGTTGCATATATTTGTATTGGTTTTCAAATATTTTTTAGCCATTTTCGCAAGTGATTCGGATGCTTATTTTAAATGTCTTCTTTTGTATGTTATAACTGTTATATTTAGATGTTTTAAAAGTAGATCGGATAGATGTGCGTGAGAAACACCCGACAGGAGGATGACGTCTGGAATGGCACGGGCCCACTCCAGTGCACTCTCTCACGAGCCCGATGTGCGGGCAGCGTCCGGATTAGACGTTCCTGTGCTAAGTCCGAACCCAAAAAGTGGGTGGACGTGCTCGCCTTGCTGTTGGCTCCAAGCACATTTGACTTCGAATTTCGCTGTGGCTGCCAGCTCTGTTGACGCCTTCATCGTCTGAATTCTGAAAACACGAACATGATTGACTACGGTCCAGTTTGTAGTTTGGACGCTTAAGGTGGTGTTTAAATTCAGGGAGTAAAGTTTAGATATGTCATATCGGGTGTTATGTGGGAACGTCGCATGAGGTGTTTGGATATTAATAAAAAAATAAATTACAGAATCTGTCAGTAATCCGCGAGACGAATCTATTAAGCTAATTAATTCATCATTAGCATAGGTTCACTGTAGCACCACATTGTCGAATCATGGACTAATTAAGCTTAAAAATTCGTGTCACAAATTAATCGTAATCTGTGCAATTAGTTATTTTTTAGTCTATATTTAATAGTCCATGTATGTGTCAGACATCCGATGTAATATGAAGTAAATTTTAGGGGGAGAGAAAAAAAAGGCCTAACTTTTCTTCGCGGGTGTTTTCAAAAAGGATTTGATCATCAGTAGTTCAAGTTCAAATTCAGAGGGCGGGCAACCGGGCAGGTACAGCGCGCTGGGGCATCGGCTAGCTCATCAAGTGGGCCGGAACAGAGAGTGCACGTGTACTGCACAGTTGCATCGCCTCGTCACCAGAAAAAGGTTCGTGTTAGGTGCACTATAATGCAATGCAACATTCCTCTATTCAAAATAAACTACCGCGAGGAGAGATAGTATCAGGTAATTGACCGACTGGCTGCTGGTTAAAAAATAATTTCAAAATGCTCGTATAAAAAAAACAAATTGACTTACTCGCTTTTGATCATTTTTACAGGCCACACGATGACACGAACATAGTAATTTCTTCGGCTAATCAGTAGCAATTACAGTTACAGCCTCCTCGCTGAGATCCACGAAATCAGCGTAGGCGTACCGCTTCGCAGCTGCAGTACTGGAAGGCAGTTTAAAAAGCGAGATGGACAAGGTAATCAACACTTAATAAGAATATTTCTAAAAAAAACACTTAATAAGAGTAAATAAAATTAGCAGATGCACGATGGATTGCTGGTGAGGTGGTGCACCGTCATCTCTGAACATTCAGCCTGTTCAGCTGGGCTTATACGATCGTGAATTATAAGTTGAAACAATATTTTTCTCTCGCATTAAACCAGTCAGCGGTAAATAATCCACGATCGTTCTTAACAAAAACGAGCGGGCTGATTTTCGTCGAGCAGCAGCCAATCAGCGCCTGCACCGCAGAGTGTTAAAGTGTGTACGGATGGACGCAACTACACTGCACTAGTATAATGTCCGTGCTAACGCTACGGTTTTAATCTTGTGATGCTCATAATTATAACCAATTTAATCTTCATAATATTACTATTACACAACAATTGTATTTGAGTCTATATATAATTTGGGAACACTTTTCATATAAGTGCACATTGTAAAGTTAGATTCTACCTAACTCCTTAATCATGTATTGCAGATTATCAGGGATGTTGTCGCTACATTCTTTTGCATTACTCGTCAAAATATCGGCCAATAATTCCCTCATCAGCGAAGTTGGTAGCTGTGCATGGCAGATAACAATAAATAAGTTATTATTTTTCAATGTAGTTTATGAAACTTAGTTATGTACTATACATGCTTACATTGTTGATCGGTGGCAATCTTATGCCATCCTATGACTTCATGAAACTGTATACAAGAAAGCCTCCCAAATTCCTGCAGAAGATCAATTGTTTATTTGATGTACATAGATCAAATAACTATTTCTTTGATATGAAAGTTGAAATATATTACAAGTGATTACCAGTGTTTACTATGTGTAACCTTTGTTACACACGTAGGGTATTCTCGCTTCCAGTGATAAATATTGTTGTTCATCTTAAAATTTAACAATCCCATGGCAAGATTGAACCTTCTAGCAATAGTGTGTAATGTAGGTATATATGAATCTCTGTGATCATAACCCTTCAAGCATACATGATCTTGAAGTGGATCCATAATATGGATGATTATTTTTTGCATGTCGATTATGAATAAAGTGTATAGACCGTTTGATAATATGGTAGTAGAATCTATAAACAAACACATAGACTGTAAGTGGTAAATAATTTAAAAGGTTTTAAAGTAATACACAAAACACAACTTACATTGCTACATTCTTTAATGTCGTACTGCTTTTCCGGCCAGCACTCAAATACTTTTTTTAATTGATCTTGGTATGCCTTGTCAATCTTGGGACAACATCGTGGATCTCGTCCAAAATGAGTTATTTTCTGATAATTATACAATTACATAATTTAAGTATGACAAGTATAAACAATCTTTTAGAATGATTTATATATATCAACTTACAGCAAATTTGAGATCCATGTAGTGGAATATTTGTTTCTTCTGCGCTATGTCTTGGTTGCACGCGACCATCCGAATAGCCATATTAAAGGTTTCATGTTCTAGCTGTCTATCATCATCTAAAATATTTATAATTTGTCTAAGACTTAAAGAAATTGGATATGGTCGTGTACTTCGTATCCACTCTTTCCTGAAAACAAGGACAAGGAACAAATTACTTGCTGTAGCAATCTAGAATGGACAAAGGCAATATCTATATTAGAACAGGACGTTGTACTTTAGAATGCATGACTTACTCTAAAGTCTCATCATCGGCGATCAAGTAGAACAACCCGCAAATTGTCATCAATAGGTCTTCTCCGTTTGTCCACTTTAGCATCCTTGTCAACTTCGTGTTACCTGACATCAAAATATCGAGGTCATCGAGCTCTTCGACAAGTTCATCTAGGTCATCGCCGGTCTTAGTCTTTTGCTCTTTATCCGGTAACCCTTTTATTTTATTTAACAGCGAGTTATATAAGATCGCAGGTAGCTTGAACCTGAAGTTACTTATATCTTCCTGCAAACAGTAATTGCTTATATGCTAACAAATTAAAAAATAATTGATATGTATTAGAAGTAGATTCTTAAGTAAGTACCTAGGTTACATGGTCAGATAAAGTACTTCCGGTCCAATACTCCATATAATTAAGAAGCCATAAACCACAACTATAGCTGGGCAATATTCCAAACAATCAAATATGAGGCATACAGATAATGGTTAGGCAATGACATATACACAAAACATAAAGATATTTTACCCATCTGTTTGCATTGGGACCTTGGTCTTATGTTTCATTGGCCAAGATGTCATATTGGTACCGTGTTTCCATTTACTTTGGTCCAGTTTTGTAAGCCCCGTTGCATATTTTATTAGTCTTTCCATTCCTAAGAGCTGGTATGATCAAAACACCAAGGCTAATTAAGAAACAGAACAGGTACTGAAAATTTTTGAATAAATAAATATGTATACCAATTATTTAGACGTACCGTATACCAAAGATCTTCAAAGTTTGTCATATTATCTCCAAAAGAGTCTAAAACATGTATCTGGCCTAAAGAAGCGTTCACAACACCCAGGTACCAGTGAAACTTTTCAATATTGATTGGAAGGAACACCTGCAGTATTAGAGAGTTATCTAAATTATTTCTCTAGATTTGAAAGGGTAAAAAATTAGCATATGTCAAGTATTATGGTAAAGCTTACCATATCAGCATTTAAATAATTGTGTGCCCTTGTTTCAACCACTTCATCTCTATTATAGCTCAAATCCCTCTCATCTTTCTTCCCGTCAATTCGTAGCATTTGAGAAACCATTGAATTTTCCAAATATACATCTCCACCATCTCTATGAAGTAGGTGTTCTTCATGCCGCATCAATTCGATATACAAACTTATGACCTACAAGTTTTTAATTTGTCATTAAAAGATTGGCATATAGTTTGTATGGACACTATGTAATGCAGAACCTATGTTAAACATGCTTACCGCGCCATTGACTTGGTCATTCTACTTAAAAAGGCAATCTAGGTCATCTCTGCATCCCCAAGCATCATTGATTCTGACGAGTTTATGATCTATACTTTTTCCTTTCATGTATTCAATGACCTCATCATCTTGTTTCGTAGACACATAATCTGTAGAGGTATCATTTTATATTATTATTAGTAATAAGTAATTAATTATTTAAATTAAAGAAGTAAGTTTCAATTAATGATGGCTCACCTTGAGTCATGATTTGTGCATTGTTTGATTTCTTTGGCTTATTATACCAAGGCAACGCCATCACATCATTGTCAGCACGCATCATATGTTGTGCCTTTTGTAGCACTGGCGTTTGTACGGCATCGTCGTTGACCTGTACTTCTCTCGCTTCCTCCCTAATAATGATCTGCAGATGTAATATATAATATCAGTTTGAGATTCCATATTTGTACATTTTGTACGCAATGGCCCACTCGGACAAAATATGAGAGGAGATTTGTGTTGCTTAAGAGTTCGTTGTGTACGTCATCCTCATGAGCACGCTTCCGCTTCTTGTCTTCGCATCTTTCTTGATCGACATCTACATCAATATAGCTCCACTTTAGTACATTAGCATCTAAATAAATGCCTTATTTCATATTGAAAAGTAGCATGATGATGTTGTGCTAATTTGGCTCACCAGAAGTAGGAAATGCATCAATACGGACCGTACGTTTGACAATACACATGGGAATATATGCATCATTTCTGTGTAGCCAATCTGTGAGTTGTACGGACTGATCAGTGAGGTTCATCATAAACGAGGAAATGGGTGAAATTATTATTAAAGGCTTGGATATTTCTGTCCTTCGGGTGAGGATGGCCGAACTATTATTTCAGTGTTGTTGTTGTCCAACATTTCTTGGCTAGAGGCTACAATTCTTGACTCACTCTCTATATACTTTTTAATCTCTACAAATGAGCAAAGTATTATTTAATAATAATTAATAATAATTTGGGAGCCAAATCTATGAGGTTGCAATGATGATTAATCATACATAGCTTAAATAAATTTACTAAAAGTAGTAATCGAACATAGCTTATAAATTTATTACAAGTAAAAGTATTTAGAGTAATTCACCTGAGTTATCTGGTGTCAGAAACTTTTCAGCTTTGGGCGAGGATGGCAGAACTATTATTTCGGCATTCTCTTTGTTCTGCCTTTCTTGGCTAGAGGCTTCCATTGTTGCCTCACCATCTACTATTTCGACATTATCTTAATATGATCAAAGCAATATATTAAATAATGTACTTAAATTTAAAAGATTAGCATAATTAAACATAGATTAAATTTAATAAAGGTAGGAACCAAACATAGTTTAAATTGGCAAGTACAAAGATTTAGAGGAATTCACCTGAATCGTGCATTCAGGTTGCAAATGGCAATCTAATCGGGCATTCAGGCTGCAGGAAATGATAAGGCGAAGATCATAGGGAAATACTAATAACCTGTACAAATCGCCGGCACGGTCGAGGTGTCCGTCTCTATGGTGTTGCCGACCTCGATCACGTCCTTCATCACGGCGGTGGACAAAGCCTTGTCGCCGGGGTCGCTCGGGGACTGTGCTGAGCGACAGGTGGTAGATGCGTGTGTTGCTGGCGATGAGGATGCAGAAGCCGTAGCAGCGGCGTCGCACGTGGAGGTACGGCCACGCCTTGCCGTTGACGACGACGTTGTTGACGAAGTACGCCGGCTGCCAGGTAAGTCCTCTTGGTTGGGGTTTGTCGCTGGTTCCGCTGACGAGGAGTACTGGCACGGGCATTATACACTCCAAGTATGAATGCATACGTCCTAAAAACTGTAATGTGCACATATATACATATACACTCCAGCGTATAGATCCGCTTTGTGCGTTAATAGTTATCCGGCCAGGTGCACCTCCGATGATTATTAAATAATATTCAGGGTTTGCATGATTATAAGGTGCGTTGGGGGCGGGCGGCGTAGATCGCGGTGGCAGTTCTGGTGCGCTGCGGTGTGGGCATATGCGGCAGGTGCGTTGGGGGCGGGCGGCGTTCATCGCGGCGGTTGTTCTGGCGCAGCGGTGTGGGCATATGCGGCAGCCCACATCCCGCCCCTTGGTCTGCGGGCTCATTTGGCGGCCCGCACGAGGTAGCTTGCATGCGTACTGCTAGCGATGGACCAATGCCCAACGGATCGATTGGATGCTGGGCGGCGGCGAGCGCGTGTACCTTTGATGTACACAGTAACTAAGCCGATTGGAGGTATAACACGTTGGCCAATGTGCCTTATTAGCCCAAACGTTGTTTGTGCAAGGGATATACTAATATGATTTTTTTCACAATTCATAACTCAAATTTTTATACATATCCATCAAGGAGAAAAAACTGCATGAGAAATATAACGGTAGTTGCACCGTGTCTAGCACAACCAGTTCTTCTAATAACGACACGATTTCTTATGGTAATTCATTAGATATAACTGAATATATCCAAATGCTAAAAGTTAAGCTATAAGACAATGAACCATGTATCGTTTGGAACCCTAAACATAATACATGCAACTCACGTCCGCAGCATTTCAGAACACCGGTCATTGGACACAGGGAAACCCATGGCAACCACATGCATATTCGAAGAAAGATGGTGAGATATAGAAGGCTGCATCCGCTCCAAGCCTCCAATGCTCCAAATCTGGATGGGAACCTATTCCTATGGATGCAGATATTAGAACATCAATTATTATTCGAAAATGAACTTATATTAACACACCACTAATGAACTTATATTAATGCCCATAAAATGAAATAAAATGTGATTCACAAAAATAAAATCGTTTGAGTATACCCACCGTTAATCAACAGTTGAGGACTTCTTTATAAACAATATTCTTGGTTAAAACTATATTATTGGTGAAGTTCCTTGTGGAATCTAATTCCTGTTTTTGATTTAACCAAAACTCTTGTCGTTGATCTTGACACACCCCTCGACAATGCAACATATAGTTGTCCATGTGAGAACACAGGTTCTGGAAGATAGATCCCAACATTTGGGATGGTTTGCCCTTGCGCTTTGTTGATGGTCATTGCAAAACTCAACCTAATTGGGAATTGTTTCCTCTTGAGCTTGAAAGGGAGTGAAATATCATCGGATGGAGACATAGGGATCCTAGTTATGAACACCCTCTTTCCTTGATGTTTCCCACCAGTGATTTCTGCATCAATTGCATTGTCTTGCAATCCTCTAACCATTAGTCTTGTTCCATTGCACAAGCCATTGTTAGGATCAAGATTGCGTAGTAGGATAATAGGACAGTTGGTTTTTAATATGAGCACATGGGGAGGGAGACCATTTGGAGTAATGGAGTTCAGAAACTCAATTGGGTAGTTGTTTATTGAATCATCATCAACAGAGTCAAAGCTATGATAAACCTTCTCCTCACCTGGAAACATGGCAATCATCTTTGAGTTTAGTTGATCAACATGCTCATTTTTAGTTGAAAGGATGGCATGTATGCTCATATATTTGGCTGATCTGGCATTTTCCTCAAGTGATGGGAAAACATGCTGAATGAGCCTGCTTATGGAATCGTCACTATCACCAGTATATGGAATCACAACAGTAATTGCTTATATGCTAACAAATTAAAAAATAATTGATATGTATTAGAAGTAGATTCTTAAGTAAGTACCTGGGTTACATGGTCAGATAAAGTACTTCCGGTCCAATACTCCATATAATTAAGAAGCCATAAACCACAACTATAGCTAGGCAATATTCCAAACAATCAAATATGAGGCATACAGATAATGGTTAGGCAATGACATATACACAAAACATAAAGATATTTTACCCATCTGTTTGCATTGGGACCTTGGTCTTATGTTTCATTGGCCAAGATGTCATATTGGTACTGTGTTTCCATTTACTTTGGTCCAGTTTTGTAAGCCCCGTTGCATATTTTATTAGTCTTTCCATTCCTAAGAGCTGGTATGATCAAAACACCAAGGCTAATTAAGAAACAGAACAGGTACTAAAAAATTTTGAATAAATAAATATGTATACCAATTATTTAGACGTACCGTATACCAAAGATCTTCAAAGTTTGTCATATTATCTCCAATAGAGTCTAAAACATGTATCTGGCCTAAAGAAGCGTTCACAACACCCAGGTACCAGTGAAACTTTTCAATATTGATTGGAAGGAACACCTGCAGTATTAGAGAGTTATCTAAATTATTTCTCTAGATTTGAAAGGGTAAAAAATTAGCATATGTCAAGTATTATGGTAAAGCTTACCATATCAGCATTTAAATAATTGTGTGCCCTTGTTTCAACCACTTCATCTCTATTATAGCTCAAATCCCTCTCATCTTTCTTCCCGTCAATTCGTAGCATTTGAGAAACCATTGAATTTTCCAAATATACATCTCCACCATCTCTATGAAGTAGGTGTTCTTCATGCCGCATCAATTCGATATACAAACTTATGACCTACAAGTTTTTAATTTGTCATTAAAAGATTGGCATATAGTTTGTATGGACACTATGTAATGCAGAACCTATGTTAAACATGCTTACCGCGCCATTGACTTGGTCATTCTACTTAAAAAGGCAATCTAGGTCATCTCTGCATCCCCAAGCATCATTGATTCTGACGAGTTTATGATCTATACTTTTTCCTTTCATGTATTCAATGACCTCATCATCTTGTTTCGTAGACACATAATCTGTAGAGGTATCATTTTATATTATTATTAGTAATAAGTAATTAATTATTTAAATTAAAGAAGTAAGTTTCAATTAATGATGGCTCACCTTGAGTCATGATTTGTGCATTGTTTGATTTCTTTGGCTTATTATACCAAGGCAACGCCATCACATCATTGTCAGCACGCATCATATGTTGTGCCTTTTGTAGTACTGGCGTTTGTACGGCATCGTCGTTGACCTGTACTTCTCTCGCTTCCTCCCTAATAATGATCTGCAGATGTAATATATAATATCAGTTTGAGATTCCATATTTGTACATTTTGTACGCAATGGCCCACTCGGACAAAATATGAGAGGAGATTTGTGTTGCTTAAGAGTTCGTTGTGTACGTCATCCTCATGAGCACGCTTCCGCTTCTTGTCTTCGCATCTTTCTTGATCGACATCTACATCAATATAGCTCCACTTTAGTACATTAGCATCTAAATAAATGCCTTATTTCATATTGAAAAGTAGCATGATGATGTTGTGCTAATTTGGCTCACCAGAAGTAGGAAATGCATCAATACGGACCGTACGTTTGACAATACACATGGGAATATATGCATCATTTCTGTGTAGCCAATCTGTGAGTTGTACGGACTGATCAGTGAGGTTCATCATAAACGAGGAAATGGGTGAAATTATTATTAAAGGCTTGGATATTTCTGTCCTTCGGGTGAGGATGGCCGAACTATTATTTCAGTGTTGTTGTTGTCCAACATTTCTTGGCTAGAGGCTACAATTCTTGACTCACTCTCTATATACTTTTTAATCTCTACAAATGAGCAAAGTATTATTTAATAATAATTAATAATAATTTGGGAGCCAAATCTATGAGGTTGCAATGATGATTAATCATACATAGCTTAAATAAATTTACTAAAAGTAGTAATCGAACATAGCTTATAAATTTATTACAAGTAAAAGTATTTAGAGTAATTCACCTGAGTTATCTGGTGTCAGAAACTTTTCAGCTTTGGGCGAGGATGGCAGAACTATTATTTCGGCATTCTCTTTGTTCTGCCTTTCTTGGCTAGAGGCTTCCATTGTTGCCTCACCATCTACTATTTCGACATTATCTTAATATGATCAAAGCAATATATTAAATAATGTACTTAAATTTAAAAGATTAGCATAATTAAACATAGATTAAATTTAATAAAGGTAGGAACCAAACATAGTTTAAATTGGCAAGTACAAAGATTTAGAGGAATTCACCTGAATCGTGCATTCAGGTTGCAAATGGCAATCTAATCGGGCATTCAGGCTGCAGGAAATGATAAGGCGAAGATCATAGGGAAATACTAATAACCTGTACAAATCGCCGGCACGGTCGAGGTGTCCGTCTCTATGGTGTTGCCGACCTCGATCACGTCCTTCATCACGGCAGTGGACAAAGCCTTGTCGCCGGGGTCGCTCGGGGACTGTGCTGAGCGACAGGTGGTAGATGCGTGTGTTGCTGGCGATGAGGATGCAGAAGCCGTAGCAGCGGCGTCACACGTGGAGGTACGGCCACGCCTTGCCGTTGACGACGACGTTGTTGACGAAGTACGCCGGCTGCCAGGTAAGTCCTCTTGGTTGGGGTTTGTCGCTGGTTCCGCTGACAAGGAGTACTGGCACGGGCATTATACACTCCAAGTATGAATGCATACGTCCTAAAAACTGTAATGTGCACATATATACATATACACTCCAGCGTATAGATCCGCTTTGTGCGTTAATAGTTATCCGGCCAGGTGCACCTCCGATGATTATTAAATAATATTCAGGGTTTGCATGATTATAAGGTGCGTTGGGGGCGGGCGGCGTAGATCGCGGTGGCAGTTCTGGTGCGCTGCGGTGTGGGCATATGCGGCAGGTGCGTTGGGGGCGGGCGGCGTTCATCGCGGTGGTTGTTCTGGCGCAGCGGTGTGGGCATATGCGGCAGCCCACATCCCACCCCTTGGTCTGCGGGCTCATTTGGCGGCCCGCACGAGGTAGCTTGCATGCGTACTGCTAGCGATGGACCAATGCCCAACGGATCGATTGGATGCTGGGCGGCGGCGAGCGCGTGTACCTTTGATGTACACAGTAACTAAGCCGATTGGAGGTATAACACGTTGGCCAATGTGCCTTATTAGCCCAAACGTTGTTTGTGCAAGGGATATACTAATATGATTTTTTTCACAATTCATAACTCAAATTTTTATACATATCCATCAAGGAGAAAAAACTGCATGAGAAATATAACGGTAGTTGCACCGTGTCTAGCACAACCAGTTCTTCTAATAATGACACGATTTCTTATGGTAATTCATTAGATATAACTGAATATATCCAAATGCTAAAAGTTAAGCTATAAGACAATGAACCATGTATCGTTTGGAACCCTAAACATAATACATGCAACTCACGTCCGCAGCATTTCAGAACACCGGTCATTGGACACAGGGAAACCCATGGCAACCACATGCATATTCGAAGAAAGATGGTGAGATATAGAAGGCTGCATCCGCTCCAAGCCTCCAATGCTCCAAATCTGGATGGGAACCTATTCCTATGGATGCAGATATTAGAACATCAATTATTATTCGAAAATGAACTTATATTAACACACCACTAATGAACTTATATTAATGCCCATAAAATGAAATAAAATGTGATTCACAAAAATAAAATCGTTTGAGTATACCCACCGTTAATCAACAGTTGAGGACTTCTTTATAAACAATATTCTTGGTTAAAACTATATTATTGGTGAAGTTCCTTGTGGAATCTAATTCCTGTTTTGGTTTAACCAAAACTCTTGTCGTTGATCTTGACACACCCCTCGACAATGCAACATATAGTTGTCCATGTGAGAACACAGGTTCTGGAAGATAGATCCCAACATTTGGGATGGTTTGCCCTTGCGCTTTGTTGATGGTCATTGCAAAACTCAACCTAATTGGGAATTGTTTCCTCTTGAGCTTGAAAGGGAGTGAAATATCATCGGATGGAGACATAGGGATCCTAGTTATGAACACCCTCTTTCCTTGATGTTTCCCACTAGTGATTTCTGCATCAATTGCATTGTCTTGCAATCCTCTAACCATTAGTCTTGTTCCATTGCACAAGCCATTGTTAGGATCAAGATTGCGTAGTAGGATAATAGGACAGTTGGTTTTTAATATGAGCACATGGGGAGGGAGACCATTTGGAGTAATGGAGTTCAGAAACTCAATTGGGTAGTTGTTTATTGAATCATCATCAACAGAGTCAAAGCTATGATAAACCTTCTCCTCACCTGGAAACATGGCAATCATCTTTGAGTTTAGTTGATCAACATGCTCATTTTTAGTTGAAAGGATGGCATGTATGCTCATATATTTGGCTGATCTGGCATTTTCCTCAAGTGATGGGAAAACATGCTGAATGAGCCTGCTTATGGAATCGTCACTATCACCAGTATATGGAATCACAATATCTTTCGGTAGGCGAACATAATCCTCTCCAATGGTTTCTTTAGTTCCATTACCAATTCTAAGTAGGTAACTTGAAAACCAGGGGTCAGTTTGAGCCTTCATGTTACGTGTCAATCTTATCTTCCTTATACTGTTCCACAAATAAGATCTTTGCAATGACGCATCAGTTACTTGTGCTCTATTTCCACGTGGAACCATTGGAAGCACCTGTCTAAAATCTCCTCCAAACACCATGATCTTACCCCCAAATGGCACAGAATAGTTCATAAGATCTTGCAGAGACCTATCAAGACACTCAACCGCTTGACGCCTTGTCATAGCAGCTTCATCCCATATAATCAAGGACGCCCTACGGAGCAACTCTGCGGGGCCGTCCTGCTTTGAAAAGGTGCACGTGCTATTCTCCTTCAATGTAATTGGGACTTTCAATCTGGAGTGTGCTGTCCGCCCTCCAGGCAATATTGATGCTGCTATGCCAGAAGTTGCAGTAGCAATTCCTATTAATCCCTCTGAGCGCACTCTCGCGAGAATTGCCTTGTATAGGAATGTTTTTCCTGTTCCTCCTGGACCATCAACGAAGAACACTCGGCTCTTGTTATTCAACACATGATGTATGATTTCATCAAATCCTGCTCATTGTTCCATGTTAAGAGATTTATATAAATCTAAATCTTCTTGGTCTACATGTATGGAAAGCTCCTCTCTGACCTCTCTCATAATGTCATTGGAAAAATCAACTGTTTTTGATAGAAAATAATAAAACGTCAGTTTTCATTGATGCAACATTTTTAATTAGGCTATGAAAAAAACCAATTATTAAAAGTAGAATTTCATTTGCATGAAAATTACCTGCATCATTGAGCTTGGGAAGATCAAATTTTCCAATATCCTTGCCCATTGACTGCATCATTTCTCTAATATCGCTCAGCACCATTTGCTCGATAGCACTTGAGTTAGGATTGTCTCTTTTATAATCCTCAGACAATGAATCCTTGTGCTTCTCCCATAGCTCACGTACGTTGGTGGCCTCACAAAATACAAGAATAGTTGCAAATAATCTCCGTAGTGCAACTGGCATTTGAAAAGTGGCACCATCACTCAAGGCGTCGTCAAGGGACTTATCTGTCTCAACGAGACCTCTCTTTTCACATGATTCTCTGAATGTAGAGTATGTGATACCATTCACTATTCTTAAATCCTCATACGAGGTTGCACCTCTTACATGGTTTAGAAGCACTCTTAAGAAATATCTCTCCCCCTCTGCCGGGTGCGCATACACAATCCTCCCAATCTGTCCTAGCCTGGTCTTCCTTCTCTGCCAGACCTTGCGCTTGGGGATCCACCGATAATGTTCTGGGAACTCCCTATATAATAATGTCCTTGCATAACTATCAGCACGATTCATCTTGAAATATTCCGTGAGAGTAGTCATAGTGGAAGATGGCTTATTGATGACATCTTCTAGGTTTTCAGACTCCTCCATAGTGACAGATTGCATGTTTGGTAGATGTAATTGGAGCTGCAAAACAGAGGGACATACTCCAAAAAGATGAAAACCAAAAATCCTATATACAGCTTTAGGAGGTGATATGTATCTAGCATCCCGGTACCTATGGATCTCATTGATAACTCTAGCAGGTTCAACTGAGAATGAAGCACGGTCGTGGCCTTTGTATACATATTTAAACAGGTACTTACAAGCTTTGATGCTTGCGCATGCTTCAACGTTCATGTGGCAATTATACCTCATAAGGAGTCCAGGATTGTATGGAACCACCCACCGGTTGTCTAACTTAGCCCCTCTTATTTTCACTCGACGTCCATCGTCTCTCCTCCTATACAAAGGATATGAATCATTCCCCTGCCGTGTTGCATCACAAAATTGACGAGGAAACTAAAACCGACATGCTCCATCAACCATACAAGGACACCTTCTATTCAAGACTCCACACGGTCCATGCAACATATGCTTAATCACAAGTCCGTGCAACACATGATACTTGTCTTTGTCTGGTATCTCAGCACAAATAACCTTGTCATAATCATCAGGGTTTGTCAACTTACTTCCTGATTTCATAATCAATAAGATGTGTTCATGGGGCAAGCCTCTTTTTTGAAATTTCGTGACATGCACATATGCTGCAACATCTCCAAAGTATTTTTTCTTGGTCAATAAATCCATCAATGATCGTAACTTGGCCCTGTATACTCTTGAAACCAGGTCTGGTCTGTCTTGTGGCTCTTGACCAGGTTCAAGATTTTCTGTGATCTCTTGCCATTGCGGATTGCATGTCATTGTGATGAAATAATCTGGTCTGCCAAAACGTTGCACAATGGCCATTGCGTTAAGGTACCACCGCATCATGTCACGATCACCACCCGGGAAAGAACGCGGCAACACAATTCTCTTTCCAACTTCTGAAGCTCTAGTCTCTCCGTTAGAAACTACATCAACAAGGCCCTACATGAAGTAGTGCAATAAACACAGTTAGAATGATTATTTAATTGGATGAACATATATACGATATATATATAATAATGAATATATATAATGTACAGGAATAAAAATTTGTATGGAGAGCATTTCCCTCACCTGATATAGTTCAGCCCGTATGAGTTTCTGGTTTGCCGGGTTAGAATACCAATCAAGCCTCATAGACTCTATCTTGATATACATGTCGACAGCCCACTGCTGGAAAAGTCGTCCTCCGAATAACAAGATGTTAAAAAGACCCCTTCTAACTTGCATTAAGAAACAATAGTATTCTCAGGCAGTCACAAATTTTCCAGATTGATTTTCCTCCATAAGGCTACTTAAGTATTCAACTTGCTGTATGTCAGCGTCATGTTCAACATCATCTGTGTATGGTTTCAAATTATTAGAAAAAAATGAGTATCGAGTGGAGACAAGTTTGAATTGATTTCTTATAATAATACAAGGATATTAAACCTGTAGGCTCGTCCTCAGCAGTAGTAGCTTGAACGGTTGATGATCCACTATATGGCATAAATTTATTCCAACCAGTCTCACCCCTAGGATTAAAGAAAGGATATGACAATGGATCATAACAACCATGATATGCCTTGACATACATTGGGCGGTCTCCTCTTGCATACACAAGCACACTCCTATCAAAACATCTTTGGGGGTCATCTCCTTCAGTCCAGATAGCATCAACCTGGGAGGATGTTGGTGCATTGTACCTTTTAGGCACAAGGATCAGCGAAACAAGAACAATTAGAATACTTATTAAGGTAGTACTTACAATATCTGAGGATATTGTAGTGTGTTAGACGCGTACCTCCGCTGGTCAGGCGTGACATTAGTATTTAGTTCAATGACGTAGTTATCAAGATTTGGAATGGCTCCAACCCGCTGGAAGGTCTGAACATACGGATTGTCCTCCAATATCATCAGAATATTTCTAATGAGGTTTATGTCGAGGTCAGGAGATCTCCGTGTTCTGTGTGTTAACCCTGCATCTGTCGTATCGTAAAAATAGAGCTGCATGTGTCGCGGGCCCTTGGAACCCGGGACCAAATGATCAAGATGATGGTACAAAGAACCTTGCACCCGGAATGTATAGATACCAGTGCCTGCTGCGGTGGCAACTCGTCGATCCAAGGTAACCCCAAGGGTCGTGAAAGAGAAATGAGAGTTGAAGTAACGTATGTGTTTTCTAAAATATTTTGCATCGACATCTACCTGGCTAGTAAATAACCTCTTTAATTCAGCTGGCACTTCAGGAATATGCACATGAATCTTTCCCTTTCGGCAACATAATCCTGGTGGTTCATATTCGAACCGTATAGCCCCACAATACCTGCAATCAGGTACCTTTCTCAAAACGTGGTGCTGATCTGGTAAATCCTTGTAGACGTAGTCGTAAGGATCGTCGGTGTCAGTATGACCAGGTATACGGTAAGATTTGAATCCTTCATCTGCATGGAAATTAAGGATCAGATGCAAATGGACATGGTAAAACTATTTAAACACACTAATTCTGGACTTCGGTACATTTCCATAAGTACCTTCCCCGCGAAAATTGCCTCGCTTCATCGTCGTCACTCTGATCTTCCATGTATTCCGCTTGTAAGTAAGGAACTGCACAGTCAGCCAAAATGACTCATATTATAGTGTACTTTTTCCGTGTTCTAAATTAGATTAATATTAAAAAGGAACCCACCTTCCTCTTCATCTGAATCAGGCTGTTCATTGTGTGCTGGCTCAAACAAGGTACTGTCATATTCATGTACCTCATCGGTGTTCCCATTGTACCGTTGGAGCGGCGGTGGTAGCCCTGCAGTAGGTCATGGACCATACGTTAGTTGTGGTTATTAGACCAAGGTGGGTGTAATAGAGCAGTGCCGTACAAACCTGTCCGTTGGGCATTGGTTAGAGTAGCCTGCATGGATGGAGGTGTACTATTTCTATTATCCCTTGTATACAATGCCATTTTGGTCAATACTTCATGTTTTTTAGAGTCGTCCATATTATTGTACCACTCTCTCCTGTCTCCACTTGAACCGGACCCTGCTCAGGTTTGTTCAGTGCATTTATTAACTCATTAAAATAGATTCATAAAAAATAAGTACCATGTAAATGTCTAATCGTCATCAAAATGCTGACTCACCTGGACCATGGTGGAATTCAGTAGACTGCTGACGTGCATTATTTCCATACATTTGATGACTCCTGATGTAATTATCATTTCGATGCAACCATTCCGGAGACCGATGAGGGTTTTCATTTTCTTTGTGTTGAAGCGAAGATGCACCACTCAAAATTGCTGAGGCCGCAATCGGAATGGGTGTGTGTAGCCTTATTCCAGAGTAGGTCCCTGTAGCTTCCCTGTCATAGAAATTCACCGCTGCGGCAGGATGAAATCTTTCCGCCGAGGGCGGGACAACTGTCGATGGATTTGTCCCATTTGTTGTCAACTTTCCTCCTCCAACGGTGTTAGTATTTGGATATTGTCCTTCTATTGCTGTCAAGGGGCATAATTAAAAACAAGATGCGCAGCTAGGAGATGTAGCCACGTTCTAAATAGCGTATTGTTACCTCCCGAAGATCGTGTTTGATCCGGTGGGTTTGAAAGTGCACTTGATTCAGCCTTCCGCCACGCACGATACTCACATGCCTTCCTATTTATTTCCTCCCTTTCCTCGTCAGTTTGTTCAGCCCTTCTCCTTGCGCGGTACTCCCGTTGTTTCCTATTTCTTTCCTCCCTCTTGCGATCTTCATCAGTGCAAGCTGTTCGGAATGGTGGTGTCATATATATACATGGTGTTGTTTGTATGTATGTTAATTTGGTTAATCACGTACATGGGGTTTGGATGTTTGTTATATCGCTGAAGGCAGTGCGTCCATCTGTTGGCGTCCCCATTGTCAAGTTGATGAATAGCTTCCCTGTTCAGGTCAATGAAAAATGGAACGTTAGAACTCAGATAGAAAGTTGAGGGTAGCACTACAAAAGTTAGGGTGAAAGAGTGTTGTCTGTAGGCGGAACTATTATTTCGGCATTCTCTTTGTTCTGCCTTTTTTGGCTAGAGGCTTCGATTGTTGCCTCACCCTCTACTATTTCGACATTATCTTAATATGATCAAAGCAATATTAAATAATGTACTTAAATTTAAAAGATTAGCATAATTAAACATAGATTAAATTTAATAAAGGTAGGAACCAAACATAGTTTAAATTGACAAGTACAAAGATTTAGAGGAATTCACCTGAATCGTGCATTCAGGTTGCAAATGGCAATCTAATCGGGCATTCATGTTGCAGGAAATGATAAGGCGGAGATCAGATGGAAATACTAATAACCTGTACAAGTCGCCGGCACGGTCGAGGTGTCCGTCTCCGTGGTGTTGCCGACCTCGATCACGTCCTTCATCACGGCGGTGGACAAAGCCTTGTTGCCGGGGTCGCCCGGGGACTGTGCTGAGCGACAGGTGGTAGATGCGCACGTTGCTGGCGATGAGGATGCAGAAGTCGTAGCAGCGGCGTCGCACGCGGAGGTACGGCCACGCCTTGCCGTTGACGATGTTGTTGACGAAGTACGCCGGCTGCCAGGTTAGTCCTCTTGGTTGGGGTTTGTCGCTGGTTCCGCTGATGAGGAGTACTGAAAAATAGAAAAATAGAAAATTAGAACCCTATCAGTCTATCACGGTAATATGGAGTTTAGAAAAAATTACCTGTAGCCTACGACCTGTTCCTATGTGGCTTGATGAATTAAATAATTAAATTAATGGATCGGTCGCTTGATGCCTGTACTGTATGGATTGGATTGCAAGGTCGAATAGAAAATTGAAGTTGTCAGATGAGATCAAACAAACACCGCCGAGCCCTATAACTGAATATTGATGAACTCAAATCACTTACCACCGGGGCGGCAGGGAGTCAGGCCTTCAGGGACGGAGAGAGACCGCAACGCCGCTACGTTTGCGGCCGCCCGCTAGGGATCACGATCACGGGATTACGGCTTACGCCTTACAAGAATTGAGAACGCCGGAACGGCCACAGCGGCGCGGACGTGCTGCGACGAGGCTTGAGAACGCCGGAACGGCCACAGCGGCGCGGACGTGCTGCGGCGAGGCTTCGTAGGTGCGGAGGCAGGAGATCGAGCAGAGGCGGACTCCGCGTGGAAAGAGCCGCGGATTTCTTGTGCGTCAATTTTTCTCGCGTCAATATTCCTTTTTCCGCGACGCATGGAGGGGGAGGAGGAATACCATACAAAATATGCTAATCGTTGGATCGTGCGTGAGTAATGAGAGAGAATATTGAGGATGGATCTGGGCGGTTAACTCGGATGTGGTTGGTTTTGTGTGTACAATTATTGGTGTGCATTTAGGATGGCCATCTCAGCGGGGGACGTTTTTCTGGGTGGACCAAACGAAGAAAACTTGGTGCATTAGTAGGGTAGATGGATGGACATGGCAACATGACACCAACGGTTAATAATGTCTTAATGACCTTATTAAATTTCTTCCGCTCAATTATGTTACTACGGCTGCTTTTATTACCGCTAATGTTGGCACCCACACGCTAACGTTCGTGGCTGAAGCAATAAGGTCTGTTAATGGTCGCTTACGGGAGAGGTATTTGTGTTGTGCGTTTCAATACATTCGAGGACACGACGTAACGGAAATGTAGCGTAATACTCCCGTACCTAATGCTGTAGCATCCAATTCCAGCTTTTACCCTTACGTACACGAAGGCGACGAGATAGACCAGACCAGCAGCGAGTAGAGAGTAGAGACGCCCCGCGAGGCGAGACCTGGCAGTGGGCAGTGGCAGGGGATCACCACCATTCACCGCAGAATGGCAGCGCCGCGTCCCGGGCAGGCTCGCCGCGGCGTCGTGTACCGGAGGCGCAGATGGCCGTTGGCGCTGGCGGGCCCGGGCGGGGACTGGTCCCACCCCTACGTCGCCCCACCTTCCCGTTCCGTGTCGCCTTCTCCCCCGTGGCCGCGACAGCTGCCGCCAATTAATTATTCGCCCACCATTAAAACACCTCCGCCCCATTCGCGACCTCCTGCTCCTCCTCCCCAACTCCTCTCCATATCTCCACCCTCCGTCTTCCCTTGCCTCACTCGTCTCATCTACTCCCGCTCCAGTATCTCCGTACCTTCCCCTTCCTCGCCGTCGTGCCACCCACCAAACCACACCTGAACTGCCCATTTTCCTTTTGGCCTCGCGTGAGGCGTAACCGGTGTGTCGTGGGGGGGCAGGCAGTTTCGGCCGGGGAAGCAAAGCGCGGAACCGGGAGCGTTTCAGAATTCAGACCGGCCGGCCGTTCCTGCTGCCACGGGGACGGCGCCGCGAGAACGCATTGTGGCGGACGCGGCCGGGTCACCGCGGCATTTCGCTCGTGGGATCCGTGGCTGCTCGAGGCGTTTGCTTGTTTGTTTCTCTTCTCTCTTGCGGCGGGCGGCGGGCGCGACTCGAGGTTGGTGGCCGGCCAAGCGCAGCGCCTCCTTTTCGCGGCCGCCTTTCCGGAGCGGCCGCTGGTGGTGGTGACTGTTAGGGATGCGCCTTGCCTTTCCGCCGCCTCGGCGTGGCGTGATTCCGAAGCGTTGCCGGGATTGTACCGGTTTCTTCTGGTAGATATAGAAAAACACCGCATCCTTTTGGAGGCCTCGTCCCAGGCTCACAGCTGACACGAAGGTTCCTCCCTGACAATGCCGAGCATCCGAGCTCCGGCGTCCAAGCAGACGGCCACGCTACAGGTACGCCATTCCCATTCTCCTGTGGGACGGTCCTAGTCACTGGGAAACTGCATTCTGGCTGCTTAATTGCTAGCATTGCTCACCCGATGCATTCCAATTGCAGGTGGCTGTCAAGTGCAGGCCATTGACCGACACCGAGCAGCGGCGCTCGCGGCATATCATACAGGTCATTGATGACAAGGTACCCGTGCTCTGCCGTGTTGATGCGCTTGCTCTTTGCAATTGGTGGTGGCAATGTGATGGTTTACACGCGTTTCTCTCCTAGACTGTGGTTGTGCTGGACCCTGATCTGTCAAAGGACTATCTGGACCTCATCCAGAACCGGACCAAGGAAAGGAGATATACCTTCGATCATGTGTACGCGCCTGGATGCTCCAATTCGGTATGTGATAGTGAAGTTTGCTCTGCTCTCATCAATAATTGCTTGGCCTGCTTTTGACATTAGGCTCAGTCGCTCAGATGCTCAACATAGCAGCTTTCCAGAATCTTCATCTCAGCTTGGATTCTTCCCTAACTTCTATTCTCTTGCTTCCCTAGAAATGATGCTCTGGAAGACCAAACCACCAACTAATTTCATTATGAATTGCTTGAATCAGGAGTGTCTCGTGCTTTGGACAGTTGTTAAAACAATACTATGGAGTACTGACATATACAAACTACTAGTTGCTGGTACTAGCCTACTAGGGGTATCTCGTGCTTGGACAGTTGGAGCAATACTACGGCATCTAAAGCGCCAATGAGCTGCTTTTGTTCGGTCTGTACTGTAGCTAACCCTTGATGTAGACTTACTGTTAGGTCTCTACCTAATGCAGGCGTCTTCCAAGCAGTAGTTTTGTTGTACTATTGCATATATTGAATTATTGATCACTATGATCCTTAAACTTCAATTCAGATGTTTCTTCCAGTGAATGTATACCAGGACTGGAAGCATGTGAAACTGACCCAACAAATCAGTTGCTTGAACTCTTGTTAATCTTCTAGGTTTACGAATTAATTATATTATTTTTATTTGTGAGGACAGAATAGTACAAGGAATAGAGATAAATTGTTTATTCTTATAGTATAAGATGTAGGCTAATCCTACTCTGGGCGATTACACACTTGTGCTTGCCAGCTAATTACTGGTAACAAGTCACATGTTCTTGTACTTTCCACACCATCACATTTTCATTATTGTGATCCTATTCATGTTCAGGACGTGTATAAGAATATATCCTCTACAATTGCTGGTGTAGTCCAAGGCCTTAATGCAACAGTCTTTGCTTATGGTTCTACTGGAAGGTATCAGTTAACTGTATTGTGTTACTTGCTGTCTGCTTAACATTGTGTGATATGCTGCTGCGCAGTTGAGAATGTTTTCTATGTTAATATTATTAATAACCATGGCGCACATTTCAAATTGCAACCCCCAATAAAAAGTATAGAGTTTGGTATGGAATTTCATTCTGATATGCCCTTTGAAGTTTAGCACATTATACTTGCCTTTTGTGTTTATAATACTAATACTTTGTAGTAATGTGATGCATGGCTTGCACTGTATTTATTGAAATTTCATCATATTCAATCAAAGTAATCATGGCTGTCTTAGAATGCATTCACATTACATTGGTTATGTTTATTTAAATCTATAACCTAATCCTGTTTAATGTTAACTAAATTAGCTTGTTGTTACTGATGTTTTTTCCAGTTAACTTATATATTAGGTTTCTATCCTCCTTTTCTTCCTCATAACATAGTTTAAACTGTGGCAGTGCTACTCTTTGAAACTTTCATCATGGAAAAACAGCTAAACCATATGTCCACATTCATCAATGGGACATTTAGTAATGTCAGATAGCGTATTTCCTGATCTGTTGTACTCCCTCCGTCCAGGAACGATAAGCGTATTTTAACCATGGAAAAGTCATAGAAAGTAGATTTTGAACCTTAATTTCTCTTACAATATGTTGTCAGTTTCTAAAAATTCAATATCATCTCAAAGACACTTTGAAAGTCCTAAACTTGTACATAATTTGACCAATCTTTGGTCAAAATTTATAAAATTTGCCTTTGTTTTGAACAAAATACACTTATCATTCATGGACGCAGGGAGTACCTCTTTGGTACTAGTTTTGAAGTTAAATGTCCATCTTAATGTTTTGTTTGATATATATTTATTTTTGTGGTTGTACAGTGGCAAAACTTACACTATGGTTGGAACCCATAGTGATCCTGGTCTGATGGTTCTTAGCTTCCGTACAATTTTTGAGCTGATAAAAAAGGATGACAGTAAGGATACATTTGAAGTTTCATGTTCATATCTGGAAGTGTACAATGAGGTATTACCTCTGTTCCTTTTGTAGGATTTGAAAGAGCTAAACATCATAAATTGTGACAATTATTATTGAATTATATACATGTTTAGTGTATGCAGCTACAATTGATTTTTATTTCGTAATTCTAACATGACATTGATTTTGAAGCAATTGGTTATACATTGTTAGAGAAATCGACAGTCAGCGTACATTTCTAAAGACATTTCCAAATCCTAATACGCCTTAAAGGAAAGAAACAGATGGAGTAGGTGCCTAGGCACTGGGTGGTGTTGCACTGCTCGCCTAGCACGTCGTAGGCATTTTGTCTAGGCTATTTCCCTCTCTAGAGATGTTTTCGACTTGATGTATGCATAAAACTGGGACAAAATAGAAATGAAGAAAGATAAACTACTATCATATTACTTATGGATGCATGATAATACCATTTTATCTATTTTAGTATGCTAAATTACCTTTATTTAAGAAACTCGACCCTCGGATGGCTAGACAGCCCCGGAGCTTTGCGCTTTAAGAAGGAGACCTCTCACGCAGGTCGAGAAAACCCCCCGAACCCCATACCCTACCCGCTCACAGGGGCCCGTAACCCTGTGAGTGGGCCGGTCCGCAACCTGTGCTTTGGGAAACGCAGGGCAGGCGAGGGGATTTTTTTCCCCTCCGGCCAGCATAAATCGCCCCTGAGGGGGTAGTGTTACTCTAACAGGCCATAAAATGTACAAGCTGCTAGCAATGGCTAGACATGCCTATGCGCTAGGCAGACAGTCAGCCATTTATAACTGTACAGTGTATACCTTTCTGAAATAGTACCGTTGGTATTTTCCTGAATTCTAGGTTATCTATGATTTGCTTGAGAGATCATCTGGACACCTGGAGCTTCGAGAAGATCCTGAGCATGGCATAATAGTTGCTGGATTGAGAAGCATTAAGGTATTTTAATACTTTTGCTTTCTGTTATTTTTTCATGTTAATGAGAATTAAATACCATCTGCTAGTGGAAGTTGCCTCTCTTTCTACTTTTTAACTTTTTGTATCTACTTTATTTTAACACCCAACTTTATCGGCATCTTTTCTATGACTGGAACATTGTCACTGCATTTAAGTAGCTGACAGAGAGGACCTGAACCCTTGATACATATATTGTACTTTCATTTTTTTCCATTCTTAAGAAATTAATGTCTTGCCATGACAGCCTCATATTTTTTTTCTTTAAAAGAACTATTTGATCGTGCCTTTCATTTATGCGAAGGGATGTGTTTTCCCAAATTCTGTCATTGTTCAGTTAGATATTATACACCATGCTGTACTGTAAAAATGAATACACCACTGTCTCATTTTCCTTTAATATGAAAGCATGATTGAACTTCAATCTTATTTTGTTGTTAGGTTCACTCCGCAGATAGGATTCTTGAGCTGTTGAACATAGGCAACAGTAGGCGCAAGACAGAGAGTACAGAAGCAAATGCTACTTCTTCACGGTAATTTAATAATTTTCAAATCTTCTTTCTTTTCTAAATGTTCATGCCTTCATTACTTATGTATTTTGAAGGATTTATTGATATCTTGCATGCCAGGACTTCTTCCTGCTAGGCTGTTTCCACAATAGTACCAGGGATAGAAACTCCCACAATAATCTGTAAAAATAGAAAATCCTAGATATTGTAACATGGGAGAAAAGAAGGATGTACACACTATGATGTTAGTGCCTCCAGATAAGAGCAAATTATACAAATATTGATGGATATAGTTCTAAAACAAGTATGGTAGTTTTTAAATCGTAGATATTGGATATAACCACATCTATTGTCATATCTAGCAATGTGATTCTAATCATTTATTCTTTTTTTCATTTGTCAAGGTCACATGCTGTACTTGAGATTACTGTAAAGCGAAACCAGAAAGGCCAATATGGTAACCAAGTTCTTCGTGGAAAGCTTGCCTTGGTTGATCTTGCGGGCAGGTAATAGAAACTCTGTTTCATTGCTAGTGTAATTCATTCTTGTGGAAAAAGCAAGTTGTAATGTTACATTCTGTGAGCAGTGAGAGGGCCTCTGAAACAAACAACTTTGGGCAAAAGCTTAGAGATGGAGCCAACATCAATCGGTCACTCCTAGCATTAGCAAATTGCATCAATGCCCTAGGCAAGCAAAACAAGAAAGGTCTTGCCTATGTTCCCTATCGCAACAGGTATGTTTCAAGTATTGGTTTTACTCAAATGGGACTTTTTTTTAATTTATGCGGTAGCTAATAGCAGCTATTTGCAGTAAATTAACTCGAATTCTAAAGGATGGGCTGTCTGGTAATTCTCGAACTGTTATGGTTGCTACAATATCACCAGCTGATGATCAGTATCATCACACAACAAATACACTCAAGTACGCAGACCGTGCTAAAGAGATAAAAACACATGTCCATGTAAGTGTTCGTTTCTTTTGGTTGAATCATAGGTTTATAAGATTCAAATTAAGAGGTCAAACAGCAGATTTTATGCCTATTGCTTAATCATAAGCATTTCCAATCCAATAGAACTTCTGAATGTCACCTATTTTGTTCTTTGTAGAAAAATATTGGAACACTTGACACTCATGTTGAAGACTATCAGAGGATGATCGACAATCTTCAGGTTTGCCATAATGAGAAACAAATTATCTAACTCAAATTTCATCATAGTTAAATGTGTCACGTGATTTTGCAGGTTGAGGTTTCTCAGTTGAAAAAGGAATTAGCTGAGAAGGAGCATCAATTAAGTATAAAGCCTACTGAAAAAGCTGCAGATAGTGAGCTATCTTGGTTAAATGTCTTGAGCCAGGAAACTGGTGAGAATGTTCAAGAACGCATAAATCTTCAGAAGGCTCTGTTTGAACTTGAAGAAACCAATAAGCGCAACCGAATGGAACTCCAGCATCTTGACGATTCTATTGCAAGGCGTCAGGTTGGTGATCAGTTTCAAACAAGTTCCTATTCTGCAGATCTTAGTACACCAAAAGGCACCTTTGTGCTATTCCCAACAACCTCTTTGGAGACCTTTTCCTTCCCCTTTCTTTCTCTGGTAAAACTGTGCGCGGTTTATAGGACATCCTAAGCTATTGATATCTTTAGCCCTTCAAAACAGACTGCCAAGGCAGTGGTTTGAAATCTACAGTATCATATAATGGAGTAACAGTAGATACCTTTTGTATATCATTGTTGACAACAGTCTTGCAACAGAACACTGAGAATTTTGTGTTCAGGTGAAAGAAATGGACTCTACAGTTCTCCAAGCTTTAACATCAAGGAGACAAGTTATTCTTGACAACATCCGTGATAATGATGAAGCTGGTTCTGGATATAGAAAGGTGTTAATCTTATTCTGTTTACTTTTGTTTAGTTGCCTGAATGCCAAACTTATATGGAGATTTTTCCCCTTAGGACATTGAAATGAATGAGAGTCGCAGGCGACAACTCCAGGATATGATTGAAGAAGCCGTCAGTAACAATGGCAATAAAACCTACCTGCACATTCTCAGCCAGTACAGACTACTTGTAAGTAACCCACAGCTTTTGTCTTTCCCGATTTAAGCAATAAGAACGTGACACCTCACATGCTATATATGTGTAATTTACTCTTTAGGGAATGACTAATGCTGAGCTTCAAATTGAGATGGCTATGCGGGATCAAGTTATACATAATCAGAGGGAAGCTCTAAGGAGCCTGTGGAACATTCTCTATGGAACGGGGCTAAACCAGAAGCAGATTCTTAAATTGGCTGCAAAGCAAGGATTAACCGTAGAAGGCTGTCCTTTGCCTAGCTCAAGCCCAGATGTTACCACACCACCTTCCTTTCCACCTCATAGAAGGTTTCCATCGTTTATGTCATTTCCTAGTCCGCAGTCAGAGTCTTATTCTCCGTCTGCTTGCTTTTTCCAACATGGTTTCAGCACTATGTCTTTGCTGAAAAATCAGCATGAGACGCCCACCATATGTAGGCAGGAGCACCTCAGTTCTTACTACATGATGTCTGGCTGCTCGCCTTACTCTGGTGATGGAAAACAGTGGTCAAGTGGAAGACCTATGACATTCTTTTCTACTCCAGAAAAACCTAAGGAGGTGAGCAGTGTATATCGGGAAACAGAGAATGCACAGTCCCAACACAACAAGGAACATTCTGGCAGTCATGATTTCAGTCTGCATAGAAAGGTAAACTGTTTCCTTTACACAAGCTGCTAAAAAAAGTGTCATGATGCATATCACGCCATGTAAACATAGTCCGGCTATCAAGAATCCAAAGGGAAAAAAGACAAAAAAAGAGAGGCATCGCCTTACTATTATTTGATTAGTGTTCTTTTTCGGATTGCTTAATTTCTCAACTTTTTGCATTGTATCTAAATTCTAAGCCGCCTCCACTGTGCAGTGATCCTCAGAACACACATACTGATTAATGTTGCTCCCAAGTAAAACACGTTACCAAACATGGAATGGCTCCAGCTTTCTAGAATCAAATGAGTTTTAAATATGGAGAATCAAATATTGGACTTGCCATAATTGTTAGTCCCTTCATAGCACTAATAGACTTCAATGAAAGATGGCTTACAAAGATTTACCATATAAACATTATGCTTTATGACTACTAATTTGTAGATACAAGAATATTCACACATGTTCCTTGAGTGTCAAAATGGCAAATCGTTCTATGCAACTTACTGATGGATTGACATGGGAAATTACTATTTTATCACGTGTGACCACAGAAATGATGCTTGCGGACGTAGCTCATAATAAATAGATTTGCCATCGAAATGTAAAGATTGTTTGACCCTCACCATGGGGTTTTTTTTTTTGAAAGTAGACCCTCACCATGGAGACCTTTGAGTTTGCATGAGCTGACCAAGATTTTTCTTGCTGTGCAGGATCTGTGGCCCATGGAAAGGAAGTGACGGGCCTCGAGATCCTTCTGGTACACAAACATCTGTGATGGCTACAATGTGGCCTGTCTGATGTTCCTAACCTTGGTCGCCGTGTGCACCATCTTCTGTCTACCACCGACGTTCCCGGGGTTCCTGAGATCTGAAGAGATGTTAGTAGTATATTTCGCCGGAGCTGTTGCCTCGCCCACTGCCATTTTGATTGATCCTGCTGACATTCCTCACTCCAAGCCTGTACAGTAGTAGATGCTAGTCAGTCCTCTCAAGATATCCTCCTTTTCCTAACTTTGTAAAGTGGTTGCTGGGGGGTGAATCTGATTTTTGGACCAAGAACTCTGTAAATTTGCCGCGGTTCTCGCCCTTCTTCAGTAAATCCAATGGTAAAGCTTTCACGACTGATCATCAGGTTGAGTATGCTAATCCTCTGCATGCTGGTAAGTATGACTAGCTGCCTGAGGCCAAATCAACCGGGTGACGATCAGGATAGAGTTGGGTGATTGATGAACAGGCTAGGGCTACAGTAGTATGTGGTAGGGATAGGATCTCAATCTCCCCCTCCAGATCATTGAATAAGCCCTGCTGAGGCTCACCTGCCCTGGAGACCACATTCAAGCAGGAGCAGCGCTGGGCATGGTCCTCCTCTCTCATTCATGTGTCTGCTTCTGCACAACAGTTGTGCTGAATGCTACGCTGGAGCGACGGCAGGCAGCCGAGGCCGCACGGCGCGCACATCGCAGTCGCATTACACGTTCCACATGCCAGGCTTGTAGCTTGTAGCTTGTCGCCGGCGCAACCAAAGGGCTGGCTCCGTCTGACATTCCGTTCCGGTTCCGGGGGCTTTGATATTGCTACGATGGCAACGTGGCGTGGCGTGACAATGAGTGATACATCCTTCATCCTTGGTACTAACTACTAAGCCCTTGTTTAGTTCCACCCTAACTTCCAAAAAGTTACTACAGTACCTGTCACATCGAATATTTGCGGCCTGTGCATGTAGCATTAAATGTAGACGAAAAGAAAAACTAATTGCACAGTTTTGTGGGAAATTGCGAGACGAACGTTTTGAGCCTAATTAATCCATGTTTGAACACTGTTTGCCAAATAAAAATAAACGTGCTACAGTAACCCAAAATCCAAATTCCTTCAGCTAAACACAACCTAAGATGGTGCAGTTGCCCAGCTGGTTTATACTGCAACTTTTTCGGCTGCGGCTTTTCGCTGTGGCTGCAAGAACTGAACTGTCATGTACTGTGCATAACACTAAAAACAGCTGCAGCCAAATAAGCTGCAGCGAGTGGAGTAGTGAACTATCATGTACTGTGCCGTGGTAAGATGATAGTGTGAGATACTAGGCATTTCCGTAAAACACAAGCGAGTGGAGTAGTGTACACGTCAGCTGGCACGTACAGTAGACTGTGGGCTCTGGCAGGCAACTAGCCTGGCCCATTGCGTCTGGCAGGCGTGCGGTGCTGCGTCGGAAGCGAGAGCAGCGAGACCACTGGTGGCCTGGTGGGTGAGGGCGTCAGGTTGAGGCCCGTGGTGAAAAACGGCCGACGGTGATGCTGATTCGTTGCGAAAAAAAATACAGTTATTTCGATGAAACGATACGACCGAAAAGTTCCAAAGGCTCAGGAACAGGAGAAGGCGTGCAAGCCGTGACCTACAGACCTCAGACCTGCAACTGCATACTGGGGCAGCAGAGGCCAATGCTGTCTGGCCCAGCCTTGCCCTGCCCCTGCCCCTGCCGGAGTCTACAGTGTTAGTTTAATCTCCACCAATTCATCCAATGGTCAATTGGGTCTTTGGATCCGCGTTCTGATCGGGGGGCGTCCAACCGCTCTATGGTTGGTGGGCCTCGTCGCACAGCACCATAAAAGGGATGTGGGGGCCTGGGCACAAGGCACGAGGTTCCCCTGAGTTACCAGGCGTCCCACCGACCATTCCCTAACCCTAATCGATCTAGAGAGGGGGTGCTGCTAGCGACGGGAAGCCGCCACCGACTTCACCGTCGCCTCTGCATCACCACCACTGCGTCGGACTTCACCGCCCGCACTGCGTACCCGCTGCCATGGTGGCTACTTCCTCCTCTACCTCCTCTGCCAAGCCCGAATGTATGGCTCCTCTACTCTCTCTACCTCCTTGTCCCAAGTTCATTATTACTCGATTTGAATCAATCAGTAAACAATTCACCCTCAGTACTAAACATCTAACATACAGGACTGCACTGACAGCTCATGGGGTACGGCAACTCGCAGCCTTTTTATCTCTTGCTAATGCTAATGCCACTTCAACTGTCATTGGAGGACGTCGTCATGGTTTCACGTGATGAGGGAGTGCATGTATATATACAGGCCATGGCCATGTCTGGCTTGGTGTTTAATAAGTTGTTCCGAAGATTTTTCGTAGCGGACTTGTGTTCGTGCCTGATTACACATGGTCCAAAGTCCAAAACAACCTGAAACCAAGTGGTAGTGGAGCTCTCCAGCATGCAAAAATATATGGCTAGCCAGAGAAGCCAGGCCAGACGGGCAATCAAGACTGCTGCATGCTCTACCCTCTGTGCAGCTGTTGCATGCTGTGGCTGTATGTGCATGTCTTTGTCCAAACAACCCGTTTGAGACTTTGAGAGCAGTACTAGCGATTGGCAAGCGTGTGATGGATGAACGAAGAAGAAGAAGCCAAAGCAGCGATTCGATCGAGAGGCGCATGCAGACGAAGACGAAGGTTTCATTTCATGTAAGGGCGAGCCCCTGTTTGATTTGGACGCATGCCTTCGTCCTCGTGTGATCGTGTCAACCTTCAACTCATATATGTAGGATCGATTCAGGTTCAAGGCTTTCTCGATGCAGGACTTTTACATGGATGAAACCCCAGTAATTTAGGTAGGTAGGTTTCAACAGGGGAAAAGGGTTTATTTGTTCCAAACAGGGTCATTGAACATCGATCCTTGAACTCGTGAAGGTTTCTTTGCTTTCCAGTACTGAAATAACATATAGTTTTACGTGAATCATCTCATGCCCTGTTCGCTTGGAGTAGAACAAATCACTACAAAGGAGGGCAGGCAAACTAATTAGGTTCATGGAAGAAGTACATATATTTTACTACTGGTTCATGGAAGAAGTACAAATATTTTACGTAGACGAGACAAATCTTAGGTCCAAAACATATGTATGGCTGTCCTCATCTCGTGTTTCTGGTGTACTACCCGTAAACGTGAGAGGGGACAGAATGCACCCCACTCGGGACGTGCAATGCAAGTGGCGCCGGCCCTAACGCCGAACGAAGCCAAGACTCTTTTATTTCATTTCATTCAGGCCTATGCATGCTTAGCAGCTAGCGCTACTAGATGTTTACGCTACGATCAAACACTACGCTATCACCCCCTTGTTTACGTCCCTCTAGGACCTAGCTAGGCTCTCTGATAATCAGCACCCTAACCTAGGCCGTGCAATTCATCATTTCGTTGAAAAACGCTGGCCAAGCCCCCAACACTCCTAGTAGGGTTTACTAGCTAGTCGTATACTACCAATATAGTCAATCAACAATCACCACAGATTTTACTCGTGTCACAGCCACAAATTTAGCTTGCTAGGACAATATAGGACACGGATACATGCTGCTAGCTGAAAGAAACTGCATGCATCGATCATTTGCTGTCCTGCTAGCTGAAGGCCGACCGAAGCGCCCGCCCGCGGACCGCCTCATGAGTCACTAGTCCTTCAGGCGCGCCCATGCGCGCGGTGCACGGGCCCCACATATTTTTTTTTGAGAAAAGAAAAGAAATAAAGAAAGGTGGACTGTTTTTTCATTTGAGAAAAATCAGAGGATGTTTTCGCAAAAAATGATGAGAGTGTCTATGGAGCGCGGGTTGAATTTCGATAAAGTGGAGGTCTTTTTTGCAAACAAACCAGTGCGCATCCGTTCTGGACTGCGCGTCGATTTGGAAATAACATGAGGCGTTTTTTGTAAAAAATTCTGAGAGGACGTCTGGAGCGCGGGTTGATTTCCGAAAACTGAAAGGGGTTTTTCGTAAAACGACCGCGGCTCGTCCGATCTGGACCGTCCGCGCGGCCGATCGAACGGCCACGAAATAACAGCGACGTGGACGCGCTGGCTGAGCGAGCTGGCGCGGGTTGAATTTCGATAAAGTGGAGGTCTTTTTTGCAAACAAACCAGTGCGCATCCGTTCTGGACTGCGCGTCGATTTGGAAATAACATGAGGCGTTTTTTGTAAAAAAATTCTGAGAGAACGTCTGGAGCGCGGGTTGATTTCCGAAAACTGAAAGGGGTTTTTCGTAAAACGACCGCGGCTCGCCCGATCTGGACCGTCCGCACGGCCGATCGAACGGCCACGAAATAACAGCGACGTGGACGCGCTGGCTGAGCGAGCTGGCCACAACGAATCATATCTTTAGATGAGTCGCGCTGAGCACGAGCAGACCGTCAAAATTTCGATGGACGCGACGTGGATGTGACCACCAATCTAGGACGCTTTGGAACCACCCGTTTTTCCACGGTCGCCTAGCACAGGAGCAGCGAGAATCTCTCCTCTCCTTTCACCGCACCCGTCTCAAGGCAGGAGGAACCAAGGAAACTCGTCACATGGGGGGCGTGGGGGCAAAGGGCCTTGGCGGCTTGGCCCTTTCCACCGGTCCGGTCCAGATCGAGGCCTCAAAATTGCATCACGATTCGTACCCACACTCCGATCGCGGATCGCCTTCCTCTGCCGAACTCGTGCAAGGTTTAGGATTTGAGATTTGATCCCGACGAGCTTTTGTGCTTTTGTGCCTTGGTTGTGTTAGGCCCGGTTTCTTTTTATGCCCCATCCAGGGCTTTCGCTAGCTACCTCACCGTCACCGGACATCGGCGCCTGCAGGTGCAGTGTGCCTATACAGTTGTAGGGTTTCATGCTCATGTGCTCCTGTCCTGTCTAGCCTAGCCTTAGTAGCGTGTGTGTGTCTACAACCCCCTGCCCTGCCCGAGCCGCTGATCAAAATGTGTCTTCAGTCTTCACCTTCACGAGCTTAACAATCGATTGGCAACGGAGAAAGTTGAGGTTCTTTTTGGTGTCGCTACTAGTGTAGCTCTCCTTTTTGCTACTGACAATGACCAGTGTGCTCCTTTTCTCTTTGTTTAGGCGAGAAAAAATAGAAAGGTGTGTTGTTTGGTGAGTGTTAGTGCAGCTGATGCAAGGTTGCAAACACAGAAAACATGGATGATTCCGTCTAGTAGCGAGTAGACTGACGACGATATTGCGTCTCGCTCCTGTCATCAGACATTCAGCTCCATTGGAACACCGAACACAGGAATAAGAAAAAAAAAACATGAATATTTTACAGAAAAGCAGTTACAAAATGGAGGATTAGAAAAAACAAGAATTTTAGAGGAAAGAACATTTGGATAGGCCACAGTAAAATAGGATTTTTACCAAGAGGTTTGAGTGCGTGCTATATTTCACGTATTTTTTTTTCTCTAAAGTTGTTGTCAAAGGACATTTTTCTACACTATTCATATATATACTCCGATCCAATCCTGCGAACCAGAGGCATAGAAGCAATTTCTAACCCTATATTTTTTTCTCCATTTTTCTTATGAACCAAAGGAGGCCTCAAGAGAGGTCAATGCAGACTCGTGTTCTCGTCACTCCTGTTGAATATTTGGTCAATTTATGACTTATATTAATCCATAAATACGACTTAAACAATAGTAACAGTACCACTAATCATACTGTAACACCACCACTACTGCAGATAGTATTTAACAGTACAGCAACCAAGTACGCTAAAAACGCTAACAGAATAGCATATGAACAATAGCGCACAGTGGGATTAGATTTATACCTTAGGGTGGGACTGCCGGTACCTGCGGACAGTGAGCCACCATCTTCTCCGTCGTTGGTGTTGGTGCGGCCACCAGTCCTCCTCGTGTCCACCATGTTGCAGAGGAGGTCGAGCCGGGAGACTCCTGCAGGTGCGGTGTCGGAGCAGTGGCACGGGAAGCTCCTGCAGGTGCGGTGTCGAAGCAGTAGCAGGGGAAGCTCCTGCAGGTGCGGTGTCGGAGCAGTAGAACGAGACTCTCCCGTCAGGAAGCAGAAGCCCCCGAACAGGAAACTGCAGACGGGGCAGCAGTCGCACCGGGAAGCCGGCGCTCCCCAAAAACTTGATTCCCCGCCTACCCGTGCAGGTACGCTTGACGGGGGAAGTTCCGGAGGCCTGCTACCGAAGCTCCCTGTGCGCGCAGGGAACTCCGGTCGGAGATGCAGACGAACAGCTCAGCGCTCAGATGTTGCGGAGAGGAGGAAGAGGAAGAGTCGGGTCTCGCGCAGCCGGAACAGGGGCGCCCCCCCTCATTATAGCCGCGCAGTTCCCCATCTGTCCGTTAGGCCCTATCGGGAGAATGAACCTGGACAGGGTGGTTGGGCGTTGGGAGTTGGCTGCGGCGGCTAGGGTTTCGGTTGGGCTAAGCGACAAAACCAGGCCAAACCAAGCCGGCCCACGGCCCACGGCCCGGCGCGTCGCGGCTCGGCTTGGCGGCGGCGCGCGCGTGTGGCCTCCCGGTTCTCCCTCTCAACTTGTCTATGTGAGAGTCCTAAGACTCACTATTTAAGTTGATAACCTTTTTAGTGAATTTCCCATATGGTACTAATCATTTTTCCACTTAACAATAATTGTGGGCCTTTGAAGTTTATTTGATTAATTAGAATAAATAATGGGCCTGGCCCAAATTAATCTAACAATCCCCACCAAACTTCAGAAGTCCACAGTTAATGTCTCCAGTTCTGAGCTTGTTTGATATACCAGTGTTTCGATGGAGACTGTTAAGTTGAACATCCATCTAGAAAAGGAGTTTACACTCATTTACAACTGACCAATGGACTATGCCTTGAATTGACAGTTTTGTGCAAAGTGAGGCTCACTCGATTCCTTTACTGATACTAGGCTGCCTGTAGCATCCCCTCTGGTTGGAGCATATAAGTCATATTCCTGGCCTATTCATGAGTATCTAGAGACCACCCAAATCTCATAGATTGCGACTAGCAATCGAACTCACATAGGTGTGTTCCTTTAAGATGCCCTGTAGGCCGACATCTTTGCTTCTCATTAAGCCACTCGGATCACATTGAGGTATTTACCAACCTGCCATACAGATAGGAAGAGAAGTGCATTACTCAAGAGATTGACCTTTATTAAAAAGGGTATCTTCCCATAGCTTGTTTCACCATCCTAATTCACGGGATCTCCGATCACATAGGACAGGTTGCCACCACGATAGAACTTCATGTGGGTCTCAGTCCCATCTCACTCGATGCACTATCTATCACATTACGCGATAGTCCCTTAGTAAATTGATCTGCCAGATTTTTAGATGTATGGACATAGTCCAATGCTATTACTCCGGAGTTTCTCAATTTTCTGATAGATTTTAACCGCCGCTTTACATGCCTAGTGATCTTCATGTTGTCCTTTGAACTGTTTATCTTGATAATTACTGTTTGGTTATCACAGTTCATAGAAATTGCGGGCATAGGTTTTTCAACCACCGGCAAATCCATAAGGAGCTCACGGAGCCATTCAGCCTCAATAGTAGCGGTATCAAGTGCTGCAAGTTCTGCTTCCATTGTTGACCTTGTTAAGATGGTCTGCTTGCAAGACTTCCAGGAAATAGCGCCACCTCCAAGTGTGAATGTATATCCACTTGTGGCTTTTAACTCATCAGCATCAGATATCCAATTTGCATCACAATAGCCCTCGAGTACCTTCGGGTACCCAGTATAGTGAATGACAAAGCTCGACATTCCCTTTAGATAGCGCAATATTCTTTCAAGAGCACGCCAGTGATCATCTCCCGGATTTGAAACAAACCGGCTTAATTTGCTCACAGCAAATGAGATGTCAGGCCTTGTTGCACTAGCCAAGTACATTAGCGAGCCGATGATTTGGGAGTATCTCAACTGATCCCTCATTATTTTTCGGTTCTTTCTCAGGATCACGCTTGGATCATAGGGAGTGGACACGGGCTTGCAGTCACTATAACCAAAGCGACTCAGTACCTTTTCCACATAGTGAGTTTGTACAAGTGTTACCCCACCATTTTCTCCCCTTAGTAGTTTGATGTTTAGTATCACATCAGCCACTCCCAAATCCTTTATGTCAAAGCTCTTTGACAGAAAGTCCTTGACTTCCTCAATCACATTGAGGCTTGTCCCAAAGATTAGTATGTCATCCACATACAAGCACAGGATTACTCCTTCTCCCCCACCATGGCGGTAGTACACACATTTGTCGGCTTCATTCGCAACAAAGCCAGCAGATGTCATAGTTTTATCAAACTTTTCATGCCATTGCTTAGGTGCTTGTTTTAGGCCATACAAAGACTTCAATAATTTACACACCTTTCCTTCTTGACCTTCTACTACGAAGCCATCAGGCTGATCCATGTAGATCTCCTCATCGAGCTCCCCATTTAAGAAAGCCGTCTTAACATCCATCTGATGAACGAAAAGACCATGAGACGCAGCCAGGGCAAGCAGTACTCAGATTGTGGTCAATCGGGCCACTGGTGAATAAGTATCAAAGAAGTCCTCGCATTCTTTCTGGGTATAACCCTTAGCCACAAGCCTTGCCTTGTACTTTTCAATCGTACCATCAGGCCTAAGCTTTTTCTTGAACACCCATTTACATCCTACAGGCTTGCACCCGTAAGGACGATCAACAATCTCCCAAGTTCCATTGGTCATAATTGAATCCATCTCACTTCGCACTACTTCCTTCCAGTAGTCAGCGTCGGGAGAGGAAAATGCCTCAGCAATGGTGCTTGGAGTGTCATCCATGAGGTATATAGTGAACTCATCACCAAAAGACTTTACAGTCCTCTGTCTCTTACTCTTTCGAGTAGCTCCACTATTATCCTCCTCAGGATTCTCAACACATGTTTGTTCAAGATGTTCTGTTGGCGCCACGGGGAAATCAACAGGTTTTTGACTAGATGTGTTAGGTTCATTTCCTCTCATAGGAAATTCATTCTCAAAGAATGTAGCATCTCTGGACTCAATCATTGCACCAACACGCATGTCAGGTACTCCAGAGCTTACAACTAGGAATCTATAGCCGACGCTGTGTAAAGCGTAACCGAGGAACACACAATCTACAGTTTTTGGTCCAAGTTTGCGCTTTTTGACGATTGGCACATTCACCTTGGCCAAGCATCCCCAAGTGCGTAGGTATGAGAGAGTCAACCTTTTCTTTTCCCATTCCTCGAATGGTGTTACTTCTTTATTCTTTGTAGGAACTCTATTCAGGACATGACATGCCGTCAATATAGCCTCACCCCACCATTCATTGGAAAGTCCCGCAGTGTCTAACATGGCGTTAACCAAATCAGTTAGAGTGCGATTCTTTCGTTCGGCAATCCCATTGGATTGGGGGGAGTATGGAGGCGTCCTCTCATGAATAATTCCATGTTCCTCGCAGAATGAATCAAACTCATGTGAAAAGTATTCTCCCCCACGATCAGACCTCAACCGTTTGATTTTTCTTTCCAATTGGTTCTCTACTTCAGTTTTATAGATTTTAAAATAATGCATTGCTTCATCCTTTGTTTTTAGCAAGTACACATAGCAAAATCTTGTGCTATCATCAATAAGAGTCATGAAATATTTCTTTCCTCCTTTGGTCAATACACCATTCATCTCGCACAGATCAGAACGAATGAGATCTAGCGGTGCCAAATTTCTCGCCTCTTTCACAGCCTTGTGAGGCTTGCGAGGTTGCTTCGCTTGAACACAAGCATGGCACTTAGACCCTTTGACCAGATCGATTTTAGGGATTAATTTTAAACTAGCTAAGCGCGTCATACAACCAACATTGATGTGACAGAGTCGGGAATGCCAAACATTAGACTCATCATCATTTCTCACATGGTTCACAATTTTATCACAAGAATCCATCAAAGAGAAGCGGAACAAGCCTCCGCTTTCATAGCCTTTTCTAACAAAGGTTCCATACTTGGATACAACACATTTATTGGACTCAAATACAAGTCTAAAGCCATCTCTACATAATAGAGATCCACTAACGAGATTCTTCTTGATGGAGGGGACATGCTGCACGTTCTTTAGCTGCACGATCTTTCCCGAAGTAAACTTCAGATTGATTGTACCAACACCAAGTACAGCAGCATGCGTACCGTTTCCCATCAGCAAGGAGCAACCTCTTTGTTCCTGATAAGAAGAAAACAAAGAAACATCAGAACAAACATGAATGTTAGCACCCGTGTCAACTCACCACTCAGGCGAGAGACAAACTGAAAAAACTATAGGTAGATGATTACCGTACCCAGATCCTCTAGATTCGCTAACAACCATGTTTGCGGACTTCTTCTGCTTGTCCTTGCGGTCAGGGCACTCTTTTGCCCAATGGTCAGATGCACCGCAGACAAAGCAAAGGCCCTTTTCTTTTTCCTTGCCCTTCTTCTTAAAAGTTGCAGCTTTAGGCTTGACTGCAGGCCTATTTTTCTTCTTCCTCTGTGCGGCATGAAAGTTCTTCTTTTGCACCAGATTGGCGCTAGAACTTTCCTCATGCGCTTTCTTGCCATGAGTGTCCTTTGCCCTAGCATTCTCCTCCACACCAAGAGTAGCAATGAGATCAGTCACACTGAACACTTGCCTCCTGTGCTTTAGAGTAGTGGCAAAGCTTGACCAAGTAGGTGGCAGCTTAGCGATGATACCGCCGGCCACAAACTTGTCAGGCAACTCACACTCATTGTTCTGGAGTTCCTTTGCCAGCATCTGTATCTCATGAGCCTGCTCTACTATAGATCGGTCATCGACCATCTTGTAGTCATAGAACTTCTCCATGATGTACAACTCAGTGCTAGCATCGGTAACACTGAACTTGGCCTCAAGTGCATCCCACATGTCCTTGCCAGTGTCCATATCCATGTACACTTGCACCATGCTTTCAGCTAATATGCTGATGAGACCCCCCTTGAACAAGTTATCTGCCTCATTGAACTTAATCTCCTCCTCGTGAGAGAAAGGAGGTTCAATGCGCTTTCCCTTGATCACGTGCTCACAACGCATACTAGTGAACCACAGCTTGGAGCGGACACGCCACACTTTATAGTTGAATCCATCATCTTTCAATGGTGGTGGTTTTAGTGACGCAGCAAAACTAGCAGCCGAAAATGACCTATCAAGTTTTTGGATTGTTGAATATTTGGTCAATTTACAACTTATATTAATCCATAAATACGACTTAAACAATAGTAACAGTACCACTAACCATACTGTAACACCACCACTACTGTAGATAGTATTTAACAGTGCAGCAACCAAGTACGCTAAAAACGCTAACAGAATAGCATATGAACAATAGCGCACAGTGGGATTAGATTTATACCCTAGGGTGGGACTGCCGGTACCCGGTGCGGTGTCGAAGCAGTAGCAGGGGAAGCTCCTGTAGATGCGGTGTCGGAGCAGTAGAACAAGACTCTCCCGTCAGGAAGCAGAAGCCCCCGAACAGAACTGCAGATGGGGCAGCAGTCGCACCGGGAAGCCTGCGCTCCCCAAAAACTTGATTCCCCGCCTACCCGTGCAGGTACGCTTGATGGGGGAAGTTCCGGAGGCCTGCTACCGAAGCTCCCTGTGCGCGCAGGGAACTCCTGTCGAAGATGCAGACGAACAGCTCAGCGCTCAGATGTTGCGGAGAGGAGGAAGAGGAAGAGTCGGGTCTCGCGCAGCCGGAACAGGGGCGCCCCCCCTCATTATAGCCGCGCAGTTCCCCATCTGTCCGTTAGGCCCTATCGGGGGAATGAACCTGGACAGGGTGGTAGGGCGTTGGGAGTTGGCTGCGGCGGCTAGGGTTTCGGTTGGGCCAAGCGACAAAACCAGGCCAAACCAAGCCGGCCCACGGCCCACGGCCCGGCTTGGCGGCGGCGCGCGCGTGTGGCCTCCCGGTTCTCCCTCTCAACTTGTCTATGTGAGAGTCCTAAGACTCACTATTTAAGTTAATAACCTTTTTAGTGAATTTCCCATATGGTACTAATCACTTTTCCACTTAACAATAATTGTGGGCCTTTGAAGTTTATTTGATTAATTAGAATAAATAATAGGCCTGGCCCAAATTAATCTAACAACTCCAACTGCAATGCGAAGAACACAAGTATGTACGGAGTATTGTTTTTAACACTAGTTAAACTGCACTTTAATACCTGACGACTCCCTCAGTTCCAAAAAAACGTGAATCTCACTTTTTGAGGTTAAATTAGTGTAGATGTAAAATTATATATTTGTCCCTTGTTTTATTGGGTGTTCTCTAGAGTGTTTTTCAGAAGTTTAGCATATTTATACGCATGGATGGATAGGGTATGGTAGTGTTTTAGCCATGCAATAATTTTTTTAATAGGTGGATCAGTTAATTTTAACTCCACGATTACATTCATTTCGGGACCAGATTTGAACTCTACCTTGTTTGTGGGACGAAGGTAGTACTAGTACGGCAGTCAAAACAGTGTTTTTCACTGACCGCCTCGTAGCAGTGGCAGTCTCCCTCTCCCACTACGAGGCGCATAATTAAGCTCCGACGAGAATAGAACAGCGAGTACGCTGGCACATCTTGGAGCGACGCGCCGAAGAAGAAGGGTACGGGTACGGCTTCCGGCTGTGCCCCAGCAGCCACCAGCCGGCGAGTGCCAGCAGCCAGCAGCCAGCAGCCACCAGATAGCGTCACAAGTAGCAGCTGGGGCCTTGTTTAGATCGTAAATTTTTATAATTTGAACATTTAGCACGTTTTGTTTGTATTTGACAAACTTTGTCCGATCATGGATTAACTAAGCTCAAAAGATTCGTCTCGTGATTTACAACCAAACTGTGTAATTAATTTTTTTTACTTACATTTAATACTCTATGCATACGTCAAAAAATCAATGTGATGAAAAAAGAGTGAAAAAACTTGGAATTTTGAGATAATCTAAACAAGGCCGAAGGCAGCAGGAGTAGAGGGACAGGAGTCAGGGGTGCACTACCCCTACCCCTACAAGGCTACAATGATGATGTGTCGTCGCCTTGTTTGCCCAGCGACGGGGAGCAAGCGTGCTCGAGTACGACTGGAAGAAACCTGCCAACCAATGAAACAGGACAGCACTGCACGCAGGGAGGAAACGAATGATCACCGCCTGTTCGAATGTCCCAAATCGTACTTTTTAGGGAGTGTTTAGCTGTGGAGTTAAAAGATTTTGGGTGTTGCATCGAATGTGTCGGAATGATATCGGGAGGGGTTTTTAGATACTAATAAAAAAACAAATTACAGAACACATTAGAAAACTGCGAGACGGATCTAATGATACTAATTAATCGGTCATTAGCACATGTTGGTTACTGTAGCACTTAAGGCTTTTCATGGACCAGTTAGGCTTAAAAGATTCGTCTCGTGATTTTGCCGAGAACTGTGCAATTAATTTTTTTCGTCTACATTTAGTACTCCATATGTCAAACATGCTTTTTTTACTGTAGAAAAAAAATAGAAACTAAACACGCCCTTACATGCAAGATGATCGACCGTGGAGCACTGCACTGCACTGCACGCGCCATCATCGAGCTGTGCGTGCATCGGTGCATGCAAGAAGTTGACTGCCGCGTCAGGGGAAATTGATGGAACGTGGGCCGGACCGGAGGGACGCAGAGCTGAACGCCACGTACAGTACGTACGGCGTTTCACTCTCCTGTCGTCGCTGCTTCTTTCCTTCCCGCGAGCCGCGAGTCAACATTGTTGGTGAGGATATGAAATTGCTGGTGTTAATGTACCCTTAATTACGGTATGGTATGGATATTAGATACTCCTACGCAGGCGCGTAATAAAAAGGCTGAGAAAATACAAGCAATCGGACAAGACTGGTACCGGGGTAGTAGTAGTGTACTGTACCGCGGAAAGACCTCGAGCTGAGCAGGCGGATTGATTTACTCCGGCTGCAGGGTCAAGTTTGCAGGTGAGCCATGAAGCGTGGCTCTGAATGCACCACCGGTATACAACGCACCGACGGTCGCCATACGGCTGGTAGGATACGCAGGCACGCGTAGCTGGGGTCACTGCAGGTACCAGCAGCACAGTGTCGATACTTACTCGTAGACCGCACACGTACGCAGTCGTAGCGATACGTATCGGTGCCGTGGACGGAGAAGTGGGATCCTGTCCTGGGAGTCAGAGGTGTTGGTGAGGTTTTATTGAAAGCCGCCGTGAATGCGATGCGATTAACGAGCGCGAGCGCGCGCTGCATCTCCGGTCTTTGCTGCTTGCTCGAGCAGTTTGAGCCGGGCCGGGCGGGGCGGGCGGGGGTCCGCTGCTCCACTCGGCTCGGCAGCGCCACGGTCGCACGGACCACGCGCACGCCACGGGCGCCGGCGGGGAATCGCAGCCTGGTGCTGCCTCTTGCTGGGACGCCTGGACCACCACGCGAGGACGGACGACCCATCACCCACGCACCCAATTTTTTTTTTGTTTTTTAGCCCCTTTTTTTTTTAAAAAAAATCACAAATATATCCCTGAAAGTATGATTTTAAAATTTGGACCCTTAGCTCGGCACCATCGTTGGTGGCACCGAGCTTATACGTCTCGGCACCATAGATTTTGACGTCTAGGTCTTGGCTCGACGCAGACATGGCAATGACTTAGCAGGCAGCTCGGCGCCGTAGATCTTGGCGCCGAGCTTAGCGCTGTAGTTATTGACGTCAAGAACGGCGCCAAGATCTATGGCGCCAAGGTGGTGTTTTAACCCGGCACCCAACCTTCCTGCCCAAGCCTTCTTCCTCTTCTTTCTTCTCTCTGATTTTTTTCTCTCCCCACCTCATCCTACCTCACGGATTGACATATTTGTCGACGAAATATGGTCGGCAGTCTACCTAGGGGTATGCCCAAGGTAGTAGATTATCGGCAGACAGATGCGCAAGCCCTAAAACAAGACGGTGACGCAAGACAGACACGAGGTTTTATCCAGGTTCGGCCGCCAAGAAAGCGTAATACCTACGTCCTGCGTCTGATTTGTATTGCTGTATATCAATGAGAGATGTTTTTTAGAGGGATCCCCTGCCCGCCTTATATAGTCCGGGGGGCAGGGTTACAGATCTAAAAACTCATCCTAGTCAGTTACAATTGCCATATGTGGCTGGACAAGGATTCTTATTCTAACCGACCAGGATCCTACTTGGTCACCAAATCCGTATTGATTCCTTGTGCGGGACTCCGATCAGGTTAACTGAGCCGCACGTCGTCTTTCGGGTGGACTGAACCCATCGATCCAGGCCAGCCCAAGCTTAGCCGTAAGGGTATAGGGGTTAATACCCCCACAGCTAGTCCCCGAGCATCATACATTATGCTGCGACACGCCATTTTGACCTTCTCCGACAAGTGAGGCTTGAACCCTTGATGCCTCCGACCACCGTCATCACCGGAGAAGTAGGTTGTCCGAAGAATGTATGGTGCTCTTAAGAAAAAAGAAAAAGAAAAAGATTTCTTGTCCTGAGAAGTGTGCCCACTTGTATTTCTGAAAAGAAATGTAAGTGATCTTGAAGCTTAGCGTCCTTGAACATCAGAAGCGTAGGGGTCGAAAAACAAACACATTCACCGCAAGGTAAAGTGTGCCCACTTAGTCTCCGAGCCTGGTAGTAGGTGACGTAGGCACGTGGTGCCAGGGTCTTAAAAAAAGAATTCCTAGATTAGTTGAAAACCAAATTGCCGCAAAGGCAAAACAAGATGCACCGGCAGGTGCATCGTACCGACGTAGTCCCCGAGTTTGCTGGAAGGCGAAATATGAGCCTTGTAGCAAGGTCTAAAGAAATGTCTCTTAACTGTATGTGAGTACGAATCACATGTAGCCAAGGAGAACCATTATTCAAGCAGTGGTCGGGGCAGTCCCCGAGCATATTATCAATCCTTACAATTATTCAAAGCACAGGGGTCGAGTAGAGAAACACATTCACCGCAAGGTGAAGTGTGCCCACTTAGTCCCCGAGCCTGGTAGTAGGTGACGTAGGCACGTGGTGCCAGGGTCTCGAAATAATTTCCGCTGACGTTGAAAATCCAATTGCCGCATAGGCAAAACAAGATTCACCAACAGGTGCATCGTACCGACGTAGTCCCCGAGTTTGCTGGAAGGCGAAATATGAGCCTTGTAGCAAGGTCTAAAGAAATGTCTCTCAACTGTATGCGAGTACCAATCACATGTAGTCGAGGAGAGCAAACTCCGAATAGTGGTCGGGAGAGTCCCCGAGCACGGCAGTGGTCATAGCATTTACTGAGTACGGTAATGGTTGGAAAAGTTACCGTGGTCGGAGTATTCCCCGAGCAAGGGAATGGTCCGGTCAGTCCCCGAGCACAGTAGTGGTCTAGGCGATCCCCAAACACAGTAGTGGTCTGGGCAATCCATTATCGCGTGTGCCGCTTGTACTATTATTTGTTGTATTTATTTGTCGCCATACTCTGTCAAGTCCAAACTGACACGTCTTGGTCAAAAAAGCAAACAGGTATAGCACGGCATTCTGCCCTCTTACTCTTTCTGTCAAATTGTCGCTTGGCACCTGTATAGAGGTGCGTCAGTGTGGGCCCTCTGACTTTATCAGCGAAGAGGCACGTACACTGTAAACGAAGGGGCGTGTTTATTGGCATAGATCTCGATGTGGTGTGAACAACCGTCCACTGCGCGTGCGCACGTCTCCCAAGAAACTCGAGCGGACAAATCGACGGAACTCTTCGTTATTTATAATGTAGATCTGGCAAGCTACTGTCACCGTTCCCCATTGTCATTCGCCGCCGCCACCTTCGTCTTCCTCTTGCCAAACCCTATTCCTCCGATAAACATCGCCAAATCCCCTCGCCACCGCATCCACTCCCCTAGAAAGGACAAAGTAATGGCGAGGAGAGACGCCCAGAAGAAAGGCGGTATCATGGCGAAGGAGTGGTGGAAATCACGGAGCAACGAGCAGACCATCGAAGACCTCGTCGCCATGGGGGTGCTCCACAACAAGGCACTCGCTGGATGGCGCGCACCGGAAGGAGAAAGCTTCCCCGATCCACAACCAGGTGAAATTGTGTTTTTCGAAGATTTCTTCAAACGGGGTTTTGGGATTCCAGTGCACCCTTTCCTTCAGGGTCTCTGCTTGTACTACGAGATTGGGATTTGCAATCTGCATCCCAACTTGATTCTTCTCGTCTCCACCTTCGAGGCGTATGGTGGCTTCCAGCCCCATTTCGACCTCTTTCGCCACCTGTTCTGTCTTCGGAAGAAAGGGAGCGGTGGCTCGAAGATCGCTGGAGGCGTCTACCTGAACCTGCGTGACGGCATGAAGGCTCAATACCTGCACTGTCCCTGGAACACCTCATTGGACGAGTGGTACAGAAGTGGTTCTACATCCGTGAAGAACCGAACACTATCACTCTGTGCGACGTGGGGCTAATTCCAGAGAAGAAAAATAGCTGGTCGGAGAAGCCCGAGAACTTGGAGCAGATCGCCGAACTGCTCGAGATGATCCCGTGGGGAAGGCTTGACGGCCCAAGCGTGGTCGGCAACTTCATCAGCCGAAGAATTCAGCCCTGCCAGAAAAGGATCCATCCTGGCTTCGAGTACCAAGGAGGCGCGGATCCAACAAGGACCAGGAAAGAGCCGCTCGACAAGATGGAAATCAAGGCTAGGATTGGAGAGCTATTCAACCTGGCCGATCCCAATTATGTCGCGCTGAACGCCATCGAGCACGCCTTCAAGCTGGCTCGACCTCCCCCAAAGGTAAATGACGCCTCCTTTTAACTGTAGAGTCATGTTGTAGCAAGAAAATAACTGCTTGCCCTCATTTTGTGTCTCAGTGCAATGGTCGTGACCGGGCAGAAGTGTTCGTGTCGCCTCCCCCCGGTGTAGAATGGCCGCAAGCTACCGGCCCAGCCGCCCAGACCAGCGCCAGGACCGACGATGTTCACTGGGCGGTGCTCGAGACTGTAGAGGACGCCTCGACCAGAGCCGCTGGTAAGCGCCCGGCTGCCAGCAAACGACGCCAAGCCATCTTCCCCCTGTCGGACGATGAAGCAGAGGATGCGGACATCTTCTGGCTCGTCCCCCGAAAGAGGAGAAGGCAGGTGGGACCGATGGAGCAGGGTGGCTCCTCTAGGCCAGCAGTGGTCATAGCACCGACCACTGCAACACAGAGGACAAACGAAGGAAACGTCAAGCATCATACCCCGACGCCTGTACCGGAGGTAGAAAGAGTCCCGTCGGAAACTGCCGAGCAAGCGGAGCAGGGGCGGTCGAGGAGACGTTCCTTCGCCACATCATTCCGCAAGTCGAAGCTGTAAGTATCTATATTTTTGATGTAAGCTTGCATTTTGCATTGGATACTATTATCTTCTGAATTTGTCTCTGATGCATTAGATCGGCATCCACCGAGAGCCCCGACCAGCTAGCTGGGTGCGGCATGTCTTCACCAACAACGGCGGGTCAAACTGCCCAGCAGCCAGCCGTGGAGGAGCCCATAGCAAGGACTCCGCCTGGGCCTCAGCAGGCGGACGACCAGACACCAGACCCCGAGCAGCTGGTTAAGAAGACAACCGAGCAGAGTACAAGTGCTCCGAGCACGAACCCTGCTGAGGCGGATACCATGGCGCCAAGGGAGCTAGATCTAGCCGAGGAGCAGCAGCCAGAAGTGGCCCAGAACGTTTTTGCCGACGCGACGGCTCGTGGGAAAACCCTGGTGGTCGTGGAGTCTGCAAACTCTAGACCAGCGCCGCCCCCCGAACAGGAGGCTGAAGAAGAAGAAGTGGAAGAGGTCCTAGGCCGTCCCCAAGATAGGCGACAACATGTATATGTGTCGCGCTATCGGAACGACGAATGGGTCATGCACGAGGAAATCCCAGAGGTCGAAGAGACCTTAAGGGTCGAACGGGCAGCCAAGCGTCTGGTGACAGAAGTCCAGGTATATTTGGCTTGAGTCCTTGACCCTTTTGCGTAGTCGAACTATCTGACGTAGCTTGTCTATATGCAGGACTTGATGAAAACTGCAAGATACCGAAAAAGGTGCTTCGACCAGATAGAAGGAATCACGACGACCAATAAAGAGCTGACGGCTGAAGTGGAACGCTTACGGTGCCAACTTGAAGCCACCGACTAGGAGAGGACAGACCGAGAAGCACAGAACAAAAACCTGGTCGGCCAGCTCAATAACAAAGAGCAGGAAAGAACAAGTAAGTTTTCACCGTATCATAGCAAGTACAAGACTTGTGTTATTGTGTTCTCGGCAGTAACAGCTGTAATTCAGGTTTAGAAGCTGAAATGACCCGCCTCTAGGGGGAAAATAGCCGTGTGACCGCAGAATGTGGTCGCCTGAAGGAGGACAACGAGAAACTGGCACGCAGCCAGTCTGAACTCTAAGACCACACTACCAGAATGAAGGAGGACCTGAAAAGTAAGCATTCCAGATCACCTCTCTCATTCTATTGCCCACCTTGCCTTGTCGTGTCATCACATTTGATGTCTTATACTGTGTTCAGTTTTGAAAGTCAATGCCAAGAGGCACCTAGAGGCCGTGATCAAGGAGCGTGACGACTGGAAGGCACGATGCCTCAAGGCCACCGAGGAGCGGGACACGTGGAACAAGCGGTGCCAAGAAATGGCAACTGGTATTGTGCCCGTCCTCGACCTTATCGATCCGGCGCTCACAGAGGAAGAACTAAGGACGCCCCAGCTCGAACTGGTCGAGAGATGCAGACAAGCATGGGGATGGTTCCAAGAATTCGTGAAGGAGGCGGGTGAGTACACGGGTGCCCATGTGCTAAGCATGGTGCATGCTCACTACCCCCTGATCGATCTCAAACGCCTGGAGACTGGGTACCCGAAGGAGATAGACCCAGACAAGGCAGAAGAGCTTCGGACAGCCCAGCTGGACTTGTCGTCAAAGATAATTGGCGATATTAACCTGTGTGGAGGTGGGACAGCACCTGTACAGGGTATGCCATCGACAAGCCAGCTGGAAATGCCATCATCTACAAGCCAACCAACGAAGCCTGCGGTCTCGACCAGCCAGGCACCGGCGGGGCCATCCCCTTCAGCTCGACCAGCTCAAGAGTCCCCAAGACTCGAGTAGGGTATCAGAGGCGGCGAGCAGCAAATGCCATGCGCCCCGACTAGCCAATGTAATAAGCTTAGAGCTATAGAAGGAGGACATAGTTGTGTTATTGTAAACTGGAGCCTCTTCAGGCAAGCTTGTAATAACGTAACTGTAAATCATTATAAGCTCGTTTGCTTTATACAAAACGTATTTAAGCTTGAAATTTTTTGTTGGTGTAACTAAGTGGGAACATGTTAACGTTCTGTTTAGTTGTACCATTTTGCTCGACACATCATCCCGAAAAGTTTGTGCGGCCCTAGTTTGGCATGTGGTCGGAGTGTGAGGTACTATGACCTGTGCACACGTGGACGCAGACAAGTCAAACCAGGGGGGACCTGCCGATCACCCGCAACGTAGAGAGCGGATCCCGTGCACGTGTTGGGAGGAACCGGAGACAGGGCCTGCTCCGAAAACCGTAGAAAGAGTGGTGGTCGGCTTGTACTGGCTAAGTTAGAATAGCCATAAAATTCGGAGTGACACATTAGAGTGGTCGGAGAAATCATAATTGCTTTATTAAAGTAAATCGAAAATACAAGTAGAGTACATATCTCAGTAGTTAAGCATAGAAACGTCTAAGCTTGTCGATGTGCCACGAGTTTGGTACGTCCGTGCCATCCAGATGAGCTAACCTGTAAGACGTTGGACGTGTGACTTCCTTGATCATGAAGGGTCCCTCCCATGGGGTTGCGAGTTTGTGGACACCAGCCTGGTTCGTCTTCCACTTCAGGACTAAGTCCCCGACCATGAAGAAACGCTCTTTAACGTTCCTGTTGTAGTACCTGCGCAAAACAGCAAGGTATTTGGCCGTGCGCACACAAGAATCGAGCCTTTTCTCCTCTACGCTGTTGACTTCTAGCTCCCGTACTTCATTGACCTTGCCCTCATCGTAGTTCTCTACCCGTGCTGATTTGAAAGCTATATCTGGTGGGAGGACTGCCTCAGCTCCGTAAACCATAAAGTATGGTGAGACGCCGGTGTTATGACTGGGCTGAGTCCGGAGGCCCCAGACCACGGCTGGCAACTCCTTAAGCCATCTTCCAGGAGCTTTATCGTTTTCTCTATACATCCTCTTCTTCAATGCATCCAAGATCATGCCATTTGCCCGCTCGACTTGTCCATTAGCTCTAGGGTGCGCTACCGAGACGTATTTTACAACTATGCTCCTTTCATCGCAGAAGTCCCAAAAAGCGTTCCCGGTGAACTGAGTACCCAGATCAGTAATGATGCTATTGGGTACGCCGAAACGGTGGATGACCTGGTCGAGGAACGTGACAGCCTTCTCTGAGGATGCCTGTACCAGAGGCATGTATTCTATCCACTTAGAAAATTTGTCAATTAGCACGAAGACGCATGTAAATTTTCCAGGAGCCGGTTTGAAAGGCCCGATCATGTCCAGTCCCCAGCACACGAAGGGCCAAGAGGCTGGAATCGTCTGAATCTCATGTGCTGGTACATGGGTTCTCTTGGCGAAGAACTGACAACCCTCACAGCGGCGAACTAACTTCTCTGCGTCGGCTACTGCTGACGGCCAATAGAACCCTGCTCAGAAAGCCTTACCGACCAGTGTTCTTGAGGCCGCGTGGTTGCCGCAGGAGCCAGAGTGGATTTGGTCCAGGAGATGCTCACCTTCCTCCTAGGTTAGACACTTCATCAAGATTTCCTCCTTTGCATTTTTGCGCCATAACTTGCCATAGACGAGCAGATACTGCTTACTGCGACGCATCAGTCGCTCGTTTTCTGTTCGATCAGTATAACCGCTGCCATCTGTTAAGTACTTGATGAAATGTGTCCTCTAGTCTGGCTTATGAGTGGTCGGAAGCGGCTCAGTTGTGCTTGTTGCCGGGACCGTAGCCACTAGCTGCTGGTCTGGAGCTTTGTCGACCGTAGAATCTTCGTTTTCGATGGAAGGCGTGAGCAGGTCTTGGACGAATACGCCATGTGGGATTTTGGCTCGGGATGATCCTAACTTTGACAACGCATCCGCTGCCTGGTTCTTGTCCCGGACCACATGTATGTACTCGATGCCATAGAACCTACCTTCCAGCTTTCTTATTGATTTGCAGTATGCGTCCATCTTTTCGCTGGTCGTGTCCCAGTCCTTGTTGAGTTGGTTGATGACCAGAGCCGAGTCTCCGTAGACATAGAGACGTTTAACACCAAGCTCAACCGAAATGCATAAACCATGCAGGCATGCTTCATACTCGGCTGCGTTATTAGATGCTGGGAAATAAATCCTGAGGACGTACCGGAGCTGCTCCTTGGATGGTGACACGAAAAGAACTCCTGCTCCCGCACCGTCAATGTTAAGAGAACCATCAAAGTACATCGTCCAATATTCGTCGAATCCCGGAGAGGCAGGCGTGCTTAAGTCTGTCCACTCGACGATGAAATCTACGAGTGCCTGAGACTTGATTGTAGTACGGCTTGCAAATTCCAAGGAAAAGGGGCATAGCTCCATTGCCCATTTGACGATGCGTCCGTTCGCATCCTTATTGCGAATGATGTCCCTCAAAGGATACTTGGTCATGACCACCACACGATATCCGTCGAAGTAATGTCTCAACTTTTGGGATGTTATCAGTATGGCGTAGAGCAGTTTCTGAATCTATGGGTACCTGGTCTTGGATTCGTTGAGTACCTCACTAATGAAATAAATTGGCCGTTGTACCTTGTAGGCGTGGCCCAGCTCATCGCGCTCGACCACGATTGTAGTGGAAACCACCCGATCGGTTGCCGCAATGTAAAGTAGGAGAGTTTCATCTTCTCTGGGAGCAGTAAGTACCGGGGGTGATGTGAGGTATTCTTTTAGCTGCGTGAAAGCAGCGTCTGCTTCCTCCGACCACTCAAACTTCTCGGATGCTTTGAGCAGTTTGAAGAACGGTAGCCCTTTTTCTCCTAACCTTGATATGAAACGGCTTAGAGCGGCCATGCATCCGGTAAGCTTCTGGACATCTTTCACCTTTTTTGGGGGCTCCTGGTCTGCTTCAGCTTCGATTTGCCGGCGATTAAACCGGTCAATATTGCGTGCTTCGCGTGCAGTCTTTTCTTGTTCTATTTCGCCAACTGCTGGCGGCTCGTCATTGCTGACAACATGGATCAAATCCCCTCGTCTTGGCGGGAAAGACGGAAATTGGGGGAAACCAGGGGCGTGGTCTGGTAGATCCAGATCATATTGGACGCCTTCATCTTCGTGACGCTGAAGCTCGGTGTGGACAGATGCGTTGGATGCGATGCCGGATGAGGAGCTGGAGTCGCCCTCTCGAACCGTGTGGACGGATCCTTCTTGATAATCTTCAATCCGGACCATGTTGACGATGTTGCATGGCTTTGGCTGAAATCGGTGTATAGGACACAGATCCGAGCAGCGTCGTAGATTGTACGCGTAGCTGGAGGCAGCGTTTTGCAGGCCGTAGGGCTGGACCTGGTGGTTCTCCGTCGGGACTTCGTACTCGTAGAGTCGAAGACTCGTCGCGAAGGCTGGCTGGCGACGAGCGAAGCGCCCCTCAGGAGTAGACACGACCACGAGATCTGTTCCAAGTCGCGCAGGATGACTGGTCCGAGCTGGTCGGATAGATCTGTTGTGGGGAGCTGTTACCTGCTCATTAGGTTGGCTTTGAACCGTACTTACCAGAGCTAGGGTTTCAGCGAGTTTGACGCCGACCCGATCGATAGAGTCGAGCAGGTCGGTGTTGTCGATCTGCTTGCCTCTGTAGCGGGGAAGCGGATGACGGGTTGTCGGCATGGCTGTAGGCGTGGTCGGAGCCAGATGTACCGTGGTCAGAGCCAGATTCATCGTGGTCGGAGCCGTGTTCACTGTGGTTGGAGCCGTGTTCACCGTGGTCGGAGCCATAGCCGATGCAGGTGAAGTAGTCGTCGGCGCAGGTTGGATCCATGCCTCCTTCGTGGCCTTGGCGATGGAGTCATCGGGGCCGGTAGTCCAGGTGATCTGGCTGACAGTGAACGTGAGGCCGTTGGGCATAGCCATGGAGCCGGAGATGATGACCATCTTGTTTGCCTGGAGAGCAGTACGCACACCCCCTACCTGGCGCGCCACTGTCGACGAAATATGGTCGGCAGTCTACCTAGGGGTATGCCCAAGGTAGTAGATTATCAGCAGACAGATGCGCAAGCCCTAAAACAAGACGGTGACGCAAGACAGACACGAGGTTTTATCCAGGTTCGGCCGCCAAGAAGGCGTAATACCTACGTCCTGCGTCTGATTTGTATTGCTGTATATCAATGAGAGATGTTTTTTAGAGGGATCCCCTGCCCGCCTTATATAGTCCGGGGGGCAGGGTTACAGATCTAGAAACTTATCCTAGTCAGTTACAATTGCCATATGTGGCTGGACAAGGATTCCTATTCTAACCGACCAGGATCCTGCTTGGTCACCAAATCCGTATTGATTCCTTGTGCGGGACTCCGATCAGGTTAACTGGGCCGCACGTCGTCTTTCGGGTGGACTGAACCCATCGATCCAGGCCAGCCCAAGCTTAGCCATAAGGGTATAGGGGTTAATACCCCCACAATATTGGACCTTGAAAACTTTGATTTGATCCGTAGATCTTCGAGAGCAAGGTATTCTCGCTCCCTCCTAGTTTTTTCACATAGATTTGGTATATATTAGTCAAAATTTTCAACTTAAGAATCGCCATTACTTAGGGTTTTATGTAATTTTAATATTTATATTATACAACCGTAGGATGTCAAGGCGTGAAAAAGCTAACAAACAAAGGTAACCTCATTGCAAGTTGTTATATTATGGGTTCATTGTTGTCCGATCAAATGGAAACCCCTATGTGTAGGGTTTAATGTTAATTGATTTCGGTTCTTAGAACGAAAATAGTTAAATTATAGTTATGGTCGGATGACCAAAAATACCTTCGACCTATTGCTTCTGCCTAGTGGTGTTCCAGTGTCCATGTGCTTTTGCGGCGATCCTTGCAAAGTAGCCAAGTCCGATAAAGGGGACATGTATAGGCAGAGGAATTGGATGTGTTCCAATTTTACATTTGAGCCTACACTTCGTCAGCGCCACATTAACAAGACGGTGAGGAATTTATGTTTGTGTCATATGACATCTTGCATGATTTTTTTTGTTTTGTAACAATTGTATTTTTTACAGACCCCTCCACCGCTCTGTAATTTTGAGCAGTTGATCGACACTGAGATCAAGCCTGAAGACAAAGAATAGATGCAGAAACTCTTACGGTGGGAGGCAGAGGACAAGAAAATGATGAAGAAGAGACACGAAGAGGAGGCTACAAAAAAGGAGCACAAGGAAGAGGAGAAAAGGAGGCGTGTTGCTGCGTATAGGGATAAGAGAGAGAATAATCTTAAGCGTGCACACCGAACGAAAGCAGCGATGGAGGAGAACCCCGATGTCCTAAGGAAGGGAAAGTGGTCTCATTGCACTCAGTAGTCTCCATGACTTGTTAGTTCTATGGTTTATTCATGAACAATATTGTCTACTGTTAGACTTTTCACTGTGTTGTCATGTAATGCACTTTAAGTATGTGCATGCTTAGGTCATGTACTGCGTTATTTAGTTTGTCGACACGTACTTCTAGTATTATTGTGTTGTTTAATGTGTCATAGTATTAGACTTTTCATTACGTAGTTGTATTCATTATTTGTGGTCATAATATTCAGTTTAATATTACGGACGTAGTAAAATATGATCGCGTGCTGCAAATAAAATCTAACGAAATAGGGCATTATATAATTCAACGCATAAAACACATAAAATGACATGTACGAACATGTACCGAACTAGGGTACAGAGGTCCTGAACTAAACCTAACATGCCTTAGATAATTATAGCGAACAACAAGCATAAGAAATGACATTTGAGAACATATACCAAACAAAGGTACATAGTTCCTTCGACTAAACCTAACATGCCTTAGGTAATTAAACCAAACAGCAAACACATAGATATACCATATGAATAAGATAGGGTCGTCTTAGTAGTGTGGTCACATAGCAAATTGTGTTACACCTTCTCCATAGTAGCCTCCTATTATTGGTGGTGGTGGTGGCGGGGAAGAAAACTTAGGCAAATAGGTGTAGGATCCACGTCTTGCAGTAGTATCTAACTATCTCCTCAGGGCACTGTGCAAACTCTTACCGGAGCCATAAGATTAGAACTCAAGAAGTGCGAGCCCCTTGCTCGCCAACCTCACGCCCAAGGAAGGCCTCTACTCGTGCTCTCCAACCTTCTGACCTACACTGTCCAGTCACGGTGTTGCCGTGAATCCTCAGACCTAACATCTTCTGATAGTTCTGGAGTGTGACTGTCATCTCTCCGAAAGATAAGTGAAAGCTGTGAGTCTCCGGCCGTCACCTACATTTTAAACAAAGCAAGATTACATGTCAAAAAAACCAGCGCATGAACAAATGACCATGAATGGAGGCAATGATTGAAGATAATACCTGTCAACCAACGTAGTTATGGCCGCTGAGTTGAACTTGGGCAACCCATAATGAACCTGAAAAGAGATGACATCCAGGTCAGCTCTTTGCAGGAAAGGAGTGTACCTATTGTCGTACTGCATGTTCAAGAACCCATTGTGGGTTCTAGGACGAATGAGCGGATGGTCCTGCATGGAATAAAACATAGCCTCCCGTTACTTCACGAATACATGTACGCTCACAAAAATTTGAACAAAACGTATAGATTATTACCTGCCCCTCCGCTATAAGACGTCATCGGTGGGTCTCCTCGTACGTCGGATCGAGCAGGTGGAATTGCGCCATCCTAAAAAAGTCAACGAAATAGAAATTCAATATACAATAAAACATGAACTTATAAATGAAAAAGTAATTGACACAATTACAAGCATAAATTGAGACATTCATAATTAATTAAATGAATATGATAAATATGAAATAATGAAAACAACCAATAGTCGCACCTCACTAATCTACCAAAGGCAAGTGCGTGAATGGTGGCCCAGTCTACCACACTTGCCGCACTCATACTGCTCGGGGTCAATAATAAATGGGGTTCCTCTCCAACGCCTCGTTCTTCCGGGTATCTGATCCATAACTATTATGTGCCTCGTCCTCTTCCTTGATTCATGCTTATTCTAAGGGTAAGCTAGATCTGCAATGTACTTTGGCCCATCATATGGAGGCCACTCTTCAGGGTCCCATAAAGGCACGAAGCGGAGGCTCCATGTGTGCACAAGCGTGTCGACACTGAACTCGTGAGGTATCCTGCTCTCGATATTATAGTTGCGATATCTAGCTGCTGCCACCAAATGGAAACATAGAAAGTGCTACTATCTTGGTTTACCACAAGTGCATGTGAAATCTTGGAGGATTACCATATGCATCCTCGACTCTTGGACCTCCTCGACTCTCAAACCTCATCGCCGGACGTTGTACCGCCCCTATGCTCGACCTGATAAGTCCCTATGGTGTGGTCAAAGCATATAACCTCATGTGTGCTAGCCCTTTCATTTGCCTTCTCTAGGTGTGCCTTTGGTTTTGGAGCCCATATCTCTCTATCACTCCACAAGTTCAATGCATGGACGTGTCTATCGTTGAATCAGGCAACAAGCTTATAGAAGGTGAATTGAATGATTGTATTCATGGGTATACCACATATCCTCAATAGCAACTTATTGAATGACTCTGCCATGTTGCTGCACTAAAACTCGTACCTCCATCCACCGACGTCGTGAGCTCTTGTCCATTTCTCCAAATCCCTCATCAAACATGTGAGACATTGTCTATCATCTGCATTTGATATGGTTCTGACCTGCTCCAACTTTTTCTAAAAGTACTTGTCCTCAAGTTGTCAAGCAGCCTCCTAGAACAGATCGAAGTTATCCTTCACACCATCCTTCCTGAGTAGATTCTCGGCAAGGTGCTGAGTACACCAACGATGGTGCAAAGGTGCATACCCCTCTATCTGCTCTCGTACGACATTAAGTATGCCCTATGCCTATCAGATATGACGCCAACCTCCTTGCTAGGCCCAACCACATGTATCCCCAACTATCATTGTTGTCCTTCTTAACCAAAACAAATGTCAAAGGAACCAACTTATTGTTCGCGTCACAGGATATGGCTATAAAAAGTGTGCCCTGATATTTGCCAATCAAGAACGTACCATCAATGGAGAAGACGGGACGACAGTGCCTAAAGGCCTCGACACACTGCGGGAAGCACCAGAAAGCACGGAAGAATAGTTGCCACCCATCTTTCCATGCATTTGGTTTTAGGATGTACTCATAATACATGCCTGGATTCAGTGCTTTGATTGCATTGAAAAGTACTGGTAGCTACTCATACCCATCCTCCTAGTCCCTATATATCATCTTCCACGCTCGCTGCTTAGCCCTTCAAACTTTATCATAAGTTATCACATAACCTCCATACAACGCCTCAATGGTCCTAATAATTGTCCTAACCTTCATGTTGGGTTCTCCTGGTAATATTCCCATCAACCGCTTGGCAATGAGGGTAGATGTCAACTATCGATGCTTCAGTGTCAGCACATGGTCAGCACAATTGTGTGGCCCGACAACTTTTGTGATCTTCCACTTTCCGGTGACCTTTTGCTTCCTTGCATAAACTCTCCATGGGCAGCGTTTCTTATCACACATAACTATGTAACGACGCTCCACATACGAATGCAAGACCTTGTAAGGTCTCTTTCGTATCACTACAAACGCCTGCAACCACCTCTTCAATGCAGGGAGGTTCTTGAATACCCTCCCATTCTCAATTACCATGTTAGGGTCAGCCTTAGGAGCTTCTAGGAGCTCATCATCATGTCCTTATGTACATGCCTGATCGGAATGAGCAAGATCGCTGAACTCGTGAACTCTTGGATCACGACGGCTAGGAAAGATACGCCTCAGTATCTCAACATCACTCTCTGTCAGCTCTCCAACAGGATGATCATTATCAGAATTAAGATCCCTTGCCATCTCATATGGCTCTGAATCATTCATAATTTCAACACTATTGGAGCCATAGAATCCATCTCCACAAAAGCACTTACATAGCAATAGTGGGTACATCCACATTGTCAGGAATGTCTACTGCAACATAAGTAAAAAAATAAGGAAAGAATGAAAAATTGGATTTAAGGAATGGGGTAAGCTCTCAATAACCATGCAGATAAGACACTTCCTCGGATGATTCTGTGTAAAAGGGATCTCATGAGGAGGATATGCCACAATATCATGAGTTTGACAAGCATCTCCAACTAGTTCATTGGGAGCAGATTGAGCATCGAGAACCATAGGTGCAACCTCTACATCCATATCAGGTTCCGAGACGGAAGGGTCGAAGTGTGCCTATTGACCTATTGTTGGGAAAACCCTTGAGGGATGGGATCAACTAACATCCGATGCACAACCACGTCCAAACATTACAACTGGGTTTTCATATCCGATCTCACATAGCTCTCCCACTGACCCGCACATCCAATTGGGATCATTCTCCTAAGGATATTGGGAGGAGAACCTAGGTGCAGTACACCCTCAACTACAATACCATCATCATCATCTCCAAGGCAATGCAGCTCCTCCCGAGCCCTTACAACCATCTCACTAAATGAAAGGTCTATCATTGAATAGCACAGGCACGCTTTGCATGCCAACAAACTCAACATATCCATAGCGATCGCTTTCAACGGTGCCTCCATGATATATGGTCACTAGGTTGTCCATCTAGTTCAAACACATAACGAAACATATGTCCTTTAGTAAAAAATACACGCTAACTACTAACGTGAAGGTCTCTAGTATTTAGATAAGTAAATGTATACTATGAACTAACTACTACATATATATACTAAGTACTAAATATATACCTATATATGTATCTAACTATGTAATAACTATATACAAAAACTAGTTAACTACCAACATAAGTATCTATATATCTATCTACATATCTATCTACCTATTACACCCTAACTATTGTTAACTAAGTACTAATTACCAATTCAAATGAATAAAGTAACTTACTTTACTGTGAAGTCAGTGGAGCGTCGGTGGAGTGCAACAGCAAGCCGCCAGAGCGCCTTGGCGTGCCTGGGCTGAAGCTCCTGCACGTAGGGGCAGGCGGCCCCAGCCACCAGCCCTACACGGTCGGTAGCCGCTATGGCGTGGTGGGTAGGGGCGGGCACGTCATGGCGGACCGTGTAGGACGAGGCAGGCCGCGGACAGGTGGGGCGGGTGAAAGCTCTAGTTCGGTTTTGGTTAATTGATGAAACCCTAAGTGCTAACCTAGTTTATCAAGATGATTATGAGATAGGTAGCACTACTCCAAGTGATGAAGAAATGGCGAAGATCATGACAATGGTGATGGCATGGTGATGGTCAAAAGCTTAAACTTGGAAAAGAAGAAAGAGAAAAACAAAAGGCTCAAGACAAAGGTATAAAATGTAGGAGCCATTTTGTTTTAGTGATCAAGACACTTAGTGAGTGTGATCATATTTAAGATAGATAGCCGTACTATTAAGAGGAGTGAAACTCATATCGAAATGCGGTTATCAAAGTGCCACTAGATGCTCTAATTCATTGCGTATGCATTTAGGATCTAGTAGAGTGCTAACACCCTTGAAAATGTTTGTGAAAATATGCTAACACATGTGCACAAGGTGATACACTTGGTGGTTAGCACATTTGAGCAAGGGTGAAGAAGACAGAGAAGATGCCAGCGTCGATCAAGTGACCGGACGCTGGATCTGAATGCACCGAACGCGGAGTGCCTGTGTCCGGTCAGGCTGACTTGGTGATACAGTAGCTAGGGTATACCACCGGACGCTGGGCTGTGTCCGGTCGAGGTGGACCGGACGCGTCTGATCAAGGAAAAATGGTTTTAGACCCTTACTGTACTCGACCAGACGCTGAGGCTCCAGCGTCCGGTCAGTTTAGCCGGAGCGTCCGGTCAGCACTTAGCTGTTGTGATCTGACGGTTTAGTTTTAACTCAGAGTGATATGTGGCATAAATCAGTGGACCGGACGCTGAGTCCAGGGTCCGGTCAGTATGACCGGAGCGGTCCGGTCAGAGCGTGTTTTGCCCAGTGAAAGGGTATAATGGCTCTATTCCATGGGGGCTTCTATTTAAGCCCCATGGCCGGTTGTAGCTCCAACTCTTGCACATTTTTATTGACATAGCAACCTTGTGAGCTTAGCCAAAGCCCTCCCACTCATCTCTATCATTGATTCATCATCTTTGTGAGATTGGGAGAGAATCCAAGTGCATTGCTTGAGTGATTGCATCTAGAGGCACTTGGTATTCGTGTTGCACTGTGGATTTTGCTTGTTACTCTTGGTGGTTGCCACCACCTAGACGGCTCGGTGTAGCGGTGGAGGATTGGCATGAGTTGATGATTGTTCGTGGCCGTCTCCGATGATTGTGAGGGGAGTTGTACCTTCCCCGGCGGAGTGCCGAAAGGTAACTCTAGTAAATTGCTCATGTCATTGAGTTACCTCACTTGTGGGTCGGTTCTTGCGGTGTCCTATCATGTGGACGAGGTTTGTGAAACACCTCTTAGCCGCCAAACCACGAAGTGTTGGTCGACACAACGGGGACTAGCATGTTGGCAAGCACGTGAACCTCGGGAGAAAAATCGGTTGTCTCTTGTCATCTGCATTCTCTTGGTGATTGGCTTAATCTTTATCTTGTGATTGGTTCATTCCCTACACGGCGGTATAATCACCCCACTCACCTATTTACATTCTTGCAAACTAGTTGATACAAGCTCTTTAGTGTAATTAGAATTGAGAGCTTGCTTTATCTTTTACATTCATCTAGTTGAGCTCTCTAGAGTAGCAAGTTTGAGAGCTCTTAGTGAGTAGTTGCATAGCAAGTTTGGGTGCCTTAGTAATCATTGCAACTAGAATTGTTGGATAGGTGGCTTGCAACCCTTGTAGGGCTAGAGCAAGTTTGTATTACGCTATTTGTCATACTAATCAAATTGCTCTAGTTGATTTATAGATTTTTAAATAGGCTATTCACCCCTCTCTAGCCATATTAGGACCTTTCAAGTGGTATCGGAGCCATGGTCACCGTTTGATTGAAGGCTTAACAACCTTGGTGTCAAATTATGGCTCAAGTTGTGTTCAACCATGTAGGGGCAAACCACCGTTCTTTAATGGCACATGCTATGATTATTAGAAGAGAAAGATGAGGATGTATCTTGGTTCAATCAATGATCAAGTATGGGAAGTGACCAAGAATGACTATGCTATCATTGATCCCGATGATCTAACCAACCAAGATAAAATTAACAAGCAATGCAATACAATGGCTCTCAACACTATATACAATGCTATTGATTCTAAGGTATTTGAGCAAATCAAGGATTATGAAAGAGCAAATGAGGTGTGGAAGAGATTAGAGGAAATATATGAGGGCACACCGGCAGTGAAGAGTGTCAAGTTGTACATCCTCAAGGACAAGTTGACAAGTTTCAAGATTAAGGATGATGAGAGCATTCCGGAGATGTTCCATCGGCTACAAGTAATTGTTCATGACTTGAAGGCTTTGGGAGAAAAGATCAAGGGTGATGATGTCTCCCATCGATTCTTGATGTGCTTACCTCCAAGATTTGAGATGTTGAGATTGCTCATCACAAGAGGAGGATTGAAGGATATTACCCCTAACCAAGTACTAGGTGATGTCATGACACAAGAGACATACCGTGTGGAAAGGGAAGGGGATGACAAGGATAACAAGAAGGAAGAAGAAGACAAGAAGAAGAAAAGCATAGCATTCAAGGCTAGCTCATCATCATCAAAGAACAAGAGCAAGTCTAAGAAAGAATCAAGTGATGATGATGATCTTAGTTATATTGATGATGAAGCTATGGCTCTCTTTGTGCGCAAGATGGGAAAATTCATGAAGAAGACGGGCTATGGTGCAAGAAAGAGAAGAGATCACACCAAGAAGAAAGAGTATGTGAGAAGATGATACAATTGCAAAAGCCCTGATCATGTAGTAGCAAATTGTCCATACAATAGTGACAACGATAAGGATGAGAAGAAGAAGCACAAGGAGGATAAGAAAGAAAAGAAGGAGAAGAAGGAGAAGAGAATGACCTTCCAAAAGAAGAAGAAGGGTGGAGGCTATTTGGTCATATAGGATAGTGATGGCTCTTCGAATAGTGATAGCTCTAGTGATGATGACAAGAAATCTATCAAAAGAGCACTAGCAAGCATCGCCATCAATAACAAGCCCTCTATCTTCGACACTCCATCGACGTGCCTCATGGCAAAACCTACCAAGATAAAATATGATGTGAGTGATGATGATGAATGTGAAAGTGATGCTTATAGGAGTGATGATGATGATGAGGAGTATTCCAAGGAGGAGCTCATGGATATGTGTGAGCAAGTGCATACTTGCTTTGAGATGAAGAGAAAGAAGTGCAAGGAATTGAACAAGAAAGTCAAATTTCTTGAGCAATCCCTTGATGAGCTCAATGCCACTCATGAGAGGCTAATGGAAGCCCATGAGAAGCTTGGCAAAGCTCACTCTAAGCTTGAAAAGGCTCACTCCTCTCTCATTGAGCAAGTCAAAGTGGAGGAAGCCAAGAAGGAGCAAGTGATCATATCATGTGATGTGGGACTAACATGTGATCTTATTGATGAATCTATTTTTGTTGCTCCCACTAACACTTCTTGTAGCACTACTACTTCCACTTCACTTTTGAGTGATGGTCTCACTTGTGATGCCTCATTAATGGTGGAAAATAAGACCCTCAAGAAGGAGGTGAATAAGCTCACTCGTGCCTTAGGCAATGCCTATGGTAGAGGTGCCCACTTGCTAACGTGCTTGGGTAGCCAAAAGTTTTCTCTCAACAAAGAGGGATTAGGCTATACCCTCAAGAAAGGAAAGGCGGCCTTTATCACTCCTAAAGTTAACTTTGTGAAGGGCAATGGTCGATTTTGCAATAGATGCAAGCAAGTTGGACATGTCAAGCAATATTGTAAGACCAACAAGAACAAGCAAACTAATGTATCCTCAATTAGATTTGATTCTTGTTACATGCTTGTTAAGGGTGCTAATGGTGTGAAGGCTAAGTTCATTGGTACACCAATTATGGGCCCAAAGAAGAAGACCATTTGGGTGCCAAAGACCTTGGTAACTAACCTTTAAGGACCCAAGCAAGTTTGGGTACCTAAAAAGAATTGATCTTCTTTTGTAAGTCAATTATAAAGCTAGAGGAAGGCATTGGGTGATTGATAGTGGGTGCACACAACACATGACCAGTGATCCAAGAATGTTCAATTTAATCAATGAAAATAAGAGCAATGGGTTTGATAGTATCACATTTGGTGACAATGGCAAAGGCAAGGTCAAAGGGCTTGGTAAGATTGCAATATCCAATGACTTGAGCATTTCCAATGTGCTACTAGTAGAAAGCTTGAACTTCAACCTTTTGTCGATAGCTCAATTGTGTGATCTTGGTTTCAAGTGCATATTTGGTGTGGATGATGTAGAGATTATAAGTGTAGATGGCTCTAGCTTGATATTCAAAGGATTTAGATATGAGAATCTATACTTAGTTGATTTCAATGCTAGAGAAGCTCAATTGACAACATGTTTGATCACTAAGTCTAGCATAGGTTGGTTATGGCATAGAAGGCTTGGTCATGTTGGAATGAAACAGTTGAATAAGTTGATTAAGCATGACTTAGTTAGAGGCTTGAAAGATGTCACATTTGAGAAGGATAAGCTATGTAGTGCTTGTCAAGCCAGGAAAACAAGTTGGTAACACACATCCTAAGAAGAGCATGATGAACACATCTAAGGCATTTGAGTTGATGCACATGGACTTGTTTGGACCAACCACATACACAAGCATTGGTGGAAACAAATATGAATTTATGATTGTGG